>NC_053160.1:162433090-162746305 GCF_016835505.1 Polypterus senegalus
AGGAGGTTAATGCTGATTCTTCTCTGTAGTAGACACATCTCCTGTTTTTGGGTATTTAGAAAGTGTTATCTTAAATGACTAGTTCTGAAATTGTACTAAGTATTCACTAATCTGATATTCTGAGTGCATCAAATAATTTTCAGTGTTACGATTCTCAGTAGTTAAAGAGTTTGTGCTTCTTACACTTTAAATAGCAGAGCTGCTCTTCAGTTTTTATATAGAAATCTGCCTTTAATTAGGAGTTTAAATGAAACACCTCTTACTGAGTTATTTGTTAATTGGTTATTATTTGACAGATTCTTTGTAGATGTGTTTCTTTGATGTTTCCCTTAAACATACACAGTTATTGAGATGGCAAAGTTCTAAGCATTGAGTATGATGCATAACTGAAGTAATTTTGCAATCCAAGTAAACTTGTTTTCAGACATTTAGCACAAATTCAAAGAGAAGTGAGGAACACACAAAAAAGCATTGTAATGAATGCAGAGATTATAGGACTTCCAAAAGCATCAAAGAGGATTGGGCAGTTAATCCCAAAAGTGGTATAAAACACCTGTGTAGATGTTAGGGATTGTCTTTTGGCAAGTCCAACTTGCTGAGCATTTGAGTAGCAGAGCAGAGTATGAGAGGAGTGCTTTGGAGTAGACCTTCAGAGTAGACCTCCAAGTTACTTAGTGGAGTGGAGGCGATCACTGGGGAGCAGAGGTGGGGATCTTAGTAGCTTTGTTCTTGTTTAACCTTTTTGATTAATTTTCATTTTGATTATCTTGTGGAAGAATTTTCTGGACTTTTGATTATTCTTTGTGAAGAAAAAACATTTCATTTTGATTACCTTTTATTACAGAGCTCCAGAAGGTGCACTCTTGTATAAATGTGTAAATATTTCTTATTTTTCCTTTTTGTTTATTTTTGTTGTGTCATTGCTGAGATTGTCTGTGGAACTGAATTTTCATGACGCTGATTTTTGATTATTGTTTTTAATGAACTGTTGCAATAGATGGACAGCTTTTCTTTGCACATCTGCACATGTCTTATGTGTCTCACTCACTCCTGGTTTTCTGGTCAGTTCATGATCTTAGATGCTCATTGATCAAAGTTGTCCAAAAAGCGCAGGGCATCACACACACTGATAGCCAGGGTTTACCAAAGCATAAAATATAAATCCCACTTGTAGAACTGTCCCAAGAAAAAAAGTGTTTGAAATTAGACCACTGCACACATTTAGTCAAGTGACATCAGTGCCAAAGTCTAACAAATGTGTAGCTTGAAGAATTAGTTATTTATTTTGAAAACAGCATGTTAATCAACTAGTGACTTGCACCTGAACTGAACGATAATACTTAACCCTTTAAACTCTGTATCATTTATGCCTGTTTTCTGCTACTTTGATTTAACTGGATGTAAGTTTATCACCCTTTACACAATATTTGTGATCTACCCCACAAAATAAAGGTCAGATAGTTCCCTTTCATAATTTTTATCCTGGGAGAATTAGTTATATTGTACATATATATTGCAGCAGAATATGTTGCAAGTTCAAAAAATTGTTAACAAAAAAGCACTTTGGGGGTGGGTGTTGCAGTAATGCAGCACTTTGACTATCTTTGAAGAAAGAAATATATACATTGCAACATGGTGTTAGAGTGTGAAATAAGGTATTTCAATTGCAAAATACTATACTTTAATTATAACAATTAGGAAATGAAAATAAACGTGTTTTTTTTTTTGTTTTAATCTGCATTATTGTTTAGTCCCACTGGTGGGCCCAAAATAATGGGGCTGAGTTTAAAGGGTTAATATATTGCAGAACATTACCAAGTCAGAAAATGTACACATGGTAAAACATTCAGATGCATTTGGGGTCTGTTTTGAATGTTGGAAGATTTAAAATTTTGTTTACGTATTCATCAAAAAGGCAGACTTCACATTTTGTTGATTAAACTTTTTTGTAAAAGTACGTGATAACCAAAAATAAGTTATAATAAAATGCATTTATATGTACTGTATTTTAGACCATACAAAACACGTGTTTTTTAATATTATTTTACCATATTGTCTACTTAAAAACCAATATGCTTCTAGTGGATGAAATTGTTTTCAAAGATGCCATATTTCAATGAAAGTGATCCTGAAATTGTATTTTTTTGTTTTATTTTATTGTTGTGTAGAGATTATAGCTAATTGTAGTTCAGATTTATTAAATATATTATTTATGAAAGATGTACCCAATACTGACTTAAAATTTACTGTATATTGTAGTTTCAAGCTAAAGATTTTGGCTGCATTGAACCATGATGTATAGCAGTTAATTGTGGCACTTTCCAAATAATTCACAGTGTCAGAGAAATACCAAATCATTATAATCTATAGATAATGCAGTTCTGAAATTGTTTTAGTGTAACATGAAAAAACATTTTTGTTTACACTATGCATAATAAACCATGCTCAGGGAGACCCTTTCAGCTTCCATTTATTTCTACTCAAATGACTACTTGCTTCCCTTGCTTGTGTTTTTGTGGTTTTATGATTAGATGGAATATTTAATGTGTGCATATGCAGCATTCAAACTGTACAAAACACATTTTAGGAACACAAAAAATCCTTCGGAAAGCAACTCTTCTTTGTAAACCATGTGAGAATATGATTTCCTTTCTATTTTTCTTTGTAAAAGATGACCAATCAGTGAATGAGACATTATAATGAGCAGGATCCAATAAGGGAAGGGCTATGCAATAAGCACAAACAAATCAGGGCATAATTAGAGTCTGCGTTTTCAAAAATCCTGTGTTCTTACCCATCCACAATGCAACATGAGCTGGTGTTTTCAGAAGTAAACAGCTTTTGAGAGTATTCTCTAAAGTGTTTGTGTTGGGGGGGTTAAAAACTCCAGGATAATGTGGACAAAAGGTAAAAACGGAGACTAATATGTTTGGTTTTTCAATGAGTGCAAATGTAAGGTGTGGACCTAAATTAGTCATGCTCAATTCAGTTTAGGAGTGAATGTGTGTGTGTTTCCTCTAAGGCTGTGTATTGGGATATTAGTTCATGACCATTTTTTAATTATGTTCCATGTAGTGCATTCTGCTTAAAATATACTCATGATGAGACCCAACCTGAGTGTAACCTCATTCCGAACCTACTGTTGCCAAATTCACCTTAGAATCTTCAAAGCCACTCTTCAGTTCATTTCCTTAAAGCTCAGAACAGTAATAGCTGTGGTTACTTTGTCAGTTCACTGCCTAATTGTACTCACTTTGTACTCTATAATGGCGTACGGATGTACTCTGTTATGTGAAATTGGATAAATTAAATTTCCTGAATGATGAATTAACCCAGCTAATCAGAAAATATGAAGGTTCTTCATAGATACTTTTTTTTTTCTTTTAACCTCCAGAGTACTTTTATTCCTTTTCATCTTCTTCTTTACTTTACTTCTAAAGTTTTAATTTTAGGGGTGGGGGGTCATTTTGGGCAGAGTGATTTCTGTGTTAAAGGAATATCTGAGGGAAGAAAAGGGATACTTTTTTATAACTTAAAACCAGTAAATAACTGAATTTATGTTACATTTTTAATGTTCTCCCCTAAGACTTGCTCAAAGCATTTGGAATAGTTTATAAATATAAAATAGTACAAGAAAAATATCAAGGAAAACCAGGCAAAACCTATGTATATTCATATTTCAGTTCTTTACATTTACATTTATTTGCTTAGCAGACACTTTTATCCAAAGTGACTTGCAAAAGAGTAACATCAGACTGGGGACTGTGGAAACAAGTGTTACAGGATAAGGGGACAAAATTGATCATCACAAGTGAACAGCTCAGAACAAAATATAAGTGAGCTACAATTCCCAGATTTACAAAGCCTAACAGCTATCACTTACACAGAAATTCACCAAATAAGAGAGTCTCCTGATCACACTAAGGGAGTCAGAGTTTTGAATAGAGATGGGCAGCTTGATCCACCAGCCAAGAACTTCTCATGCAATGGCGGCATCACTAGATGCTGTTTTGTCTTGGTAGAGTAATACTGTATATTACTCTTCTCTCCCATTTTTGTATTATTAAGGTGTAGTCTTTGTCAGAATGCCTCAGATCTCACAGACCTACCACTGTTTCTAAGATACTGTACCATATAACTTCTCCCCACCTTCCCTTCTACATTTATAACCTCAGGCAATTAGGTGTAGTAAAAGACAAGCAGGAGTTAAGTTACACTTTAAATAATGTATTATTGATAATATTCATAAATAATAACAAGATGCAAAGTACATTTGAATATTGACAACCATACAACCTGATAAATGCTGATGTGTAGTTTCAGGCGGCACATAGACTTGTTAGTTATTTAAAATGTCTCTAGTTAAGTCTTCATTCAGCTTTCCTCAGAATATGCCGCATGCCTGTCTCAATATGGCTGCTGTGCTGTGCTCTCCATTGTGTTGTCCTTTTCAGTTCATGGTGTGCGAGATGCTCTTTCATCAGATGTTTGTAAGAGAGAGAGGGAGGGGTAAATCAAGCAAATTTATCAATTCTCTTTCCAACCCCTACAGCCAATAGGACGTCATGGTACTTAAAGACTTCTGATACAAGCCAATTCCAAACAGCCATACTTCAGACCAATGGGGCATAGAATATATTCACACCTGCACCAAAACCATTTTTTAATGTGAAGCTTGCCAGTTAGGTATTTGGCATCCATGTGGGAGTTGACTGAGAGAGTCCTGCAGAGAATCACTTGTCAAATTTGTCTGAGGCACTTCCTTCAACCCTGTCGTAAAAATTACAAAGAGACTTAATCCTAAAAGGTGGTAGGGGTACTTAACCATACAAATAAAGACATACAAAATATTTATGAACTTATATGCTATATTTCGCACCACAACCGATGCCATTCTTCAGCAAATCTCAGTGGCCGAGAAAGAGCAGAGGACCTCACAAGTGTCTCCATATAAATAGGTGCAGATCTGCTAATTACTCTGTAAGCAAGTATCAAAGATCACAAAAGGAAACCAGTGTAATGATTTGAAGAGAGGAGTGACATTATATTCTCCTTGCCTGGTTGAACACCAGATGTGCCACTGCATTTTGAGTTATCTTTGCCTCCACTGCTTACAAGGGGGAATTTGGGAATTTATATATTAATCAAATAATTCAAATATTTTTAAATCCAGTTGAACGTTACTAGGACAGCCCATCCTGACAACAGCATGTACAATGGCGGGTACAGACCTGGACGAAACACTACAATACAGCAATATTGCTTAAAGTTCCAGTTAATAACTTTTCTGGAGATAATAATCCTCTTGTCATCCATGGTCATTCCAAATAAGCAAAGTTAAAATTTAGCTGATTTAGATAAACTGGCATCCTCCATCTCGGGTATCTTTTAATGTAGTAGCACTTGCTAGTGTCTGCCACTATTACATAAGCATATGAAGGATTTATGGCATGCATATACAGAATGAATATTTCTAATTCATATTAAGATCAGATATTGAATACTGTATTTGCAAATCCACTATAAATAATGTACAAATAGCAAACTAATACCTAAAAAAATGTTACTGTACCATAAAACTAAATTGGTGATGTTATTTCTGTAATAATGTTGTCCTGTTTATCTTTATTGGAAGAGAGTATGCTGTGAGTACACTTTAATACAGTGGGCTGAGTTGTTTCTATAAGGGTACAGATATTAAAAAGATGTTATCAGCAAACACTAACAGTGCCTTTGGGTGCAGCCCAAGCACACTCTGGAACAGTAATTTCTTGGCTGCTTTCTCCGTGGAATATAAAGACTTACTGATTATGTGAGTCTAAATGAAGAACTCATTGATTGTCTGTTTTCACACATGTATGCACTCTTAATGGCCTCTGGCCTGAGCAAAAACACTTGGAGTTTTGAGTCCTTGCAAGAGATTTTGCTGATACTGTTTTTACAGGCCTTATTGATTTTACTGTACTATAATACATGCAATTGGAACTGAAATCTTGCTGTCCCTTCCTGATGAAGGAAAGGGCATTAACCATTCCCCTGAAGTACAAATTACTGTTAGAGATCAGAGCCAGTTTCAGCACTCCGGACAGCTGCCGGAGGAATACTGCTGGATGAAAAGCTCCAAAAGCTTCGGCTTAGGGACAATTATTAGCCTCCCTTGTGAGTGATGCTCCAGTACAAAATTCTTTTCACAGATATCCCACTTATTGGCTACTTTTGTTATCACACCGAATCAGAGGTTGAAATCCTAGTGACATGATGAAGGTCTGTTCAGTTCAGCTGTTTTCTGGAATAGGTAATGAACCTAAATATCCCTTCAGTATTTTGTAGTATTTAAATTCTAACCAAGATTAGGTTTTCTGTTACTGTCCATTCCTGTCATTTGTGGAGCATTACTGTCTTACATTATAAAGGGTTTGAATGTCAAACACCCTTAAAATATAGGATTTGAAATGAAGAAAGAAACCATTTCATTGTCTTATTGCTTAACAAAACACTGTCCTCTTTGCATGCAGATGTACAGCAATGATTCATTTTTTTGAACCAGTATAAAGCATAATTATGTAACATAATGTAAGGTTTATTGCTCAGACATGCATATTCAATATTGCTGGATTTCTTTATGTGGGGTATTGTAAAAATGCTGCCTACAAATGCTGAAAAAAATGAACCAGAATCAAGAGGGCATAGTCATAGCTGCAAGTATCATCACACCAAGTGTGAAAGACAGGACAGGGCGAAAATCAGAAACTGATTTTAATGTGTGCATATTGAGATTCTGCAACTACAAAAAATAAATTCTTATGAAGATACCAGATATACATTATGCATATAATGTATCATTTTAGCAAATATATGAGAAATGCAGTATTAGTATGTTAAATATTGCCAGAGAGACATGAAAATGGGCACCAGGTGGTATGATGCTATCAGGTCCTAATACTAGCTAAAGAAAATACATATCCAAATGATCCTACAAGCTTAGTGCAGCTAAAGGTAATGTCACATTAGATGACTTTTCCAGTGATTTTCCATCATAGCCTTCATTAACATAATCTTAGAGAGTAATCTTATGAGAGTCAGAGGAAGTCGGTGGCGCACTCCGATGAAGGCCAGTCAGCTAGTCTTTCACACCCAGTTACTCACTCCATCCAGTCTGCGACTCACCTCAAGTTTGATTTTGTCCATATTCTTAAAAGGTGGTTCTATGTCCATTAATACTGGCAACAAATGAATGCTCAACCTGGAGTAAAATGCATCTGATGTAGCCATGAGGAAAAACAAATTCTAGTCAGCAAGAAACAATGAGTAAATTAATAAATATTACAATGAACCACAAATGCAAGACAGAGATAGACAAATACAGAGTGATAAATTCAGCTCCTAATTTAACAGGCATATTTACTGTGTTATAAATTTAATATCTCAACCCCGGCCTACCTAAGTCTACTCTGTTAGGGCGATGAGAAATACCTTGAAAACAACAAATACACATTCTTCACACAAGACAAGTCACATCTCCCCTCATCCTGTGCCACTCACATTTACTTGAAGCTTGAAATTGACTCTGTACGTTCTCCACTCCAGCACACAGTTTCTCATTGTTCACTCCAAACTCCACACTCCTCCCTTCTGCCTTGAGCATTTTTATTAAAATCATCAATACTAATGCCTAATCAAAATTAGGATTCTTTTAGAAAGCTGTGCAAAAACGTGGTCATCTGGAAGGATTGCCATCACTCCAAGTAGGTAATAACATCTGCTCTGCTAGCAGTCCACCGGTTGCTACAAAATTATTTAAAACAATGCAAAGACATTCATCCAGCTGCTGTGGTTTGATGTAGATAAGCTCATCCATTGAGATTGATTAAGGCATTGACAAGGCTTTGAATCTTCTTTTTGAGCTAAAATGGTGCTGTTAATTTAACTTTAATGAGAGATAACTTTTTAACATGATTTATATTTTTAACATACTGTGTATGCATCTAAGGTATGTAACAAACTGAATTTTATTATATATTTTTCTTGTGAACTTTTTTGCCAGTTTGTTACTTATCTGAGACCAGCAATGGTATCTTTTAGAACATATTTCACTTTCTTATTCTTACATAAGGAAGCACACGGCTGTAGGACTCGTGTGCCACTTATTATCCTCTGATGTACTTTGTTCTAATGGAGGAATTCTAACAGAAGTGATGGAGTAAACAGCAGGAAGTTGTATTGTAAGAGACTCCAGGCGTGCAGGCTGAACTACACACAGTGTGTATAGGCATGGACTCCACAAGACCACTGAAGGTGTCCTGTGGTATCTGCACCAAGATGCTCACAGCATATCTTTTAAGTCCTGTAAGGAGTGAGGCGGGGCCTCCATGGATCAGACTTGCTTTTCCAGTACATCCCACAAAAGACTAATCCATCATTTAGTGGAAAGGTCAACATCTTAAACTCCTGAAACCATTCCTGTGCAATTTTTGCAGTGTGGCACAGCGCATTATCCTGTTGAAAGAGGCCACTGCAATCAGGGGATACCATTACCATGAAATTACCATGTACGTGGTCTGCAACATTGTTTATGTAGGTGGCACGTATCAAAGTAATAACTACACCAGTGGTTCTCAAACTGTGGGGCGGGCCCCCCTAGGGGGGCGCGAAGTAACAAAAAGGGGGGCACGAAGATGTGAAAAAAAAAAAAAAAAGAATCGAAAATATGAAAAATACATCTATTGAAACCAAAACAAATTAACTTAAACTACATTCCGATACTAGAAAAATAAATATAGAGTTAGATAAATGTCAATAAAAGTTAAGTAGTGTGATGTATGGCCGGCCATTCATCTCGGCCAATACCCCCACACATGAACAAGGGGAATGATATGCTTCCGGGGTGAAGAAAAGGTCTTTTGATCTGACCCGGAAGTGATAGGAGATCACATGGACTGGGGATTGGAACACTTCCGGGTCAGGGAGTATAAAAGGATTGTAGGAGCTCCCAGATGGCGAGCTGAGCTGGGTGGAAGGGTGGCAACGCGTCTGGGAGTGGAGGAATTGTTTATTGTGTATTTTGGAGTATTTAATGAGTATTGTGGAGAGGAGGGTGCTTTGTGCACTGTGCAGTATAAATAAAGTCTACTTTTGGACTTTTATCTGGTGTCTGGAGTCGTGGACAAGGGTTCAAGGGAGCCGAAGCGCCCCCCAATCTGTCACAGTATGTATAATAAAATATGCATCTATGATATATCATTAATTAAAAAAGAACAAATTGGTATTAGTGGGCTCCTTTAAAAAAAAAACCTTAGGGGGGCACGATTAAAACTGTTATGAAAACTCGGGTCGCAAATACTTAAAGGTCGAGAAACGCTGAACTACACAATTGTCAGGACCAAAAACTTCCCAGCAGAACATTATTCAGAGCATCACTCTTCCTCCGACTTCTTCTCATAGTGCATTTCAAGTACATGCCCTGCTGCTATCACTTCCTTAGGTAAATAGCGCATGTTCATCCAGCTAGTCAAATGATCAAAACGAAAACGTGATTCATCAGACAAGGCATCTTCTTCAATTGTTCCATGTCCCAGTTCTGATGCTTACGTGCCCTTTGTACAGTATCACTCAAAAGTTTTCAAACACCTCAGTTTTTCTTCAAATTTAATCAGTTGAAATGTAATTACTAACATAAAATGGTGAAATGGTAAGCAGTAAACTACCAGAAGTTTAAATATAAAATTTAGGTTAGCAAAAACTGATAAAATGAAATATCAGAATATTACAAGCCTTATTATGAGCCTTCATCAAGGAAAAACTAATAGGTTAAAACCTGCAGATGTTCTACGGCAGTTAAAGTAAATTAAACATTGCAAGTTGAAGCAAACAATTTGCACAGGTCTCCCAATTTCTGCAGATTACTTAAAAACCCTCTTTCTGTCTTAAAACAGAGATTGGAATAGACTTTATTACTACACCCTCTAAAGTACTACTTGAACAATATTACACTGTAGAAAGTACATTCCAGTGATTATGGCAAGAAAACGGCAATTAACAAATGAAATGAGACAGAGCAGTATTAGCCTTAGAAGTATAGGCCTTTTATTTAGAGAAATTGCAAAAAGCAAAAAATCAAAGTGTCAGTGAGTATGGTATCCTACACAATCCAAAGGCAACAGGAAAATGAAAGAAACTGTGGCAGGTAGAGACCTGGCAGACCCAAAGTCACAACCCAATCAGAAGAGGAGTTTCTGAGGGTCACCAGCTGGTGTGATCACAGGCGTCCGACAGCACAACAGCTTCAACCACAGCTTAACACTAGTCATAAAAAGCAAGTCTCCATTTCTGCTTTTTCTATGTTTGGATTTATGTCTAATTTATGTTAGATCCCTGCTTTCCTAACTTTGCTTTTAAGTAAATGCTTGGTGTAAGTAGATTAAGCAATGGATGAATAGATGAAAGAAAGTCAAAATATTGTAATCATGAAGGATAAATATCCAAAACAGCACAAAAAGATAATGTCAATGAACTTCTCATTTTATATTGCCCCTGTCATAGTAAGCTCTAACACTAAGTGTTTTACAAGGCAAACAATCTTTCTTTTATCAATTAAGACAATGTTTCTGATAAAAGAGGTGAAGAAAAACCCTGATTACACAGCATCTATTGACCTTAGTGTTATAAAGTATCTTTCATAGTCAACACAATCATAAAGAGATTTGCAGAGCAATTTACATTATAATGCAATCTGGAATAAGACACGACTTCCCAGTTCTGTTGACATAGGATAGGACAAACTCTATATACAGTATCTGTTACAAGTCAGAACAAGCTGAGAAATATAACAAGATGCCATCTTAGAATGGTGTCAGTAAAGAATATTAATGAATTGGCCCTAAACATTAGAATGATCAATAATTATAAAGGAGAGATGTCTTGCTGTTCATTGTTTCTGCACAATGCTGCCAATGGTCCTTAAAATATATTTGATTTTTGGCATCCTATGTGTCTTGCATATCACTGTAATTATGGACTGATTAATTGATTTATTTACATATTTTACTGGTTTTCTGAACATCACTTAAAGTTGCTTCTCCTAGTTATGGGGCAGGGCATTAAAACAGAGGAAAGAAAGAATTTCATTACTCTCCAATCTTGGTCCTTCCCTGCCTCTTCACACGTCACCATCTTTGATTTTTGCCTTTATATTTTTTTCTCTGTATAGGATGCAAAATTTGCATGATTTCCAAATAGCTGTTTGACCTGTTTTGGCTATATTTTTCTTTATACAAGAACAGAGGCCAATACTGACACTTGGTTGCACTTCTTTACCCAGCAATCTGTATGTACTACAGCCTTGCAGTTTTCTAAGTGGAGTTAACTTTTAAGATGACGTGTGTGCGACAGACACTGGTTAGTTCTTAACTTCTGCTAAGTTCTATATGCCTGTGATCCTAGTCAATCCAGTTTTAAGATGAGCAGTGGTTCACCATCACTTGCCAGTAGTACTAGCTACACTGCTAAAACATAGATTATTACTAATATTGAAAGACTATTCCTAGATTTTATGAATGAAGAGGTATTAATAAACTTGACAACCTGATAATTGCTTCTAGCAACATCTCTTGTCTAGGAAAGTCCTGTTATGCTTCACATGAAACCATGAAGCTTGACATGAAGATTTAAGTGATGAAAAAATTGAAGTGATGTCAGTAAAAGCAGTTTTGTACTGCTGCCTTACAGCTCAAGATTTTTGAATTCAAATCTTGGAGTGGTAAAGTAAAGGCCTATGCATTTTCCTAATTTGTTTGTATATTTTCCTCTAGTTACTCCAGTTTCCTACCTCTTCTTTTCTGATGTGGGATGAAACTGAAGTTTCTAACCCATTTATTGTATTTTACAGTCACTGGTGACAGAAGCCATCCGAGCTGCATAAGGCACAAGCCAGTAACTAAAACTTTAAATGGGGTGTCATTGCATTGTAGCCCACAATAATATAGGGCTAATTTACACTCACAATGGTGGTGTGTGATGCCCCAGGTGCCTACAGCCATGGGCATGTTCCTTTTTACAGGACATCGATAATCATAACCATAGATACACTAGGGGAAGCAATGACACAACAATAAGGTTTGGTGCAAAAATGCAAAGTATGTTTTACTCAAAGAATAAAAGAAGTCAAGCAGAGTCCCAAGTGTGGTGCTGTTAATCTTCAATTAATAATCATCCATAAAATCAATATTGCCTATAGTGCAAACATGAAATTAACAATACAATAAATAGTTAAAACCAAGGATAAAATAAAACATCAGAATCAGTTCTTTCAACTTGTTCCCAGTGTTCTCTCTCTCTCTTTTGCTTGTCTCCCATACTTATCCACAAGGTCTGTTCAGCAGGGCTGAAACACAGATGAATGCTGTCCTCAATCTGGCTCCTGTGCCATCCACCTTCTTTGATGTCCACTAAGAGACACAGAGTCTGGTTCTCTCTTCCTGCCACCTCTATTGGAACCCACAGGGCCCCTGGAGCCCACTATTGCTCTTTCTTTGCCCACTAAGCAAGCTTGACTGCTTTGTTTCTTTTCACTTGCACTTTCTCGACCGCCTGATTCTTGTCTTTCTTTTCCTCAATTTTGTTCTTCCTCTTCCTTTTCGTTTTTTATTCAGGCTATTTATACCCTTGTGAGTGTAGGTGATGCTCTGAATGACCGAGAGAACACTAATGAGTGATGGCTGTGCTGATTGTGCTTGTGCATACGAATGAGCAATCAGCCAGTTCCACCATTAAGCACTCCATGGCCTCCTGTCTTCTCTCCTGCACACAGCTACACTCACAAAATCTGGGCTACACTATTTTTAAATGGACTGCACCCCAGATCTTCCACAGATTCCTAAAACACTGTACAACAGGGTGCAATAGCAGAATCCTGGGTAGAGTACCATCCCAGGCAGCATGTATGGTTTGTACATTCTCCACATGACAATGTGGGTTTTTCTACAGTTCCCTACTATCCCAAAGGTGTGTGTTAGGTTAATACGAAAATGTAAATTTACCCTTAATTGCTGTATATCACAGGAGCTTCACTATTTTTATTTGCACCATACCTAAATAAAGCTAACAAAGTTATAATCCATATGGACTTAACAAACACAACAAACATTTTAACATATGTGGTTTAATACAGTACTAATAAAAAGGACATTATTCAACAGGCTTTAGTATTGACTGGGTTTTATTGTCAGGTGAGGTTTTAGACCAGAGTACAGGCTTTTGTGTTGCACCAGTTAGTCCAAAAGCAGCTAGCCATGTCTAATTGTGCAAGACAGCATGTAAGTCATCTGACAAAATGATGGGACTGGTAGACTTACAGAAGCAGGAAGAACACAGACATACCTGAAGCAAGTACTGTAGATTCATAGGAAGAGTGGCATTCCTTATCAAGTCTCCTCCCTTCCCCAGACAGCAATAACAAATAGGCACTCAGAGAAAATCTCATTTGATCCAGGCAAATGTTACCATCGCTGCTTGAGGAATAACCCACACAAATATGAAGAACTGTTATGTTCACTAATTTTAGATCATTATGCCTTTTTCTCTCATAATGTTTTCAGTAAGATCATAATTTGATGATATTTAGGGCTGGGCTGGGTGAGGTGTTGAGTCTCATTGCTACATTGATGCACATTGAAGCTTGCTTTATCTATAACCATAAGCAAGGAAAAATGATCATAACCATTAAAAATAAGACAAAGCATGCAAAACAAAACAAAAATGATCAAAATTGAGAACACAAGACACTGAGCTCACCATCTTAAGCTGAATGTGGGTGTTTCTGAGATGTGTCCTGCAGTGGCTTGCTGCACCGTCAAGGGTTGTTTTTGTCTTTGAAAATGTTGGTACATTAGAATAACTCTACATAAAGCTGAACTAATGTCCAAATGAAATGAAGCTATAGTTGTAAACATTGTCTCACCATGGATTTATCCACAGGGAACTGTAAAGGTTCAAAAGGCCACAGCACTTCTCATTCCTGTAATGAATATATCCATATATAACTATGCAGGGTTGAGTAGGTATGGGGCCACAACACTACTGGCTGCACCATAGATAATCCTCTCCACAGGTAAATGAACCATGGTCAAATAGAGGACCTGGACCAAGGCTCAATAGGTGTGGGGCCACAGTAGTAGATGCCCCCATTATAATCGTATGCATAGGGAAATGAACCAAGGTTAAATAGGTGCTGGGACGCCATAGTACTTGCTACCTCCAAAAAAGCTTACAGTTCAAAAAGAGAGCCAAGGTCCAACAAAGCACAAGAAGTAGGGGATTTTCAGTTTTAAAAATACATTTTCATAATGAGCTATTATTAATTTCCCATTTTAAGAATACATTTGTGAAAATGTAATGCCTAATATATTAAAGTTGATTTTAAGAAGTAATTTTAGAAAATATAATATGTGTTACTAAATAAATAATCCTTAATTAGTTTCTGAAAATTGGGATTAAAATCACATTTACTGGGTTGTTTTCTAGTGCCTATAATGATGGCAAAAAGTGAAGTGTAATTGAGAGAAGGTTCTAAAATGGAAAGCTAGTTTGGAAGTAAAATTGCTCATGGTAAATGCAGCAAAGACCAAAGTGATTGATAGAAGTGAATAAGCATGACGCATGGAAGAGCTGGTGCATGGCTATGTGGTGTGAGTGGTAAATGTGTTGGGAGAACATCAATGTGAATGATGGTTTTTCTGAAGTTGGTGCATAAAAGATGTAGGGGTGGAAAGAGCAGTCATCAAGGAGATGTGTTGAATCTCTCTTCATATAAAGTGTGTGAAAGGAGTTTAGAAGGCTCATGAAAGACTGTAGCATGATCTGCTACCCCACAGTAAACTATTCCACAGAACCATCTTTCAAAAGGTGTAGGGTTTCAGTACTCCCAGTTGTCACATTATAAATGTATCAAAACATCACAACTCTTTGCTCCCCTTCGGTTGATTTGAGAATGTTATCTTACTATACTTTGCATTAAATTTAAGCATCTATCCATCCATTTACAGAGCCACTTAATGCATTTTGTTTTGTAGTTGTGAGGAGCAGGAGCTCATCTCAGTAGCATCAGCCGCAAGGCAACAGGCAGTCCTGGAAAAAGGCCAAGTCCATCACGGCACTCAGTTAAAAGAGATCAGTTCATGCTGCCTCAGGTTATTTCTCACTTGTCCTTCTAGAAAGACAGGCACTTAAGCTTGAGTGCTTTTTCATCAATGCTGCTCCATTTTGGCTGGTAATTTTAATGTTTGTTTTTTTTTTTTTCTTTAAAATACAATTTTTTGGAAACTTGAAAATTAGCATTTTAGGAATAAATGGATTTAAAATATGGAGGGGAGAGGAAAGCTGCCAAAGGATATTGAAATCGCATGCCTAAAAATATGCAACCCACACAACAGAGGTTATTCAGCCCATTTTTCTTTTCACAAATGTCAATAACCCACCCACAGGTTTTATGTAAGGAATGGAGGAGGTGGTGTAATCCACACTGGCACGTCTGTATGCAAAAGCCCACATGCTTTCACTGGCTCACTCTTGAACATGATATGTATATTTGTATGAGAACGTTTGCCGTGGGTAAATAAAATAGAGTTATTTTCTGTCAGAACTGATCCAGCTTATTTAGAGGGTCAGGATATTTTACTTGAATTCTCCTCTGTGTCAATGCCTGAAGGTCATGCCTGAGTGATGTTACCTCATTTCCAGTGATAATGGAAATTAACCAGCATGCAACCATATAATACTTGAGAAAATTAGGTATACAAATTGCACTGTAATTTAGTGTGGTCATTGTGATAATTAAACCATTAAAATCCCATAAATTCTAAAAATGCTGTGCAGACTCCTGTGGCTTGGAGAAGACATCTTTATGACTGAGAGAGGCATGATGATGATGGTTCCATCAGCTGATATTTCATGATGAACAGTGGCTAAAGTGATGTTGGCATGGAAATCAGAGTGAGAATGATGATGTTGATGAATTTTCACACTCCTTGAGCTATCAAGAAAAATCTATGTTGGCTGGGATTGGCTCCAGCAGACCCCCGTGACCCTGTGTTAGGATATAGTGGGTTGGAAAATGACTGAGTGACTGGCATACAAGTAGCTTGTGATAATTTTAATGCATATATCAGTCTTTAATATACACACAGGAAACTTTATTAACAATACTCAGTCAAGAATGCCACAGAACAAGAAACTATGGCGCTCTAAAGGACCGCCCTAAGCCTAAATATTATTGTTTTAAGCTGATATTCAGACATTTTTTTTTACTAGAAGTTAAACAGTCAGGCAAACACCTTACTTTAACTAACTGGTCACATGTGTACAGGCAAAACATACAGTATTATAACAATCCTGATAAAAAATCTCCACAAAAGCAGAGCACCTGAAGAGCCGAGTCCTGACCTGAGGCATGCAAATAAGACTACTCAGAGCACTACAGGGGCCCTGGCACAGAGGAGTTGTGTCAACTCCTGAGCCCGCAAAGCAGCAACCAAGATGCCTTTGGGGTGTGGCTTAGGGTTAGTGTGACTGGGGATGAAAACATGGCACCAAGGGGAACAAACATGCTTTTCAGTTTGGATAGTGATAGTACCACAAGCTATGCTGTGTACAGGTTGGTGAATATGTCTGCCAGGCTGGAGCTGAACAAAGCCTTTTGAATAGCAGCACATAAAGCTCCTGCAGGCTGTCTTGACTTTGAAACAGGAGGCTGAAAGTGCAAGTCACTTAAAAAAAAAAATAAATAAAAAAAAAAGGAATGAGTGAAGACCTGACTGAGAGCATCTCCCATGGCCGTAACAATGAGAGCGTTGTCTAGTTACTGATTGTGTTATTGTTTCTTTGAGTGTTTTTGTTGCTAGATATAAACCTTTTTGATTTCTGCACTGCAAACTGTCAGTGCAGTTCTGTTCCTCATATCTGGGAAGAGGCATTACACCAAAGAATATGATGAGCAGAGCCTCTTCCATGAATGAAAAGCTGTAATGGGAAGTTGTCTATCTGGAATTAGTTCAGATATGAAAGATTGGATGTCAAAAAAATAAAAGTAAAATGCAAAGCTTGCAAAAAGATGAAAGCAGTTAAAAGTGGCAGCACATCTAGTTTATTTCAGCTCTTAAAACAGAACGAGAAGAGTGGAACCAGTGCAAGGAAGCACAGGACAAAGTTAAAGCCTGTCTATATATATGTCTTCTAAAAAAAGAAAAAAATGTAAAGAAAACTGCAAAACATTTAAGGTAATTGATATGAAAGGAATGTGTCCACAGGAAAGAAAATGAGGGCTGCAAATATAAAAACAAATTACAAAGCAAAAAGTACACAAAAGTCTCCACAGAAACATGCTTTCTTATTTTGCAACTTTTCTCATTGAAAATAAATATATGGGTTATTGTATTTCTAGAAAGGTAGCAGTTGTGTTTTCAGTTTGAAAAATGAGGATAACCTCATTTTGGGTTTTTTTCAGTTGAAAGTGATTTCTGCATTAACTTATTTAAATAAATAGTAAACCATCCATGAATATGGAAAAATTTAGGTTTACTTTTTTGCTATATCACCCAATCCTAGTCTTCTCTTACTAAGCAAGAGGTTTTATAGTTTCTCTCCCCTGAATGGCATTTATGTGTATTTTTGTATATGTTAAGACATGCAGCTTTAATATTTCCACTGATGGATGCTCTGGGTGGCGCAGTGGTAGCACTGCTGCCTCGCATTTAAGAGACCCAAGTTCGCTTCCCTGGACCTTCCTGTGTGGAGTTTGCATGTTCTCCCCGTGTCTGCGTGGGTTTCCTCCAGGTGCTCCAGTTTCCTCCCACAGTCCAAGGACATGCAGGTGCATTGGTGATCCTAAATTGTCTTTACTGTGTGCACACTGCCTGGAATTTGTTCCTGCCTTGCGACCTGTGTTGGCTGGGATTGGCTCCTGTGACCCCTGCTCTGTATCCATTTTTACACCAAGAACTTTGGTGTTATTCTGAATAACACTTTTCTTTCACATAAATAATATTTTCCAGATAGGCTTTTTTAATTTGTAAAACATCTCTAGACTACACCCTGCTTTAACACAGTACAACACTGAAGTTCTAGTTAAAACATCTCACATTAACTATTGCAATGCAATTTTGGCTGGCATTCCCAATAAACTTCTTCATTGGCTTCAATTCAGAATAGATTGGCATTGGCTTCAACTATGCAGCAGAGATTATTACATATTCTAAGTTCATTGAGCTTGCCACAAATTTACTCATTGGATAGATTTTAAAATTTTAGTGTTAACATTTAAAGCCCTCAATAATCTTTCTCCAACTTATTTTGAAGATCTTTTTCAAACATGCCCCCCTTCCATACCTATGATCTTCTTCAGCACATTGACATTCTATCCCTGACTATAACCTTATACTGCTGGTACCAGGGCCTTTTCTTACACTGCACCCAAATTGTGGAATTCACTGCCTCCTTATATTCAATCATTGAATTCTGTTGCCAAATTCAAGAAATGCTGGCTCATGGACATCGAATTGTCTTGATGAAGCTATAATGTTTTTTATTATTTATTTGATTTTTATTCTTAATGTTACTGTCTTACTGTACATTAATGTAGATTTTTTGCTCTGTAATACAATCTTCAGTGTTCTCCAGATCTTGGTGCTAATCTTCTCTGTTAGCTTTGTTAGAAAATTAGCATCTCCTAGAATAGAAACATCAGTGAGCAGCCACATCTACACCTTTCTGCCATGGAGCACTGCATCTGGTCAATTAGCTGCCATTGCCTAATTGTTGTTGACAACCATGTCCCACATGACTGTAACAATGCCAATGTTCATGGATGAATTCCTTGCACATTGTCCAGTGCAGATAGTTAGCCAATTCGTTATGCCTGTGCATGTATTTGTTAGACACTAACCATTTTCAGGAAGCCACCTTGTGACTCCTGTCAATGTCAAATGTGTGGTACATTCTGCACTTGCTATTGACATTTATCTTAAGGATGGCTTTCGATAGAGTCCAGTATTGAAAGCCTGATATTATACTGTGATTATGAGACTGACTCTCTGTCTCTCCTTTTGAGTTACAGTAATCCCTCATCGATCGCGGGGGTTGCGTTCCAGACCCCCCCGCGATAGGTGAAAATCCGCGAAGTACAAACCATATGTTTGTATGGTTATTTTTATATATTTTAAGCCCTTATAAACTCTCCCACCCTGTTAACATTATTAGAGCCCTCTAGACATGAAATAACACATTTTAGTCAAAAGTTTAAACTGTGCTCCATGACAAGACAGAGATGACAGTTCTTTCTCACAATTAAAAGAAAGCAAACATATCTTATCTTCAAAGGAGCGCCGTCATAAAGGAGCGCTGTCAGGAGCAGAGAATGTCAGGGAGAGCGCTCGCTAAGAAAAGCAAACAATCAAAAAATCAATGCGTGCTTTTAAGTATACAGAAGCACCGCGATAAAGCGGCATTTTGTAGAGGAGAGTCCGTGTCCTCTGTGCAAACAGCCCCTCTGCTCACACACCCTCCGCCAGGCAGAGAGAGTGAGAAAGATAGAGAGAAGCAAACAAGCACGGCACGGGAAGCATATCTTATAGCATTGAGGAGTTTTAGTTAATATGTAATACATGCTCTGATTGGGTAGCTTCTAAGCCAACCGCCAATAGCATCCCTTGTATGAAATCAACTGGGCAATCAAACTGAGGAAGCATATAACCTAAATTAAAAGACCCATTGTCCGCAGAAAGCGGCGAACCAGCGAAAAATCTGTGATATATATTTAGATGTGCTTACATTTAAAATCCGCGATAGAGTGAAGCCGCGAAAGTCGAAGCGTGATATAGCGAGGGATTACTGTATTACTATTGTGTAGGCCAAAGCCTGCCTATAAAGTTTAGTGTCAGGCTCCCTCCCATGAAGAAGCAAAGCACTAAATACAAATACAGTACCCTAAAAAATAGAATGCAGAGACTAAAACACCAAGTATAAAGCTAAAATAACAACAGAAAAATACAAATAAATATGTAGTACATAAAATGAACAAAATAGGTAAAATGAATTTATGTTTGAAGACCAGATATTGCTGTTTTGGATGCAGTTTTGATTGACTTAGTAAAAAAAGATTAAGCTACACTACACAATTGCTACTGTAAATGCTACCTTTGCCATTGTTTGAGTATTTTTCACACTGTTTTTTGTGTTTTTCTCCTCATTTGCTGTTTTGTTCAGGTGATATTTTATTCCAGAGATCAAAGATGGCTACAGTATTAGTAGCAGTGGTAATAGGCTTCAGTGTGTGATCTCACAGGTTGCATTTCTGACCATGGAAAAGGTGCCACGGTTATAGTTATGACTGAGAGCTTTTCTGGCATTTATTACTGTAGTTTACAGACTAGAGAGATTTCATTTTCTTGCCGAGGTTTGGAACCTGTTACCACATTTACAAAATATTTTTGTCTTTGTATCTCTGTGTTTTGTCTGTTTCAATTCTTTCTTATAGTGATTTTTCCAGCACTGCGGTATCTGTATGTACTCTTAAACAACTAGTTTAATTGAGCAGGTTTCTCCTAGGTGATTTTAGCTGAAACACTGCACAAAAATTTTGTAGACAGCTATTTTGGTGTTACCCCCATGGATGTTGGCACCTGGTATGGACTGCACCCTACGCTCCTCCCTTGTAACACCACTGTGCTTAAGACCACGTGACATTAAACAGCTTTTCTAGCAATTTTCAGTCACAACCTCCATTTACATAATGTTAGCGAGTCACGGGTAGTTGGTGACGCACTGTTTTGAATACAGTTGTGTATTGTGAAATGCCCAGCAACTCAGCCCAACTAGTCTGTGACTATTTTCAATAAAATCTAACAGCATGGATTTTGTCTTCAGTCATAGTGGTGGGCTCCGTGTAATGAAAGTTGATGACCAATGACTGCTCATTACAATTCATATAATGCAGCAATGAGGAATAAGGAATATGGGTATTTTTGGTCTCAAACAGAAGAGAGTCTCATCTGCCTGATGTCTTGTGTTTTACATACCACAACAGAATGGAAAAATGAAAAAGCAGGTTGAGATTGCAGCTGAACTCACTGTAAATATTAACCCTTTGTACAACACCAGCTTAGTCAGGCAGGATGTTATTGGCTGTCACAAAAAGGGCTGAGCAGTACTGTGCTTGAAGATCAGCATGTAATTTCTAAATCTGGCATGCCCAGCAATTTTCAGTAATGTAAATTGACGTGGTTCTGACATGCCCTACGACTAAAAGTGACATTAACATTGGCTTTAGTTATGCCAGTTGGAAACCCTATTAAGAAGTCAACTCAATCAGATACTGTGCGTACCCAACTAAATAAGCTGATTATAATTTTTGATCAATCATTAATTTCATAATTATTGTTTTAATTAGGGTCTGACTGATCCCACCGTGGTAAAGGACCCTTTGAATTAAAATTTCCTTGTCAGGACCTACTATAAAATAAACATTGAATGACTATTGAGTAGAGATGTGTTTTTCTCAATAGTATGCCTGATACGATGAAGTGCTGATTCCCTGTAACGACTTGGGTTATAAAGATGGGTAAGCATATGTAGAACATATTGACAAGTTGTGCTGTTGAAGCAGAAACCTTTGTATTTCAGGCGTTTTGCCATTCAGTTTGATTTTAATAGGCTAGAAAATGACAGTGAGTGGAAGCTTCATCTTCTGAGGAATTATGTTTTAGACCACCCACCAGCTGTTTTCTTAACCTTATGCATATCAACAATGACCCCAGCCTCTTTTCATGAATGATAGACAGTTTCATTGCATTCTGAGTGTACAGATCAATGAATGTTTAATTGATGCCGTGTCAGTAGAGAATACAAATTTCAGATGAAGTCTTCAGATAATAGCCCACTCAACATAATGATTTTAACTAGGCTATCCATTGAAATCCTGCTGTTTTGTTTTAAAAATCTTTATAAGTAATGCAATGTAAAGCATACAATGTACAGGGTGGCATGGTGGTGCAGTGATAGTGCTTCTGCTTTGCAGTAACGAGACCAGGGTTTGTGTCCCATGTCCTTTCAGCATGAAGTTTGCATATTCTCCCTGTGTATGCATGGGTTTCTTTTCGGTGCTCCAGTTTCTTCCCACAGTCCAAAGACATGCAGGTAAGATGAATTGGCATTGCTAAATTAGCCTATGTGGTGTGTGCACATGCATGAGTGTACTCACCCTGTGATAGACTGGTGCTCAGTCCAGGGATTTTTTCTGCATTATGTCATATGCTTGGTAGGATAGACTCCAGCCCACTGTGAACCTGATCAGGAGTGAGTGGGCTGAGAAGATGATATTGTATAATTTATTAAGGGGGTTTACCCCTGCTCGCTTCGCTCACCAACCCCCCTGCCTGCAATATGCGCCAGCAACTTCACATCTGTGCCGTTCACAAACAACAAAACTTTTAATTCTCGCAAATAGGCCTCTTCAATGGGAAGAAGCACTACTTTTACTTTACCTGATGTCAACACGAATTAGACGATCTACAAGTCTCTAACTTAAAGTATAAAGCCGCACAATATCTACATACTTCTGTCATATCACCTGTGTCCATATATTTGATCTCTTTTCGCTTTTACCTTTTCGTCAATATTGCATTGGATTTTGATTCCGTGTTGCGACTTACATTGTGACAATGAAATGTATAACTGCCCGTGAGTGAATATCGTTTCTTTCTCTCTACACGAACTGTGTATGACAATAGCATTCACACAAATGAAAAATGATTGAACCATGTGTGTGGTTGTAAATGTTTTAGATGTGGGCAGGACTTTTCCAAATCTCTTTGCATAAAGTCTTATCTCGTGGGGCTTGGAATTTTCTCTCACATGATTTCACTTTCACCAAACAACCAATCTTATAATTCTTGCAGATATGCCTCTTCATTGGAAAGAAACACTACTTTTCCCTGATAGCAACACGAATTAGATGATCTACAAATCTCCGACTTAAAGCTTAAATCCGAACAATATATTCAATCTTTTTTTAACTGTTCCATTATTTCATTGAGTAATAATTTCTATTTGCGCTAATGCGATCTTTACTATCAGTTTAGAATTTTGGTACTTCCATTATCTCTAACCTGCTCTGCATGTGTATCGCACCAACGTTTTTGAATTCTTTACAATGTTCTACTTTGTCATCAACTCTTTTATTTCTGGCCCCGGGCGTGGTTAAATCCCTTGGCACAAAGTCGTGAAAGTGTCTCTCCTCAAAAGATCACGTTTCATTGCAGGATAAAAAGTCATGGGTCCCAATATTTTTTTATTATAATAGAGAGACATTTTTCTACAGGAGGTACCTGAAGTGTTTGCCAGTCAGTCCACATGTCCTTGTCAATGAGCTTGATATTTCCTTATGATTATACAGTGCCCATGTCTGCCATATATCCGCATAGGCCACTTACCTCTCTTGCTGTAATGTCTGTGTACCTAGAAATACATTAACTGTGTAACTGAGATCAGCATTATTGAGAACAATTGCTCTATTTATTTGTGTATGTACATTTATACTCCAAGTGTGTTGTGAATAAATCAGGTTTAATTAATGACTTCTGACTTGTTTACTTAAACTTTAAGATGCTTTAATTTCCTAAACCTATCCAGGCCACTGTTTTTACTTATGACTCTCTGTAAAGCTTGTGATATTCCTAAATGATGTTAAACATATATAATGGGCAAAACTAGATGGCACATTGATGCAGTGGTTAGTCCTCTTACCTCACCAATTCAAGGTCCTAGGTTCAAATCCTATTCCTAGCCACTGTCTGTAAGGCATTTTCACATTATCCCCATGTCTGTCTTGGTTTTTCTCGCTGTATTCCAGTTTTCCATTCACATTTGAAAGATGTGCTCAGTTACTTACTTAAGCCTATAGTTCCATGCGTAGCATAGGCCATCAATGACTCCATGCCAGAAAGTTCAGCTCTACACTATTTTTCTGTCTCTTTCTAGTAGTGCCATACTCTTTTAGTTCTGTATCTGTGTCCCACTTCAAGGCATTTCTTGGTCTGCTGCTTTTTTTCCTGAGAATACCATGTCTGAATCTACCTAGTGATGTTGGAAGCAGGTTTCCTAAGCTTGATAATTGACTCTTATCCTGCTTTTTGCCACAGGTCTTCATTTCTTAATTTGTCAGGCCACTGCTTGCTCATAAACCTTTATAGGCAATTGTTGATAAAAGTTTAGATCCTCTGTTACATCCTTTTGGTCATTCTCCATATTTCTGCAACATATAATAGAACTGCTTTGATATTAGAATTGAAGATCCTCAGTTTTTTTGCTGTTGATATTTTTCTGGAAAAACAAATATTATTTCCAATCTAGTAATGGCATCTCTGTCTTTACCTCACTGTTTATCCAATAGACTTCCCATGCATATAAAGAAGTTCAACTCTTCAAGGGTGTCACCGTCTTCTCTCCAAATGTTGTAATTTTTAGTATTGATTATTTTGAACTTGGACCTCTTCTTGCTGATATTCAGTCCTATTTTGACTGATGTGGCTGCCAGATGTTTTGTCTTATCCTGTATTTGGCTGTAAATGTGTAGGAGAAGGACAATATCATCTACAAACTCAGGATCATCTAGCTGTGTCCACAGAGTCTACTGTATCCCATTCTTCTTCCCTGTTGTAGCTGATTTCATGATCTAATCAATCACCAGGACAAAGGAAAAGGTTAGGAAAAGGCATCCCTTTCTCAGCCTAATTTTGACTTCAAAGACTTAAAGACATTTGGAAGACATGTAGTTTAGCTTACTTCTTGATTCTAAGTTAGCTCACTCTGGGTGTTCAAGTGAGTGGGCTCTGAGATTAACAGCTGTCTTACGCTTTCAGAATAGTATGGAGGCTTGTCTTATGAAATTAAATAAATCAAATACTTTAGTCATTGATCAGTCTTAAGCAAAATGTATTGTTCAACAAAGATACTTACACCAGTAGCATCCATGGGTTTGTGTCAAATAATACATTTTACTTCAGACTGATAAATGACTAAAATATTTGATTTATTTTTCATATTGAGAATTTCATAAGACAAACCTTGACAGTTTGGTGTCAGCTGTACCCAGGCTGATTGTGTGAAAGACATTAAAATCATTGGTGTACACAGGTAAGATCTCCCTTTGGAAAATGTTTTTGCTAAAATTCCATGCTCTCCTTTAATTGTCTGAGTGTTTGGGCTTGCGAGTGTCCTGGATAAAAACCAAGATCCAGGCCTTTAATGACCTCTTAGGTATAGCCATCAGCACTGTGTCTGTCTGCTATGAGAGTTTCGACCTTGTCGAGACATTTACTTACCTCGGCAGCGACATTGATGTCTCTGGTGACTTTCTATGGATTGAGAGAGCATGGGAGTCATGTGGTTGCTGAAAAAGGATGTGTGATGCTCCTGATATCTGTGCAAATGGACGAAGGTCCGGGTCTTTACAGTCCTGTTGCTTCCTGTCTTGCTATATGGTTGCTGGTTGGAGAAATGGATGCTATCCAGTGACCTGAGACGAAGGCTGGACTTGCTCAGTACTGTGTCTCTTCAGAGAATCCTTGGGTACCACTGGTTTGACTTTGTGTTGAATGAGTGGTTGCTCATGGAGTTCTGAATGAGGCATATTACCTGCATTTTGAGAGAGCTTCAGTTACGGCACAATGACCATATGGCGCGATTCCCCAGGGATGATCTGGCTCAGTGCATGCTCCCTAACCTGACTTGAGCAAACCTTAATTGCTATTAAGTGGCTTGGCTGGGGCCTTTGACTGACTGACCTTGAATACTGTATTAGGTAAACTGGTGTTATTCAAAAGAATGTTTATTTAAGGACAATAAGGATGTACCTGCAAGGAAACAAATGTCTGAAATGTGTATGCAGAATATACAGTATGTGTTGGGAAAATGAACTTAATAGATGTCACAATTCTTATATTGCATCAGGTAAATGTGGAAACAGAAAAAAGCTGTCAGCAAAAGGGAAATTCCATAAGTTATTTAAAATGTCTAATGATGAGCTCAGAACTTTATATGTGGTTGTAACAAACAAAGTGCACAGAGGTAGTACACATCACTTCAAGAGAGGCCCACTGGATTAACAAGTTAATTAAAAGGTCTCAGTTATGGTACACACTCTGGACGCCCTGAAGGTGGTAGCAAATGAGTGAGTTTAAACAAAACTGAGTGCTATTATGAATAGTGTTGGACATCCTATGTCTGTCACACTAACACTAAGGACTTTCATCCAACAAATTATTCAGCAGAAGTGTGTCAAGAAACACCATGGGGACTCCTTTATACCAACGGCAATTCACCAGCATAATGCCTCACTATGACTGTGACTACTAATTGAGAAGTTTTTTGCTTTTTTTTAATTGTTGTTCCTTTTTAGTTATTCCGTTGTGTGTTCAGAATATAGTGTGTGTGCAAATATATTTATTTATCTGTATATTTATGTATTTTTTAATGAGCTTCCCCTGTGATAAAATAAAGATCTATCTATCTATCTATCTATCTATCTATCTATCTATCTATCTATCTATCTATCTATCTATCTATCTATCTATCTATCTATCTATCTATCTATCTATCATATAGTGTCTTTTCATATCTATCTATCTATCTATCTATCTATCTATCTACACCCGTCTATGTGTTCTGACTGTGTGTCCATTACTGGCAGTGATCTTGAATGAAGTGCAAGCGGTAGCAGGAGGCGAGGAGGAGAAATGAGGCAGAAAACTAATATTGACTGATGTGACCTTCTACTTGTTCAAACTGTGTAATAGAATATCATCATAAACAATTAACCTGGGGATCTAGTTTAAATACTTAAATTGTATTAACTATGCTACCCACTAAGTAATCAATGTAGACCTCAGCTTTAACATTTGCAGGACATCATCTATTGGTAGGTATTTTGTAATGCTTGTAGTAATAAAATGAATTGCATTTGTTGTTCCAACAGATGGCACATCATAAACATTTGCAATAATAAAATGCATCACGGCGAAGGCTTGTGATGCGTCATCTGTTGGAATGACAAATGCAATGCATATGTCTTTTTTATATGCCACATGGTATGGGATTCATGAAAAGTAGTGTAAATGTTTGTGATGTGCCATATTTTGGAATGACAGAGACACAGCAACCGGTTGGGCACACAGATACTCAGTCACTTATACTGTGGGTTGCACTTATCTTTATTTACAGCATAAAAACAAAGGCTACTTTGGGTAGTAAAAGTCTGATGTAAAACTGTGAAATGTACTTGCACTTCAAATAACAGGCTGCTGATGAGGACTGGCTGAGGTACAAGCTGCCATCTTGTGAGCGGGGTTTTTTAGGTTTGGGATCCAAGCCTTAGTAATACATGTTTTAGGAGTTAAATGTAGTTTTTAGGCCTGTTTAACTGACAGGAGTGCCAAAGAGGGGCATGTGTGTAAATTTTAGTATAGCTGGGAGTTTGCCTTAAAACAGTCATTCTTAATATTTATTCCTCCAAGGTCCCACAGTGTACCATGAGAATATGTGAGGGCCTCCTACACAAATCATTATTTTTACCCTCTTGTACTTTTACTACTTATTTTTGAATTTATGTTTATTAACAATAGCATGTTTGTTGCTAATGCTATTACACTCTGTGTTTTAAGCATAATACAAAATTAATAACCCATTTCAAAAAGAGCCTTATGTTTTTAGCACATAAAAGTTATTTTTACTAATGCTTGAATTTCTTAGTCACAGCATAAAGAAAGTAGGCATTTTTTGAGCTAAATATTAACCAATATGTAACAAAACACGAAATTTGTCACTACAGATATTTTTGATAGCAGCAAAAGCTGCTCAGTTCTCGTATGGTTTAAGTATAACTTTTTTTTAATTAAGCATAAAATGATTAAGTACAAAAAAACTCTAAAGTAATTTTTAAAAGCCGAATTAATCATTAGACATTTTTTCATAATTTTAATTACAGAAGCTCCTCTAGATCAGCACTGGAGCTTTCCCATCATTGTGGTGGGCTGGCGCCCTGCCTGAGATTTGTTCCTGCCTTGCACCCTGTGTTGGCTGGGATTGGCTCCAGCAGACCCCCGTGACCCTGTGTTAGGATATAGTAGGTTGGATGATGACTGACTACTGGCTTTCACATCAACAACAGCCATTTTTAACACAAGTAGAAATGCAAATGTGTTTTCAATCCACATACAGTCAAGACAACAGAAAAGACAAAATCATTGTGTAGGGCTATGGCAGCAGTCACGCAAGCCATGGAAGGAAGGCCAGCCCTGCCACCTGTGCTTCTTTAAAAAGTGAGCGCAGTGCCAGCCAGCATGACTGATGTTAACCTACCATTTCTTTTATGAGGTTTTCAAATATTGTCTCTTATGCTAGAACACTAAAGTTATTTATGGCAGTGTGGTATGTCACGTTTTTCTTGTGCGGTCATTAGGAGCTGCTCATTCCCATTCTAACTACAGGCTAATAGCTGCAATGTGCTGTGCTGCACAGGTAAACACAAGTGTTCATTAAACCCCAAAATAGTGTTGGCATGTGGAGTTTCCGTCCGATCTCTAACCGGGCACGATATGGACACTGGAAGCACATTTTAATGCCAGGTGAAAATGTAATCCAGCTAACATATATGCAAATACAATCTGTATGTAAAATGCAGGAACACTAACAGTCATTATGGGCCATATGTAACATGTTTTGAATATTGATTAAGCAGACCACTTTAAAAAGATCCTAAGGTTACATTCAGCCCAGTGGACTTAAGTTTGACATCACTGTCGTAGCTTCATATTTAGTAGTTTAAGTATTTTGCTGCTACTTTTTAATTATTTTCAGTCAACTTGTGACTTCCCTGGAAGTGTACTGAGACTTCCTAGTGGGCTACGGCCTCCCGTTTGAGAACCACTGCCTTAAAAGAGCTTTTACTGTATTGGATCAAGAGAAAATTGTAAATTAAATTGTTTATCTTAATTAAGGGAAGAGGTGATATTTTAATTATTTGTGATTTTATTTAGTTCTGTTTATTCTGTAAGGGATTCCCTCATGGAAAATTGGTAATCCAGTCTTACCCAGTTGGCTGATTTAAGGTTGAGAAGTATAACGCCTGGAAGGTTTTGTGTAGTGAGAGTGTGGTTGTCATATTTATTTGTTTATTGTTTGGATGTCAAGTTAAAGGTATTGGCTATTTCTTGTTTAATGTAAAAATGTGAATTCTACAAACTCTCATGTTCTTATCCTCTTATGCAGATGTGTATCTGAGACTTCTTTCTCTATCCTGGTCAGATCCAGTTTGTCCTCTTCAAACAAAACAGTAAGAGACACCTTTGTATGAAATCTTCAGTTTCTTGGCAATCTGTCACATGGAATAACCTTCATTGATATTAAATAATAATAATAATAATAATTCTTTATATTTATATAGCACTTTCTCACTACTCAAAGCGCTTCAGTGAGTGAGGAGCCATTTCAACCACCACTAATGTGTAGCATCCACCTGGATGATGCAATGGCAGCCATTTTTGCGTCAGTACGCTCAACACACATTAGCTGTTAGGTGGTGAATAGGTGAGAGAGATAGCCAATTAGAGACAGGGGATGATTAGGGGACCAGAATGACTCGGCCATTGGGGGAAATTTATCCTGAACATTGGGATACACCTTGTTTTTTGAACTTTGGGGATGCCAGTGTCTTGTAAACCCAGTGAATAGAATAACAAGTGGTTCTGATTCAATTACAAAGGTTTCTTTAATAATCAATTAGTATTTATACATGACTAATTAATATATATTTTTTTATTTTTTTACATTTTTCTTTTATAACCGAGTATTAATTGGGTTTCTTCGACCTTTTCCTCTGGATACTGAATTTCAATTAGTTTATTGGTTAGTCTTTTCAACTGCGCTGGTGACTGAATATTCCTCTGACTCATTGCAGACTCACTCTTTTTCTTTGTGAATAATACCTTTTAAAACTTTCACTACAACTTGGTGTATGCTTGCCTACTGGTAAACATTATGGTCCCAAACTACAATCTTCAGTGAATATGATCAAGGACTTGCCCAACAACATTTTATGGCAGAGGTGGGATCCATACCTATGCCATTCACAAGACTGCAAATTGAATCCTGGGCTTTGGACCTATGTCAACGTTTTTCACTTGTGAAACATTTACACTGTTGTCAACAGTAGGTTGAATAAAACCTACTATGCCTAAATAGAGCTGAATCAGTAACAGTTGGTGTCTAAGTATGAAAATGGTCAAACAGGGACATGTGTTTTATTGCGTAAATTATTAAAACTGTCAATAAGTGAAAAAGTGTTTCATTCTTTCAAACTCCCCACTGTCTTCTTACATTACAGCTATACGACATCACTCTCAAACCTGTTTGATCTAATTCAGGATTCCAAAGGGTTGGTGCCTACCTTGGGAGTGTTGTGCCCAGGGCAGGAACCAACCCTCTGTCCATCACAGAGCCAACTTACATGAAGGAAATTTAGAATCACCAATTAGCCCAACATGAATGATTTTGGGACATGGGAGCCTTTAAACACATCACACAGACATGGGGAGAGCATGTAAACTCCACACAAAACACAACTGGGCATGGGAGTTTAGCCCAGAGTGCTGGATCTGTGAGACAATAATGCTAAACAGTGTGCCATTTCACCTTACATTAAAGAAAAAAATAAATAAATAAATAAATAACAGAACAGCAAGTAAATATCTTTACATACTTTATTTAAGTAGCATAATATCTGCAAGATACAGCTGGAAAATAATTTGATATTTGTAGGCACACATGAATTATATACAAGCATATAAGTCAATCCATTTACAATAACATAACATAGGTAGATAAAATAAATAGTACTGTTTCTTTCAATCAATATACACTTTTCTGTTTAAAAAATAATAGCTTTTAAAAAATCATTTTCTAAGCACTTTCTCTGGCTATATAGTTTCCATTCTGGGAAAAGCTTTATTTCTATATTTACTATACATACATAATAATCAAACTGACTTAGGCTTTTTTTTCCATTTAAAAATTCTAAAGGACCAATTCACATTGTTGCACATATAATACAGAGGAGCTGCAAATTACTTGCTTTTAAAATATAAGTTAAAGTGACTTTAGAAAGATGCTTAATGCAACAGTGTTAAAACAGTAAAAAAATGTGCAGCTCATAATTATGAGATCTTGCTATTGGTAAAAAGTATACAGGCATGAATTCCAGAAAACGAAAAGTCTGACCACTTGTCAAGCAAACTAGTTAAATTTCTTTCAGGTAAATGTGACTTTTCATTTTTCTCATAGACCTATTTAATTTTATGAAGACAACAGAAACACTTACAGTAAATACAATCGAAATCTGACACAGTGCAGTTAAAACAACTGAGAAGCACATAATTACATAAAGAGGATTTGTTCCTACAGTAAGAAAGATATTTGAAATGAAATTGTATAAAATTAGCCTGAAAGGCGATTAACCTCACAATAATGACATATTAAGCATTTGCCTAGGGTGACTTTGAACAAGAACAAAAAGCACCTTCTTCGACCCAAGCAAATCAATAAATAAGTAAATAAATAAATACACAAATACATATAAACAAACAAACACAAATCAGACAAAGTGCTTTAATCAGCAAATGTCTTTGCCCTTATTCATTAAACCTGGAAGAAGAAGAATATGTATATATAAATCACACGGCCAATCTGGGTTCTATTCCTGTTAATCAATAACTCAGTTTTTCATCAGGAAAGGTGATATTGATAGGCGAGTCTCCCCCAGCCCTCCACCATCGTCCTCTGTAATTTACACCCAGCCCTTATGTTACAGCATTGAGCTTCAACCACGTAACAGTACAAGTGCAGCAGACAGAAATTAACTTTACAGCACTCAGAATGTACAGCTTTTTCCTCTCTGGTACAGGCAAACACTTTATAAATCTGAGTTCATATTATTAGTTTTATTAATATTAATGTCCCTGCATATTTAAAGCTTTTTATAACATTGCAAAGAGGCATAAGCTGCAGCTAACACATATTTTATACTAGAAAAACACACACAAAAGAATGTGCTTTTTTATTATTTCTGTTATGCAATCCTCCATTCAGTGTTGAAAAACAAACACATTAATATTCATAATGATTACAAATGCCCCATGTTGTAGCAGCATTCCTGGTACTACAGCAATTGTCCTAACTTTCCTAAATACAATTTTAACATGTATGTATTTAACTAATTACAAAGTGCAAAGGGACTTCATTCATTTTAAAGATGGTATCTTAAGATAAAACTCTTGGACAATATCTAGTATGTAGTTTATTCATTTTAGAAAGGCTTGGTGTGCAAAATGGAGACAAAGTAAGTGGAAAACCAAACCAGCAAACTATGGCAAAGTGAAAAGTCCATTTAGGAATTCCTACAAAACCAATTGAAAATTTGACTCCATTTATATTGCTAGAATTAGGCATTGTTCTCTGTTACCGTAAAAAACATTAGGATAGATAGATAGATAGATAGATAGATAGATAGATAGATAGATAGATAGATAGAGCAAGTTCCCTTTTAAAGCTTTTCATTTCAGTTGCATTTAACAATTTATTTGCTCCCTTGGCATTTTAACTAACTCTTACATTCAAGCCAACAGGAAATATGAATCCACATTAAAAAGATTATGCTCAGACATATTCTTCTTTTCTGTTTTCAAACGCTGGATTTCATTTTGCATTCATTGTGTGAATGGTCTTTACACTGTATATACTAACTTCAGTGTAATTTTTGTTTGTTTTATTTTCCAGTATTGCAGCTCAGGAGTATTGATTTATTCAAAGCTTTTTAAGGCTTTGCTGAGGCAGATGAATTGGTGTTTTGTTCCACATTAAATATTAAATAAGGTTATGTATTTTGAGTAACATCATTTGCATTTCTGTATATAATTTCAGAACATACTGGTGGTACTTTGTCAGGTGTCATGCTATCGGAACATCCCCAGTTGCTCGTTCTAACAACAGTCTCACATGACTACACACTTGCCCTTAAGTTTTTCTTTCCGTTTCTGTTGCTTGTTCTTCTTTCCATCAATCTGAAGGCTCACTGTCCTGCGTTTCTCCAGGTTAAGTAGCTCTTGGAAGAGCTCCTTGACGTTGTGGTTGGTCTTGGCTGACGTCTCCATAAATGCACATTTCCACTTCTTGGCCATTGCTTCTCCATCACTGGTCTCCACCTCTCGGTTCTGAGTCTCATCACACTTATTCCCCACTAGCATAATTGGAATGCTCTCCACATCCCCTTTGATTTGGCAGATTTGTTCAAAAATTGGCTTTAGCTCCTCCAGGGACTGCTTGCTTGTGATGGAGAAAACAAGGATAAAGGCATGACCCTTGGAGATGGACAGGCGCTGCATGGCTGGAAACTGATGGCTTCCAGTTGTGTCTGTGATTTGTAAGGTGCAGATGCTTTTGTCACAGCTGATCACCTGTCGATAGGTGTCCTCAATTGTGGGGATGTAGCTTTCCCTGAAGGTGCCTTTCACAAACCTCAGCACTAACGAACTCTTGCCTACACCTCCTGCTCCAAACACCACCACTCGATAATCGTTGCTTTGTTCTGGCATGGTGGCTTAATTGACAATTTCCAATGCCTGAAATATTAAATCAAAAAAGATATTGAAGAGAGATGAAGGCAGACAACATTCACACAGCTGATTTAACTTTGAACAAGTACATCGGTTCAACAGTACATTAAAAATCTATGCAGTTAATAACTAAAAAGACAAGTGAACGCTTTAAGAAGATGGGCACAATCCAGAAACTGTACATTCTTATATATTGGTTTAATGATGTTTTGAAAAGCAAGGATGGGGGTCGATTTGTTTTCAATCCTATTTTTTGTAAAAATGCATCTATTTGTATGGAATGATTACAATAAAATTAATAAAATTTAAAAAAAAAAGAAAAAAAATGATGTTATGAAAAGCAACAGTAATTAGTTCTATATCTAAAAGAGACGTTTTCTAAAGGGACTTACACTCATCTATGCAACCATTCATATTCCAGACCTCTTTAGCCCAGTTTATAATTGCAGTGGTCAGACCTAATCTCATCAGGTGCAAGTTCAGAACCAAATATGCAAGGCACACTCACTTAAACAAGGCCAATTTAAACTCATCATTTAACCTAACCTGTATGCCCTCGGGAGGAAAAATTAAAGTATTTGGAAATGATGGGTGCAGATGCAGGGGAATGTGACAGCAACCTGCCCTAGATCTGAATTCTGCCTCCTATAGCCATGAGACAGTACCAATAACCACTGCATCATCTCATACGTCTATTTCAGTCCTTTTCATCATCACGGAATGCAAGGAATCCAAAAATACCCTAGCAGTATCAGGAAAAAAATGGAAACCAGTACTGGATGGTGCACTGAGAGTCATCAACTAACCAAAAAAACATGTCATTGGACTGTAACAGAAAACAAAACCAAACATGTGGAAAATATGGCCATCTCACATACAAGGTTTGTAAGACAGGAATGGAATTGCTCTCCACATACATTCTGTATGTCTTTATTTAATCACCTCTACTCTTCAAATGTGTGGTTATATAACCGGTCCTATTTAAATACTGGGCTTATATTGAAGAAAGAGCCCTGAACCCTCATAGTGTGTAATGTATCTGACTCCTTCTTCAGGATAACCAGCCTTCATCAAAAGTGCACCACTGTAAGATGACAGCTAGGTTATGGCATTAGTCCATTACAGCAAACAGTATCACTGTATTAATACCTATGAGATCAGTACTTTTAAGAATATTGATCTTGGTAAAACATGAGTCTAAAATATACCAAATATAGGCATTGCAGGGCATAGAGTTTGAGTAAGAAAGAAAAAGATCAGCATTTTGCTGTATTTCAAACAGGATCATGTTCAATCAGCATATCTGACTTTTACATTAAAAATGTCAGTCCTAGCGGATATGTAATCATGTACATGCTACACAGTCTGAACAGTAACATAAATTTACTTCTTAATTAATTGCATAGCAATTATCACTACAACAGACCTTGCAAATTTCTCTCTCTCTCTCTCTCTACATGTTCAACCACCTTGTAAATGGGGTACAAGAACAGAAGTACATGTCAGTAATGAGCTGGACTGGTATAGTATGAGGCATAAAGCTTTGGCGCTGACATAAATCTTCCATTGTCTCACCTTTTCTAAGACTTTGACAGGCTTTGATGCTAAAACAAAATGTGGGAAATGTTATTTTTTCAGAACTTCTGTTCCTCATTTCATCCTCACTTATGAAAAAGGCTGGTTTGACAGTTAGCGGTTGATCAAGGTGCAGCCTGTTCATTGACCTGCATGTTTGTGCACATGCAACACAGCTCTCAGACATCTGCACTTAAGTGCTTACAGCTTCATAGACTGGCCAAAACGGAGCATTAGCTTTTCTCCCTAGATATAAGGGGGGCACTGTCCAAAATGTGAGTAACAGCATCCTGTTACCTGCTTGAAATCTCCTCCACAGATCTCTCAGTCATAGCCATTCAGCTACATACGCCTGCTTGCCGTTTTCTGACACTGTCTTGGATATCTATGCACTGTGCAAGTGACTGGACTACTCCATACTTCTCTTTTCTAATCTGCTTATCCAGTGCAGGATGTATTTTTTTATTCCATCAGGCTAAATAAACCGATCTCCAGTTCCAGGACAGCTTTCAGGATTTTCAAAGTGCTTGTGTGCAACTGGATTTTACCCTTAATGGTGACTTATGAAATGGTGTGTGGGAAACTCTTGGCAGGTTAGCGGCTATTAATGTTTTAACTGTTTAGCTTCCTTTAAAGATTACTGGAATTTTATGCTTGAAAATTCATAGTTTTTCTTTGGTTTTACATTTCACAGTATTGTAAGCTAGAGTAACTTCGATAAGAAGCTTTTTCCGAGCCAATCTCAATGAATGAGAAAAATATTCTCAACTACTGCACGTAATTCTAAATAATGCATTTGTATTCGTGTGCAAACAATATTCTGAATCGCCTTACAATTAACTTTACCAATTCAAGTGTCTGCAAAGTAGAAACGATGTGCAAAAGATTTAAATATTGTACAATGAGGACAACTACCATGATTGTTTAAAACAGTTAATGCATTTATTATATATAATACACAGTCGCCATATGAAAACCGCTATTCGGTGCACATGGAATCGCATGTTCAGGATGAACTGGGATTCTGATGACTCGATTTGTCAGCGCACTTATGGCATCGCATTTTCCCAGTGATCGGATTATTCCATGTTATTCTCTGATGCATTGAAAAAACGCAATATTAAGTCGTAAATCCACATTTTTACGCCGACATCTAATCTCGGAAAAGTAGTACATCGAATTTAACAGTATAAAATACAGCTTAGAGTGCGAAAATGCCAAAGCACTGTTATTTATGAGTACTTTTTCGTCGTAGAAGCGTGTTATCTAAATAATCACATAAAAGCGGCTACTCCACGCCCAGCTGCGCGCTACCAAACATCGAGCCTGCCTGTTATTCATTAAACGGCTATTTGAATACGTTCATATGTTTTAAAGACATTTTTACAAATATTACGCATTTCTATTGATCTAGTCGCTATTACAGCTCCTCAAATGTGCTTTTACGAAGTCTATTAAAATCGTCGCACTCTTATTTACAGTCCTTTAGCGCGGTGCGCAGCCCAGGAGTACTACACCCCTGAGGAAGAGCTTAGTGCGACAGACCTCCAGCACAGCAAATGGTACGCTTTGAGCTCCGGGAATGTAAAGTTAACACGCCACATCCAAAACCACATAAGATCGCGTACACACTACTGCTATTAAACACATTATGAAGTAACTTACGCTTCACACTGAATGGATTCCTCGCAGAATGAGTCCTCACACCTCACATTGTAAGTAGCCCAGTTAAATGTAAGTCCGTTGCTCCAGCCCAGCAGCTATGCTCTAAGCGTTTCTGTTTCTTTCTGGCCCTCCCATTCACACTCGCCAGCACTCCGTTAATCCGCTTGCAAAGCCATAGGCGTGCTGGTTTTTGGTATTTATAGCCGACTCTCTCTCTCTCACTCTCTCGCTCGCTCTCGGAGGTGTCTTTCCCCGTGACGTCAGCAGGAATTTCACTCCCCCATACCCTTTCTGCAGCCTGTCACCTGCTCAGCAAGAGAGTCCCTAGTGTGCTGCACGGAAGAGGGATGTGTCCTGATGGGGAGTGGGGATGGGAAGAAAGATGATGATGGAAGAAGACTAAGAATTGGACAGGGTGTACGTGACTGGTCTGATTCATAGAAGGAGTCTCTGCGCCGTTAAAAAGACAGGCCAGTAAGGAAAGCGCTGGGTGCGCGTGCTTAATATTAATGGCTTAGTGCGCGGCTGCATATCATTGCACTTCAGGAAGAAAGAACGCTTCCAGATGTTCCCTTACATTTCACTTTTACTTACTATCTTCTTTTGCCATGTGCAATGTGTTGTTCCTAAATGAAAAAGAGAGGGTATAAAATTAATCCTGTTTAAACTGCACTTCTTAAAAAGCTATTTTTAATATCGTTGTAACTCTTTTTTTCTTGTGCAATGTAAACGCCTGAAACAGGCTACAGAAATCCAAGGGTTAGCTAAAGGTGTTTGTGTCGATTTTTAACATTCACACGTTTAAAATCTAAGGTGCATAGAAGTAAAGAGTAACTGCAACCAACACACTTTTGCAACCAGTATTATTACTTACGTAGGCTATTTGACTAACAACTTTATCCAAGACGGTTTAGAACATTTGAAATACATTTGGCTACATTTGTTTTTTCCCTCCCAATTGGAGCACAGGCAGGTGAAGTGATTTCCTGACGGTGATACAGCGTCAGTGGAGGAATTTCAACCCGGAACCACAGGGAAATTTTGGAATGTGTATTATTAACAGGTCTTCGAATTGGGAGGTGCTCGGTGGTACAGAGTAGCCTACCGGCACTTCTTCATTTTTAGAAATTGCCTACCAGCACTGTTCGGTGCGTACTGGCAGTCTTTTCAAGCATACCGGCATATATCCCTTTTATCAAGCCAGTTTGTTTATCGAATAAAAAAGTATTGTGACACTTAAAACTCCATGAGGATCCACCCTAACCCCACATTTCGATGCAATTTTTAAAAGTAGCGCAATTTGAAACTGTATGGACCGGGACTCCTTCCTCTCAAACCAATCTTACATCAAATGTTAAAAGTGTTCTAAAGTCTGAGGAGGGCTCCGCTGCTCTTTGATTGCATAAAGCAGTCAAACAGAGAACACTGGCACTTCTGCATATTCACTTCAGGCACTGTTAATATATTAGCTATATTAAAAATCGGGACAAATTATCTATTACTTTATTACTTTGTAGCAATATAAATAAATGCTAGACACTCTCAGCCAATGGCTTAACAGCTGAACTGTAAAACCTAAGATGCCAAGTTTAGTTCCTTCTATTGACTCACTGTATAACTCAAGGAAGATACGTAGGCTGGCAGAGGTTCAGTTGCATAAGAACGTAAAGCTTTTCACAAACAACAAGGGACGATTACAGATCCCTACTGCTCGAAACATCACTGTCGGGAGATACCAAGCATGGAAAGAAGTGGCGGTTTGTAATGCGGGGGTATTTAAAAAACTGTGCTTAATTTAATAAGTAAATGCGAAATCATCATGAAATACATATGTTTACTATTGCACAAAGTGCCTGGTGTCAGCGCATGTCAACATCCGTTAAAATTGATTCTGACTTCTATTCGTTTGATTTCTGTGTGAATAAAAAAAATCTGTGTTAATAAATATATTTTTATATAGGACGCCAGCCAAATGAAAGTCTAAGTAAGTCGTTGATATTTTGTTAAGCAGGTAGCCTGGGGCTCCTCTTTAATTGTTGCTTTTAGATTTTTCCGGGCATGCAACTCTGTGCTCCACGAACACTCCCACGTTTATTGGCAACGAATTAGTATTGTTTTAGGGTTTTTTTTAAATCTGATTTGATTGGACAGTTTCCAGCGCAATATTTCATGTTCACGTCCATGATTCACAGTTTACACCCACCATTAATGTAACTACAGATGAGCAAGCACGATTTTAGGGAGAAGGCATCTTCAAGTTAAACTTCAGAAATCAAAGAAAATTCAATAATTTCTTTAATGAAACACCCATTCATAAATTGTTCACTTCAAAAAAAGAAGACGAGCTAACGCACAAACTTTTTCTCACTGTGGTTATGACAAGCAGAGTTGGCTAATTGCACGTAGTGTAAATAATTGCTTTTTTTTTTTCTTTGCTTTCCCCGTTTGCTGTTTCAAAGTGACTGTACCGAAGTGTTGTGGACAACAACAGGGGTACGAGACCTAAAACATTTTTCTGAAAAATGCAAGCGGCAGGAAAGTAGTCGCAGTGATCTAGACCTGTGTTTTTCAACCCGTGTACTACAGCGCAGTGGCTTGCTATGAGAGCTACCCAGGTATACCATGGAAATAATAGTGTAGCGCACTTGGGTCTGAACCAGAGAGGGACAACGGTGGTCGAGACCTGCCTGAAAAGCATAGGACTACCTAAGGAAGCTGGCATAAAAGCAGCGCCACGATCAACATGTTAGGGCACTTTGGAAATGTCTTCTGGCTGCTATAGAGTCAATCTGCCCTGGGGTTGTGGTCACACCCCTTATAACTTTGCAAGATGCTGAGAAATTAGTTCACTCTTTTGTTTTCAGTCGGCTTGATTACTGCAACGCACTCCTCTCAGGACTACCCAAAAAAGACATCAATCGATTGCAACTCGTTCAGAATGCAGCTGCTAGAATCAATAGGAAAATAAAATCGGGGCACATCTCTCCAGTTCTGATGTCACTACATTGGTTAGACGTGCCATTTAGGACCGACTTTAAAATACTGCTTATGGTTTACAAAGTCTTTAATAATCTTGCTCCTTTCTATATCTTGGGATGCCTTTCACTCCAAATTATAACCTTAGATCTTCAAATGAGCGTCCGCTTAGAATTCCAAGCGCTAAACCTAAAAGAAGTGGTGAGGCAGCCTTCTGCTGTTAAGCACCTAAAATCTGGAATAGCTTACCGATAGAAATTCGCCAGGCTAATACGGTGGAGCACTTTAAAAAATTGCTAAAAACACATTACCTTAGCATGGCACTCAGCTTCATTGTAGTGTAACCATGATATTCTGCGTATATACATTTAATTATAATTTTTATCACGGCTCCTCAATCCGTACTAACCTTTACTTTCTCTGCTGTTCTTTTTCCGGTTTTCTGTGGTGGTGACCTGCGCCATCACCACCTGATCGAAGCACCGTGTAGTGAAGTCCCTACATTGATGGATTGAATGCCAGATGTCCACATGACCATCATCGTCTAATTCTTTCACGTGAAGCCTGAAAACCATGAGGACTGATTGAGATCATTTATGTTAGGTAGAAAGAAAGGTGGCGCAGTGGTAGAGCTGCTGCCTTGCAGTTAGGAGACCTGGGTTCTCTTCCAGGGTCCTCCCTCAGTGGAGTTTGCATGTTCTCCCTGTGTCTGTGTGGGTTTCCTCCGGGTGCTCCAGTTTCCTCCCACAGTCCAAAGACATGCAGGTTAGGTGCACTGGCAATCCTCACGTTGTGCATGGTGTGTGGGTCATGCTGTGTGCTTGTGCCCTGCTTGAGATTTGTTCCTGCCTTGCGCCCTGTGTTGGTTGGGATTTGCTCCAGTAGACCCACGTGACCTTGTGTTAGGATATAGTAGGTTGGATACTGACTGACAGAATGCCTAGAGGGTGCCGGGTGTTCTTGTAGCCTTGGACCCCCTACAGATTTTGTTTTTTTCTCCAGCCGTCTGAAGTTTTTTTCTGTCATCCCTAGCCATCAGACCTTACTTTATTCTTTGTTAATTAGTATTGCCTGATTTTTATATTTTTTCTTTTTTTTCTTCATCTTATAAAGCACTTTGAGCTAAATAATTTGTGTGAAAACATGCAATATAAATAAATGGTGGTGGTGGATAAGGGGCATATATGTTGCAAGACATATGCAAGACAGGACAATGCAAGACAAGTTTTTAATCTATGGGTCTTACAATGTGAATTTCTGCCCATGAGGTATGGTGAGCCTGGCAAACTTAGGCATAGGACTGGGCAAACTGGCAGCAAGTGCAGAATAAAATTAGGGTGTACCAAATGATAAACTTGTAGACAGAAAATGATAAAAAAAAATCAGAGGACTAGAGGATTGTATGATATGGATTTATGGAATACAGCTGAAATGGCCAAGGACTGGGCACTCTATTAGCAGAGTCAGAATAAGATTTGGATTGAACTTATGGTATGGATGTCCACATTATTGGAAGATTATGGAGGTGGGGGTGTGCAGTGCACAATATTATGGTGTAGGTTTTGACAGAATGGAGTAACTGGGCAAGTTGGCAGAGGACTGGGCAATTTAGAGACAGGTGTATAAAATTTGGGTAGTAGGTGCACCTGTTACTTTACATATCTATAGGACAATCATGGGAAAAATAAGGGGATTGGTGGATGTCACAAACTAAAGTTTTGGAGCACATTAGAAATTGGAATGCAGGCATCAATTTAGACAGCATGGTGGAATGTGTATAATGCATTTAGCCTGGAATTGTCCTACAGGTTTAGTACTGGTCAAGCCAAGATGTGCATCGATGCTATAATAAGGACCATGATAGTATGTGCAATAACCACATAGATAGATAGATAGATAGATAGATAGATAGATAGATAGGAAAGGCACTATTAGAAAGATAGATAGATAGATAGATAGATAGATAGATAGATAGATAGATGTGTGCTGTTTCAGTTTGCCCTCAGTTTGAAAATCTGCACCACTGCCCAAATTTTTTTCACCAGCCACCACTGGCAGTACTGCCGCCCCAGTTCAAATCTAAATTACCGGGGGAATTATTAGATTTGTTAAGTATGTTGATCACACAAAATAATGACAAAATCCTGATGTTTACATTGCTGTGTATGATCTGACCAAAAATAATAACTGGACACAATTGGCTTTCCTAGCTGTTATGGTTTTCCAGTTTCATAGTGACATGGTCGACAGTTTTAAGTCACAAGGCACTGTCATTTGTCTCAGATTCCAGCAACTTATTTTATGAGCATTATGTTTTGGTATAAAATGCAGTTCTTTAGTGTTTTAATTGATACCCTACTCTGAGTCAGTAGCCTTTTATAATTGTGAAGAACTTGATTTGGGTGCCACCTGTCTTGTATGTCCAGGTCTAAAGAAACATGCCCATTTGTTCATGTCTTCTATTTCTACTGTATACAGTATGTCTGTTTTTTGGCTGGTTGATATGTATTACAATGATGCAATGGTGTTCTAACTACAGTAATACAGCAACAGAACATATTGTCCATAAATAATGCAAACTATTTCTTTCCCTTCCACACATTCAGGATATAAAAGAGATTTTCTGACAGATTTTTTTGGTCAAGAGTAGGGGTTTAAAAAAGCCAAATCAGTTTCCTAGGGTTGAGACTTAGTTTATTTCCTGGGAATCCCCCAGGCAGAAAACTGCTATGTAAAATATGCAAAATATTAATACATCCTCATGTAAGTATGCTGACATTTATGAAAGTAAATCAATCATTAGAAACTTAAGGAACTAGCTTGCTTATCTAGGGGAAGTTTGGTTCTGGTGGCAGTCAGTGTATGGTGGTGACATCTTAGGTGTACATATTTCACTGTTCCAGTAGCATTTTCTGTCCAGGAATTTCTTTTGTACATGGCAGTGTCATTTGTTTATTTCTTTTGTTATTCTTTGTAACTTGTTCCCTGTGTTAATGTATATGGGTGTTTTAATAACTTTCTTCTATTTTTTTCAATTTAGTATACTTCCTTTTGTCAATCATTGCCATCAATGTTATTTTCTTTTTGTCTAATTGTGTTCTTTTATTTTACCATTTGCCCTCTTCCTTTAATGTGGAACAAGGCAGGTGTTTGGCGAGTTGTCTGGTGTTTTGCTGCTTCTGTTTTGATTACTGTTTTTCTGGAGTTTCTGTTTTTTGACCATTCTTTGTATTGTGTATTGGGACATTGTTTGCTATGGGATTACTTACTTCAGGCAACTCCTTTTGTGTTTTATGCTCTTCAAAGCACCACTGTTTTTCAGAGCATTTTTGTCAAAATAAATCTTTTTACTTATAAAGATTCAATGTTTGCCCTTATCATGCTTAGCCTGGTGTAACGGTTCTTTCCTCAATCTATGGGGCATTTTTGTGTTAGTTTTGGGACTTACTGTACTGAGGAACCAGGTTTACAATATAGGCTAACTGCATTGGCATTGAGGTTGCTCCATTTTAATCTCCTCTCAAAATGTGAATTATTTATTGAACTTCTTGTTTTATTGCCTTTTGTATTATTTGGCTTTTTAAGTATTGTTTACCCTATTTCATATGTTAGCCTTTTCTATTGTTTGGCTTTTACATATTTCTTAGTCTAATTTCTTGGCCATTTTATTGTAATTATTTTTGGTATTTTAGCCTTTTTTAGCTTGGTCTAGTTGGAATTATTTTATTATTAGTATTTAGATATTTTGTATTAGTTGGCTTTTTTGTTTTTTGTTATTATACAATATAGAAATTTGGAACCCAATATTGCTTGGCCTTTTCTTTATTATTGGATTTATGGGTAATTTGGCATAAGTATTTCTTTATATTCTTCATTGCAGTTTATTTGTATCTTGGTTTTTGTTGTTGCTTGGCTATAATTGCATTTTCCCCTTTTTGAGTGGTCTTTAATAAATTGACTTGTTCAAGTAAACATGACATTAACTAGTTAAGCTTATCTTGTCATTTTGTGGCTCATCCCTTTATATTCTCTATCATTCCATCCATCCATTTATTTTCTGCCGCTTATCCAGTTCGTGTCATGTGGGCGGCAATCCAAGCAAAGATGCCCAGATGTCTGTTTGTCCCCACCACCTCCCCTAAGGAATATTGAGAAGTTGCCAGGTCAGCTGTGAGATATAATCTCTTCATCCCTAAGGCTGAGCCCAGACACACTGTGAAGGAAGCTCCTTTCTGCCACTTGTATCTATAGTCTAGTTCATTTGGTCACTACTTAAAACTTGTGAGCACAGGTGAGAACAGGAACATAATCAATCAGTAAATTGAGAGCATTGCCTTTTAGCTCAGCTCTAATTGTTCACTACGACTGATCGGTACAATGTTTGCACAACTGCTGATGCTGCTCCGCTCCACCTGTCAATTTCCCACTCCCTTCTTCCCTCACTTGTGATCAAGACCCTGAGATATTGAGAGCACCTCATTCCCAAACTGGAGATGGCATTCCATCTTTTTCTGGGTGAGAAACATGACCTCAGACTCTGTTGATCCTTATCCTGGCTTCTTCATTTTCATTTGCAAACCGTGCCAGTGCACATGTGAGGTCACAGCCCGATGAAGCCAGTAGGACCACATCATCTGCAATAAGCAGGAATGTGATCCCCAGGTCACCAAACTTGACACCCTCAACTCTCTGGATGCATCTAGAAATTATGTCCATAAAATTAGGAACAGAATCAGTGACATAGGGCAGCCCTGGTGGAGTCCAACACCTGTATTTTTCTATAAACTCTAAACCACAACAGAAAGCTCTTTTATGTTCTGCATTAGTATTTGACCTATTACTTTAAATACAGGAATGTGGCCTATTGAGATAAGGGCAGTACTGTCAACTAAATGGACAGGAATCAGCCAGGAACTGGCCACTGAGATGCTTCATCACCTGAATAAGCTGAGCCTCGAAAACAGATAAAAAGTACATGTTATTTTCTATACATAGCAAATCAACTTAAATAAACTGTACAACATTTATTTTATAGAATTATACAGTTCATTTTATTAACCATGTGAAACAAAGGGATCAAGATAAGATATTTTGGCCTGATGGTTTGGCTGTGGAGCATCTAAGGGCCAATGTATTTACATTTATATTTTTTGCTTAGCAGATGCTTTTATCCAAAGCAACTTGCAAATTAGGTCCGCATAACTGAGTAACATCAGTCTAGGGACTGTTTTGAACAAGAGTAGCTGGACAGGTTACAAAGGATGATGATCGTCAGAAGTGAAGTGCTTTAAAGCTAGAATAACAAAAAATGATCAATTAACAATATGACAGATATCCACAGAGCAAAAAATATTAATTAACAATGTGACAGATATTCACAGAACAATAGTGCTTTCAATTGCTACAGTAATTAATTCAGGATTTACTAGTAATACTTTATATTGGAGTGTACAGAGGAAACCTGCTTTATGATGTTCAGTTGAAAGTATGTCAAAAATGTGAAATGAGTGGTCTCAGTGGAAGGAAACGCAGCAGTTGAATGACAGAAATACAAAAATCACGGACCCGTAGCAAAGTGTTAAGATAAAAAGTTTTAATGTAATTTAAGTTATGAGGTTCAATTCAACGACTGTCATGAAGAAAAACTGAGATATTAGAAAAGACCTTCAAGAAAAAAGGAGCATGACACCGAGTATAGAGAAAAATGGAGGAGGATGTACTATGTACTATTTACTAAAAACAAGAGAAGAATTATGGAAAAGATTGTGGGTGAAGAGTTCAGAATCTTAAAAGAAGATGGAGATAAAGTGTCATGGATGCAAAAAGAGGATAAACAAAGAACTAATTAAGAAAGTAAGATAAGAATAAACAACAAGAAGGAAGGAAGACAGGTGTGATGTTTCTGCATAGTCAATGGCATTAGCTTGTACAGTAAAACAAAGGGTTGTGGACAGAAATAGGAAAATTTGCAAGTGCCAGGCTGTGACCAAACTGTACATCAAATTTTGGGCCCTTTGAGTTCTGGGGCATCAATGTGAACATGTAAGCCAACTCTGAAATATTTTCATCAACGTAATTAAACTGACATGGATGCAGATAAAGCCTCATTTTTTGTCACTAGGACTTGAGCCAGTTCAGCAAAAGCAATTTAAAATAACCTACATCAAATTCATATGGGCCATATACCAAGTGTATGCACTCTTGTTTTTTATAACATATAATTAGAAAAGCAAAGTATCACAATAAGGAGATCAAATACAACAATGAAGCAGTCTTTAATTACAGCTGGGCTTGCTTAATGTGAACAGAGCCAAAGTAACCATATTAGTGCCTATATACATTTTATACAGTCTTTTGAATGCCCACATTGGGCAGAGCCTGGACTCTCTTTGAAATGGTTTTGACTTCAACAGCCAAGTGTACGCTGGTGACAGAGTGATAAGGTGCAAAATTTCAAGTGATTTATTGAGAGTAATTAGGCTCTTGTTTCAATTCAATTAATCTAATTCTGCTATATTTAGAATTGCTAATGATTTATTTTATAAACAGACTGGCATAGATGGAAGTACTTGTTATCATGTGTTAAGCCACCTGCTGAGAGCTTCAAAGAGGACTTGTTGATTTCCCTCTCAGGAACAACTTCCACAACCAGACATATTTCTCTGTCAATCAGATTCATTCTTGGAGTTTCATCCAATTCAAAACTCAAGCCACTATTCATCTCTGGTCAGCACTATGAAACATACAAGAGGTGCCTTATCAGTGGGCATATGTCAATCCCTTTGTAACTTCCTTATTCACATCTAGTTTCTGAGGAGATGGTGCATATATAGTACTACAAGCATTATGCTCAAGCTGTGAACCAGTCCTGGATAGCACTGGGCCATTGCAGGACACATTTATAAACACCTTATTATTCACTCATGGGTCAATTTGGTGTTGCCACTAATCTTAACACAAATGTCTTTGGGTTCCGGTTTATAAAACCTACAAACACACAAAACACACACCCACACACAGAGGTAAAATCGAAAAGTCTACACAAGCAGTGTATTGGCACAGGAACAATTTTGAACTATCCATATCAATGTGTTAAACCTTATTATTATTTTTAGTATTGTTAATAGGCTCTTTGAGCACTAGAAAGGAACTTAATAAATAAAATGTGTTATTATTATTAGCGTTATTGTAGGCAGCATGGTTGCTTAGTGGTTTGCATTACTGCTTCATGGACCTAGCGTTCTGTGTTGAATCCCTTGCCTGGATGCTGTCTCTGCAGAATCTGCATGTTCTCCCATTGTCTATATGGGATTTTTTTTGGGCACTTTGGTTTTCCTTCATATTACCAAAGATGTAGAACTTAGGCTCATTGGAGACTTAAAACCTGACCCTGTGTGAGTCCAAGTAAGGTTATATATGTCAGTGGGGCCCGTGATGGACTGTCGCCCAGTTTTCTGCTTAGTGCTTGTTGGCTACATCACTGTGTCTTCTTGGTGGCTAAGTTTTGTCATTGTTGTCCATCTCTTCAATTCTTTTTAATGTAAATTAAAGCTCCTCTCTGTCCAGAGTTGTTTAAACAGATCATATCAGTACATGTTCATGGGGTACTGTATGCACAAAGCTCTCCAATGGCTTGATTGCTTTCCTTTTTCCCATTTGGTAAGTTCAGAAAATGACTATTGTACCATTTTTCTCTAGCTTTTCATCTTGTTACACTTCCCTTTTTTTGGTCTGCTGTCTCTGTTAACACTTTCTCTTTCTGTGGTTAGACAAGCTACTTTTACAGAGATCAGAAGGTCAACTTCAGAACTAAATAAAAGAATTTATAGTTTGTCTACAATCCTTCTTAACACTTTACAACACAAGGACTATAATATAATAAGACCACCTTCTTTAAACTCTGCCCCACGGTAACCCAAAATTGGATTTAGCAGATTTGAGAATATTCAGAACTAACAAGCATGCAATGTGGTGCACTGTGAATATGCTTTCATTAAACAGTTGGGATTGTGGAAAATAGTATTTCAAGGCACAGCAATTAAAAAAGAAAAAAAAAACAAATCAGCTTCCATTGCAGACTTCAAAATGTAGGCAGGCGGAGCCTCATAAACAGTTCTAGAATGGGAGATGTGGAGAACAGAAGCCACAGCTATGAGTTAGTGTTCAACAAGAGTTGAGTAATGCTTTTTGGAATAGTAAGGGTCTGTGAAATTCATGTTATGAGTAGCACTGAAGGGTACTAAAGAGGGTAGTTTTATAAATTAGTAGCTATTAAAAATCAGAGAGGATGCCAGTGTAGAGAAGCCTGATAAGGAGTTTTATGGTGTGAACAGTATTACTGTATATGACTAAAATGCATCAGATTTGTAAGTGATAACAGAATAATATAAGCACTTTATATTACCTATGCACAATACATATTGCAGGATGCAGTTCAGGAAACACAGATAAATAAATTATTGTAGTGACTACAATGGTACAAAGAGTACAGGCCCAGGGTTAGTGAGCAGTGGAAAAGTGTGATGAATCACCTTGAAGCATTTTGCACACAAGTTAATAAGTACACTCAGAAGCAAAGTAAGATGAAAGCCTGTTTTAGGCCAACAGTGATGGATTCAAATGGCTCAATATTGATGTGTGTGTGTGTATGCTTACTTGACAGGTTTTGGTGTATTCACCAAAGGTAAAGAGACTACTTATCACTACCTGAGTATTCTGTGATCACATTTCGCCCATGTTGCTACGTTGCTAATTTCCTTCTTGTTCCCTAGCAGTGTCGTATAGGATAGCAATAATAACAGTACTTATAAACTTTACAGTAAAGTTTACTATAGTATAACATGTTTTTCTTGATGACCATATCTGAATCAAATGAAACATTTATGGAACAACATATAAGACAGGATTTGATGTCTCCATGGCCAACTTTCTCATGGAGAAATGGTCCTGCATCCTTCCAGCAGAATTCCAGAAGTATGAAGATTCAGTGCTAATGTGTTCTGGTAAGTCATGGTAGCCCGACATATCAAGTGATTTCATATCAGTATTCCACATTTCCAGCCATTGCATATAAGTGTATATTAGGGTGACTCACATTGTCGATCAGTATATAATATCTTCTATATGCACAATATGAAAATGCTTTGTCCCTCTAGTGAGTTAATCGTCTTCACTGCTGGGCCAATGAAATGATAATCTCTCCGGCATCAAAACGTTAAGTATCACTGGATGGCAGAACGTTCATTGGTTCATTTCAATCATAAAGTGCTGTCATTCAAACTTTACCCCTCACTCATTCCAAGCACACATATACTACATTTCAATTCAATTTACTGAGCTCTTGGTTATTTTTGGAAACTTCTTGAATTGAATTGTAATTGTTGTTTATTTTAAGGTTTCCCATAATAATACCATACCACGGTAGGCATCTGCATAACACTCAGCACAGCAGTACAGCAGCAGATATTGAACATGCTGAATGTAATGTGTTTTAATAAAATTAAACATTGTCTTGTGTCTCTAGAGCTTTGCATACTGAGACAAAGCATCCACGAAGGTGTGATTAGGTGAGCTAAGGAGTCCATTGATCACTTGTTCTTTACACAAGGAAGCAATCAGAAACTAAAATAAAGGCTTCGGCCTCGTGGGGGTTTTGTTATTAATTAATGAGCTTTACCTTGATCCCACTGATTCAGCAAGAAATGGAGTAAAAGAAAGGCCATAGATAAATGTAAATAGATAGATAGATAGATAGATAGATAGATAGATAGATAGATAGATACTTTATTAATCCCAAGGGGACAGCTATGCCTGACTTTACCTCAGTATGTCTAACTCTTTAATGTAAAGATGGCATTGTTAAAGAGTTAATGACCTATTTCAGCCCCCCATGAAGTTTGGAATGTATGAAAAAATAAAAATCTCCAAGTTCTGCTTAGCCTATTGTAATCTTTTTTAGTTAGCTAATAAAAGGTGTCATTTTACTTGACTTCTCACTACATTCATAATGGCTAACACGGTACAAGACCCTAGTACTATAGTCAGAGATATAAATTCTCTTGGAATTGGTGGCCTAGGCCAACATAAGGATTTTGATCAGTCACAAGTACACTGTCTCTGTTAATCATAAGTGGAGTCGTTCAAGACCCTGCAGCTCAGTCTATATACTCCTGACTGTACTTGAGTTTGCTGTCCTAAAGCTGGGTTGTTCTTATTTTGGCCAATGATCATTCAAGCTTGTGGCCCCCAAGTTCAGTCCCAGGATGGGGATGCAGGTCTTGTACATGAGTATTCATATGCATTGCTTAGGACACTCTCTCTCTGGACTTTGTTAACAATTATGAACCAGCCTGCTGTTCTCACTGCATAGTTCTTCTGACTCTTTAAAGAATCTTTAAATGTTCTGTGCTTTGGATAGAAAGTAAGACTTACAGTGAAAAGAGCTGTATCAGGACTCAATGATGGTATTATGTACTGACTATGACAGTTGCTATTATATTATATTATATTATATTATATTATATTATATTATATTATATTATATTATATTATATTATCAAACACACGGACATCTGGTCCTCAAATAAATAGAGGAGGTTAAACCTTTCCATTTTGGCCACAAATTGTTTTGGTTGCAATAGGAAAAAATATCCTCCCAACAGTGAGCCTCATCACCATTATCTAACTTTGAAAAGTAGTGTTCCTCTTTGTCACATGTGCATTCTGTCTCCTTTACTTGATGTTCAGCAGATGGTATTGCTGTTCTTCTTCGTACAAGTGATATCAGCAATGCACTTGATGCTCAGCTGAAGTCCCCACTGTTCTTTTTCTTTCTGTCACGTGACACTCTTGAGTACCACTCCTCAGATTTGTTTGCTTCATCAGCACATGTCATGTTGTAAGCTTTTGTTTCTCAAGTAATCGCTTGACAAACAGATACAACCCTTACCAGTTTATATACTGTATATAGATAGATAGATAGATAGATTATGCATGTTCAAATGTTTTCTTTTTTCCAGAAACTTTGCTTTCTAATAGCTCGAAACTATCCAGTTTCATTATGTATTTGTTATTATGTCTATAACATATCCAGTCATTTAAGCAGTCTGATCACATTGGTAAATGATGCAGCATTTAATTTCTTTGAAATATTAATAAACCAGTAACGGCGCATTGCAAGATAACGTGCAGTGAATACACTTGACTTGAGCATTCCTAGTTTTCCTCCTCTTTCTCTGAACGATTACCATTCATTTACTCAGAGGTTGATGCGCTTGCTGCTTCCTGAGCAGCTCTTCTTTTCTCCACCCTAGCAACCCGCTTCTTCTCTTCTTTTGTCGGTATCTTTTTGTGTTAAAACTGATTAAGTCAGTGTTTGTGTTGCAATTACTTAGTACGTTTTCTTTCATTTTTCACTTAAGCTGGCACATAAGTCTTCAATCTGCCTCAAGAATGATTTAAGATATGAAGAGGTAGGTGAAGTGACAGTAAAGGTGGTAAAGGATGATATGCATGTAGTGCACGGCCACCCTGCTGGCCACTGCTGAGAGTTGATTCTACAATAACATAAAAAGAGGGATAACCTTGGAGGTCAATCATCACTATAAAAGCAGATAGTAGACGTCACGTAGTATATGTGTACCAAATTTCAGGTCAATAGGTCCAACGGTTTGCGAGCTACAGGTGATTTAAAATCCTGGACAGAGAACGAACTGCCACAGTAGCATATTATATATAAAGATGAGTTTACAGAACAAGGGAAAGGTAGTCATATTGTTGCAAATCCTAATTTAACATATAATGTGTGCTGTATTTTTTTAAATGGACTTGCTATCACAGTAATGAGTACAGCAATCCTGTAGACAATACATCTGCGTCCTTGTTTTATTTGTACTAATATATCAGGCATGTGTTATGTTTCCTTTTGTTTAAGTGGGTTTCCTTATTACATTCCAAAGACAGACAAGTTAGGTTAACTAGGGACTCTAAACTGCTCTAGAGTGAATGAGTATGAGTGTTGAAATCAATGCAGCCTGTGATGTGATTGCACCTCATCCAGGGTTGTTTTTGTCTTGATGGGCGCCTGATCCTAAACTGGAAAGGTATGTTACAAAGTTAGTGATAGGCACTATATGTGGAGTAGAAGAGTAGTAAAGTTGGTTTATATTTATTTATAATTTCTGTTATAAAAAAAGAGAATGAAAATTGTTTATCTAAATGCTTTTCTGGCTATTCTTTACAAAAAATGTAAGCTTTATAGTAATGATTTCTCAGTTAATTGTCATTACTTTATGACTATTACAGATGTCCTTCTACAAAGGATTAGTGTTGGACTGTCCGTATGTTCTACTCAATGCATAACTATTGAGTGCAAACATTTTCCATTCCTTGATTGTATGGTAAAACACTTTGCGGCTAAAATTGACTATGGAATAAAATATCCAACTTGCTAATGCATCTTTCCAAAAATATCACAAGAATCCATTATTTCTTGAACACTCAAGATCAGCACACAGTATTAAATACAACTGAACCACATAAGTCACTTTGAGAATAGCTGGTAACTTCCAAGTACTGTATTATGTTACACACTGCAGGAATGTTTTCAGTCGTTCATTTTGTTTGTGCACATTAAAAGCAAATATGTAGATCAGGGTGATTAAACAGAAAATGCCAGCTTGATGTAAGTATTTTATAAAAACACCACATTTCCAGACTTCTTTCAAACAGAGAGCAGAATTATTATCCTTCCAGTGTGTGGTGTTTGAGTGCCATCTACTGGCAGGAGGGAGGACATACAGTACATTGTGTGCTTCTAAACTTTTTTTTTTTTTGGTAAGCAACCACAATGTGTTCATATGCTCATCTATCCATACATTCTCTATACCCACTTATCCAGATCAGGGCCACAGAGAAGCTGCAGGATATCCCAGCAAATATCAAGTGCAAGGCAGGAACAACATCTGGAGAGGTTGCCAGTGTATCGCAGCATAAACACACAGACAAAAACATAGCATTGCCAATCCACCCGACCTTGGTCTTGGCACTGTGGGAGGAAACAAGAGCACCTGGAGGAAATCCTAGTGGATACGGGGAGAGCATGCAATATACAAACAGGGAGCACCAGGGACTTGAACCCTGATCTCCTTGTCGTGAGACACCAACACTTCCATTTACAGTATTAAGTAGTATGGAGTTACGTTTACCATACATACGATAGATAGTGGTGCAATGATAAACTGTAACAGCAGCACAATAAGGTCTTGATGCCAGGAACTTTATTTCTAAATATCTCAGCCTGCTGCAGTAAGGTAAGATTGCTATTAAGCTTTATTATATCCATGAAATTGTGATAATTTCAAAGAGGACACCAGTTCCTGATGTTGCACATGCATATACTATAGAAAAAGATATATCTTCCCTCAATGGAGGTGTGAGAATTTCTTTGACTTAAAATATTCAGAATTATCTTGCTAAAACACATTCTAAACATGTTGATTATTACAAGATGCAGTTACATTTACCAAAAATTGAAAACTTTTCACCTTCACACAAATAATCATGGGAGCTTCTGCATCTTATCTGAGAGACCCAATGCAAATCTCAGTGTGGTCATGGTCTGTGTGGAGTTTGCACTTTTTTCTGTATTTGTTTTCATTTGTTTTTAAGGTCACCCCATTTCCTTTCCACATCCTGAAGATTTACAGTTGGTTAGTTGGTCACTCTCAATTTACCCATAAGGAGCAAGTGTTGTATATGTGTAAGTGTTCTTTGCAGTAAACCTGTGCCTAATGCAGAGTTGGTTGCTGCCTTGTGCCAGTTGCTGCTTAGATAAGCAGTCTTACTACAGATTTCAAAATGTGATTAGTGTAGTGTACATGGCATATCTAGTAATAAAAATCTATTGACTTGTTTTCCCAAATTGAAACTCAGTATGCATGAGGTTCTGAGAGTATGACAGAATGAGGGCCCATTTTGCTGCAAATACACAATAATTATTACAGTTTGAAACCACTGCGACTGCTGCGCTGTTTACTTGGATTTTAGCTTGAAAATAAAAATGTTTTCATATGTTGAAATCCAGTCGGAAGATGCAAACATGTGCAATCCCTGGATCCTTTTGTCATTTTGCTTTTGTGTTTGAAATTTTGTAATTTACTTGATGAATTTTTTACAGTTTATCGAAAAATTGGTAACACTTTAGTTTACATAGTGCCAAATTGCAAAAATTACTCAATTTCCTCTAATGAAACAAGATCTTAGCAAAGGCTTCTTTTGGTCATCATTTGACTTATAAAGAATCAGTAGATAGGGTTCTTCATCTGTGTGCAGTGAAGCATTTAATTTGCTGGTAAAATGACTAATAAATATGAAGGATTTATAGGTCTTATAGTGAAGTATGCAATATTAGGATAAATATGTCACATATAAGGTATGTCTAACCATTATAGTAGACCACTATTCACGGAAGAATAACCACTTTACTGATGCTTATGTACAGTAAGTGTCATTAACAGCAAAAGAAGGATTTGTTAAGGTCTTATTACATAAAAGTAAATAAGTAATTAATGCATTTTTGCAATACTGAAGCTTAAGTGCTACCAAAAAATGACAGTTGATTTTATGGAGTTTAAGGTTTTCTACTGTGTTCAGATAGATAGATAGATAGATAGATAGATATGAAAGGCACTATATAATAGATAGATAGATAGATAGATAGATAGATAGATAGATAGATAGATAGATAGATAGATAGATAGTGTGATGAACAGCCACTACCTGGCCGGGACAGCAGCAGGGCGGAAGGACCAGGGGAAAGGGCTTTGATGAGGCAATACCTCTCCTGGGACACTAGAGGGCGGCTCTCCTGAGCGGCTGTGTCACCACAGATTCCTGCAGGGCATGTCGGGAACTGGAGTTTAGTGAAGCCCTGTTGGGTTCTGTGGGGGCCACCAGGGGGAGCTACAGATCCCTATAGAGGACCTCCAGCACACCTGGGAGTAACTCCAGGTAATAGTGATGAGCCACCTAGAACACTCCAGGGACCTGAATAAGAGGAGCCACTTCACTCCATTGAGGGGCCAGAGTCAGGAGGAAGGAGAGAAAGCCTGAGGAGGAGTGGAGGCGGATGGACTGGCGGCAAGTAAGGGAATGGATTGGTGTGCTGTTGGTGGCTTGTCCACTTTTAATTGTAAATAAACATAGGTGTTGAGTGAACCTGTGTCCTGCCTGTCTGTGCCCGGGGGTTAGGGTGGCATTGCACCCCCTAGTGGCTTACAATAGATAGATAGATAGATAGATAGATAGATAGATAGATAGATCTTTACTTACAGAAGCCCATTACATAAATATATACACACACACCAGAATAACTAAAAAGAAAGCACTTCTGACATGGCAATTACAGTGTCAGTGAAACATTTTACAGGTGTATTGCTGTTGGTATGAAGGACCCCCCTTAGTGTTTCCTGACACACATCTGCTGAACAATTAATTGTCTGAAAGTCCTCAATGTTAGTGTGTCATAGATTGGATGTGCAGTATTGTTCATAATGGTACTCAGGTTTGTTTTCATTCTCTCCTTTGTTACTATCTCTGGGGGTTGAGAATGCACCCCATAATTCAGCCTGCCCTTTTAATTAGCTTGTTGAATCAGTGGGCCTCTGTTGAAGTGATTTTACCGGCCCAGCACAGAAAATCACACTGGTCATCAAGAGTTACATGAGGGATGCCTCATTAAAGGAACACATTCACCTAAGAAAAAAAGAGCATATGTTGTCCTTTCTTAAATAGTTCCTAATTTTTTAAGACCAGCCCAGTCAGGCATTGATGGTCTATACTCATTAGGTGAAGAGGGGCCTGTCTTCTTTGGAACAAGAACAAGGCAGGATGTTTTCCACAACAGCAGCACTTTGTGGAGTCTTAGGAAAAGACTTAACAGGTGACAGAACATACTGTGTTGGTCAGTACAGGCCTTAATAACTTAAGGAATGACTCCATCTGGTCCTGCAGCTTTTCCTCTGTGCAATTTCCTCAATTGTCTTTTTACTTGCTCATCAGTTATAGATAGTCCATTAGTGAGATCAGAGGTGTACTCATGAAAACAATTTTTATAAACAAAATCTAAATTAAGAACTCAGCAGCATTATATAATCCATTCATTCAATACGCTATCATTATTTAGTTCTATATATAAATAATTATAGTCTGTGCACAATAAGAATTTAATTATATATTGAATTAGTAAAGCCTGCTGTGTGTTTTGTGTATATTTTCTTAGAAATGTGTTTTTGTATTTCATAGCAATTGTCACACACGTGTGTTTAGGAGACAGCTAAAGGGCTTGAATATTTGTGATTCCATGCCAGGCCAGGGGGTGGCGAAGTGCACTAATTTTCCCTCTCGATCTTTTGCAGACCATTCTAGGGAAATCCCGCCCGGCTCTGGGGTAGCCACTGATGTCACTTCAGGTTCCAGTATTGATGACATCACTTCCTTTGCTGGCCTTTAAAGCCACCATCTTATCTCCAGAAGATCAGTTTTATTTTGGACTCAGTTGAATGAACATGTCTTTGTTGATGAATCTGTTTTGCAGCTGGGAACAATTATACGGTTGGCTGCCCCAAACCTTCTCAATGTCTTATCGTCATTTTTGTGACAACATATAAATACTAAGTGTGCATCTATCTATCTATCTATCTATCTATCTATCTATCTATCTATCTATCTATCTATCTATCACTGTCTTAATTTTACAATTTATATATACTGGATTGGATTAAACCTGTTTGACTATTTTGTGATGATCTGGGCTGTGCATTGCACAAATGAAAAGCTGATACACAGTTATTTTCCAAATTACACTTGATTCTACACTTAATGGACAAATTTAGAGTATTTTAACAGATCTTAAAAGCATACAAGAAAACAACAAATCTTTAGCAACTATTCATCTATTTTTCTGTCTTATTAGATTCAGATGTATTATTCAGAGCTCCTCTCTTGTAGAGGGATGGGTCTTTCAGATCCATTACCTTCCACACAAATCTGACCGATAGAAGCATCCTAGGTGGGGAAAGACTTCTTGTATTAGAGAAAAAAGCATTCATGAAATATTTATTACCATGTGGCATGAGTTAAAAAAGAAAACATTTCTTTACGTTTGTATAGTGCTTTTCTCACTACTCACCACACCATTTCTTCTTCTTCTTTGCAAACAAAGCAAACTCAGAAAGAGAAACCTCAGCTTCATCCACAGTGTATGTAATAACAATGCTGCTGCTCACTACATTTGCAGCATTGTTGGCAGTACATGCATACATTGATTATTTGTGTAGTTTCTGCGTTTTTACCATGTTTACATGAGTTTCCACCAGCAGTTGCGGTTGCAGTAGGTTTTCTGGCTTTTCTCTCTGTAAATCCATTTTTGTGACTACTCTAAGGCTGTATTATGTTTCATATTTGATATCATCTTGCCTTTGTTCAATTAGGGTACATATCCCTTCCCAAGAGTTCTACATTGAGAAATAAACTGGTAATAGATAATGTGGCATGTATTAATTAATAAAGAATAGTTATGTTGTACAGTCTTCTGTCTCCTAACTATGCTTCAGTCTGATTAATACTTAAATTATTAAATAATTTTAACTAATTTACCTCTACTCGGTGAATACATCTTATATCAAATGTATATGTGTGTGGTGTGTTTCACTTTCACCAAGTGCAAACTGGCCATGTATGATTTTATTGTTCTAGGCTTGATTCACTTCTTGATGCCATGTCCATATTGGATGCAGCAACCTAAGTGGTAGGTTTCAGAGGAAGAAGGAAAGAGACTTAGTGACCAAAACTAAAAATGCAAAGTACATAAGTAAAGGTGTTCGGTTAAACTTGAAATGTGATCTTTGCTTCATGCCAGCAACATCCTTCTGTATCAACATATCCAACTCAGAAATGAGGAGATAAGTAACAACACTGCCACAACCATAATGAATAATCACATAAAGTCATTTGCAGTTCAAACAGAGTTTAGGATCAAGGGAAATTGTTTCTTTGCTTCAGATTTCAGTGGCATAAAATGCCTTGACTTTTAAAGCAGCATATTTAAGATACACATGCAGGGTCTGTTTTAGCAGAACAGCAGCTGACCAAACACTCAATTAACTCTTCTGTGTTATCTGCATTCCAGAGTGGGCATAAGGCAGGGAAATTATTTACATTGCTGACAGGGCCATCTTGAGTGGTGGGTGGGGCTGGGGTGAGAAACAACAACAACATTTATTTATATAGTACATTTTCATACAAATGATTTAGCTTAAAGTGCTTTACATGAAGAAGAAAGAGAAAAAAAGACAAAATAAATAAAAAAATACAATTAGGGAACACCAATTAACATAAGTTAGGTCTGATGGCCAGGGAGGACAGAAAAAAAAAAGGAAAAAAAACAAAATCTGCAAGGATCCAAGGTTACAAGACCACCCAGCCTCCTCTAGGCATTCTATCTAACATAAATGACCTCAATCAGTCCTCATTGTATTTAGGGTTCACATGGAAGAACTTGATGATCACAGTCATGTGGACGTCTGGCCTTTAAGGCATCAATGTAGGGACATCACGGTGCTTTGATTAGGTGGTGGTGGTGCAGATTGCCACGACAGAAAACCAGAAAAAGAACAGAAGAGAAAGTAGGGGTTACTATGGATTTCAGAGCCACCAAGAATGATAATGATAATTAATTGAATATATAGAGCATCAGGTTTAAATAAAAATGAAGCTATGAGAAAGCCATGTTAAAGTAATTAATGTGTTTTTAGCAGTTTTTTAAAGTGCTCCACTGTATTAGCCTGGCGAATTTCTATTGGCATGCTATTTCAGATTTTACATGGGTCCAGGTTGTTAATGTGAAGACAACACAACCCATTAGTTGACAGATCAACAGTATATTTAAACTGAATAAGCATTTACACTACTCATTTATTTATCAGAATAAACAAAACACTTTCAACTTACTGACTGTATAGGCTACAGACTAATTGTTCTGGCCATCGTTGCTACAAATATCAAAATAATATCGCTCTAGTCGAGTGTTGTAACAACATTCGTTTCTGTAGATATTATTGGAAGTCCACGTAGCTTCCCCTGAGACATGGATGTCTGTTAACTGTAGTTGAGCAAAGCTCCATTCTCCTGAAGCCACAGTCACTGGGATAGTCAATAAAATCCAATAAGTGACAACTGTATTTGGAAACATACCTTTAATTGACTTTAAAAAATGAGCAGCTTTAAGTGCATTTTTAGATCCTTATGGCATCATCCATCAGCAAACCTTTTAATGTTGAATGTGTCTGTTCTCTTTTTTTCTGTCTTTTCTCTGCCCGATGTGTATTTCCAGAGCTTGTCACAGTTTGGATTTCTGAATACTAGAAAACATACTCATGCAGGGGGCATAGGCTACATTAACACATAACATCAAATTTTGAAAAATATTTTAGTAAATATAAACTTTAGTAAGTTCACTAATTGTTTATACTCTATCTATCTATCTATCTATCTATCTATCTATCTATCTATCTATTATATAGTGCCTTTCATATCTATCTATCTATCTATCTATCTATCTATCTATCTATCTATCTATCTAATGATCTTATGACCAGCAATGACAAAGTTGGCACTAGCTTTCACTCACAAAAAAACAAATATTTTTTCTTATGAAAAGAAATATGATGCACTCAAGCGTTTACCTAGATAGATAGATAGATAGATAGATAGATAGATAGATAGATAGATAGATAGTGTGAACAATAGGGGGCGCTCTCGCTCCCTTGAACCCCTGTCCACGACTCCAGACACCAGGTAAAAGTCCAAATGTTGACTTTATTTTTCTTCCACAGTGCACAAAGCACACTCTCCACCACAATACTCATATAAATCACAATAATAACAAATAACCAATCCTCCAGCTCCCAGACGCGTTGCCACCCTTCCACCCAGCTCAGCTCATTGTCTGGGAGTTCCCATAGTCCTTTTATACTCCCTGACCCGGAGGTGTTTCTGCCCAACAGTCCACAAGTCCTTATTCCTTCCGGGTCAGGGTAAATAGTCCTTTTCTTCAACCTGGAAGTCCGTCGCTCTTCCTATGACAAACCTCCGGGTCACAGGGCACGAAGAAGCCCTCGGTCCTCCCTGCAGCTCCCTCCTGTGGCCCCCACGGCATCCAGCAGGGCTTTGCATAAAAACTCCATTGTCCATGATGCCCTGCTGGTCTTCTGGGGACCTCCATGCAGCAAGGAGGGCTCCACCTGGCGGCTTGGGGGTATTGGCTGGGATAAATGGCCGGCCATCCTTCACAATAGATAGATAGATAGATAGATAGATAGATAGATAGATAGATAGTTTATTAATCCCAAGGGGAAATTCACAAAATACCTTGCTGCATAATGAAAGTGCAACCTTCAGACCCAATCAAAAAAGTAATTGTTCTTTTATAAAACCCTGTAGGCAGTAACCACAGTGATTAACACAGTTTGCCTACTTTAATGGGGAAGGAGCAGCTGGGAGCCTGATGTCACTGGCACTGGTTAGTACAGTACAGTATGTGCACTTCACTCCAAGTTCCTGCTCCAGTTTAAAAGTGTGTTGGATGGTTTCAAGTGGTAAGGTGACTTCTGAAATTGATCTTCTTTCACAACTTGATCAAAACAATTCACCAAAGAATTGTACAAGTGTGAAAAGAATGGAAATGAGCAACACAGGGGAAATAAAGAGTGGAAATTTAAAAACTCATCCTTTTTCATGCATTGTCGTGCATTGTGCTGACATTTTAACTTACCCACTTAACTGTACATTTCACAGCTTTTCTTCAAGAGGCACTCAGCTCTGATGTGTTGTTGTGTTATATATAATTAAAGACAAGTAGGAATGTGCTTTTTTAAAAAATATGTGAAAGTGACAACCTTGTCATGAGCTTCAACCCCTAAACAGAATGGTGTCAAGGTATTCTGTCCCAGTTTTTAAACCTAATTTCCAGTTGAGAGTCTTTGTGGGTAATGGACGTAGTGATCAGATGTCTCTATCATTAGCAACACAGAATTGAGGTCCTCCTGGGTAATTGACTTGTGCTGATAGTTATAATCCTTGGCGTACATTCTGGCTCTTCCTATTAGAACATCAGAATGACTTTGATGAGAACAAGCCATTCAGCTTCAAAAAGCTTGCTATTCCTATCCACGTATTCCCTCAAAAATAGTATCAAGTAGAGTGATGGCTCTGTGGCTAAGAATCTGTACTGGTATCTGGAAGGTTGCCAGTTCAAATTCTCTTACTGCTAGGAAGTATCCTATCCTGTTGGGCCCTTGAGCAAGACCCTTAAACTGAAAATTGCTGTAAGATGGCTGCCCAAATCAAGTTCTGAAGGTCCCTAAAGTCCTACTGTCTGCCACACTTCTTGGTAATTTATTGTGTCCCTGTAATTCTCTGTGTGAAGGAAAACTTCCAAATATTTCTACAAAATCTACTCTTAACAATTTTCCAAATGTGCCCCCATGTTTTTCTTGATCTCATGTTAAAGTAACAGCTGGGATCCACTGCACTAATTCCCTTCATAATGATAAACACTTAAATGGTGTCACCTCTTAATCTTCTTTTGATTAACTTTAAAAGGTTCAGCCCATATAATCCTCTCTCATAAACCCATTTTAAACTCATCTCATAAACTCATTTTATGTAGTCCTGGAATCTGCCAAGCTGCTCTTGTCTGGACTTTTTCTAGTGTTGCCAAATCACCTAACTTGGTATTATCTTCAAAATTAACTAACTGGTTATTTATATTTCTATCCAACTCATTTAAGAATATTAAAAATAGCAGTGACCCTAGCACTGACCACCGAGGGACACCACTTTTAACCAATTTCACATCATAACGGTCTGCTTCCTGTGTCTCCACACAACACACTGTACTCCCATTTCTTTTAGTTTGATGCCCAACCTGTCATATAGGACCTTATCAAATGCTTTCTGAAAATCAAGCTAAATAATAACATATGTGCCACTCTGGTTGTAACCTTTTGTTGTCTCCTCACAGAATTCCAGCATATTGATGAAATACATCCTCCCCATCTATGTGAGTTGAGAATAAGCAGCGCTTAATACACTTCATCTTCACTGGATGCCAAAATCTTGAAAGTGTTTTTTTTTAATGTAACTTCCATGGCTCAACTAAATGTTCAAGCTTTCTTCGGTTCATACAGTAAAAAAAAAAACAGTGCCTAAAGCCTATGGCCATAACTAAAGGGGTTCCCAATTCACCTGCACCACACTTTACAATAGAGTACTGACAAAAGAGTGTGGCACCGATAACAGAGCACAGTGACAAATGTGCAAACAGTTGTGCTATTTATTGTGCCATGAAAAAATTTGCAAAACAAAACATATAAAGGGAAGATAAACCCCATATATACAAATGGAGATACAACAAAACCATATAAATTAAAGAGTAACCATAGTGTGTAATGTGTAGCACCTGCATTATCTGCAACTTCTTGCTAAAAGTGTAAATGGAATTAACTTCATGTTTTGCGCCTTATGACGTGTCTGATACTTTTAGAGCTTGTGGCTGGGACCTGCAGCGTTTACTAGTGATGAGTAAAACCTGCTGAATTCACTTGTCTTTGAGTCCGGCGAAATCACTGAAATGTTGATGAACTTCACCGAACTACATGAAATGGATTGAAGGCAATGGGGAAGGAGCAACTGAACAAGCTTGGGTGGATTACAATAATGCAATTGTATTTTAATTGTCCCCAAGGACATGGTCTGGCAATGAGATCAGCAAATGCAGGCACATAATTTAAAAACAGCTGAAATTGACGTTATCTGGTGATAAAATCAATAATGACAGTCTGATATACCCTATGATTAGAAGTGCCATAATGTGACATATAGGTTTAATTTGACTTGCACAGAGGCTTTCCAGTTTTTAAATTAACATTTTGAGACAAGATCAACCAAACAGTCAATAGGGCTGATATAGCCTGTATCTAGAAGTCATGTAATAAGATATAAGCTTAAAATTGCATATATTGTCTATATTTTTAAAGGCAGGGTTTATATTATGTCATCCATTTTGGAAGTAGTAATCCATTCATTATCCAACCCACTATATCCTAACTACAGGGTCACGGGGATCTGCTGGAGCCAATCCCAGTGCGCTAGGCGGGAAACAAACCAAAGGCAGGGCACCAGCCCACCACAGGGACAATTTAGGATCGCCAATACATCTAATCTGCATGTATTTAGACTGTGGGAGGAATCCCACGCAGACATGGGGAGAACATGCAAACTCCATACAGGGAGGACCCGGGAAGCAGACCCGGGTCTCCTAACTGCGAGGCAGCAGTGCTACCCACTGCGCCACAATGCCACCCTGGAAGTAGTAATAAATATAAACAAACGTGAACATACTTTACCTATGGAATGGAATGGAATGTGAGCGGGATGCAAGCGCCTTTTTGCGCACACTCACTCACACTCACACCTGGACGGTTACCAAGCAACCTAATGTAAACATCTTTTCTGATATGGACGGGAATTGAGCCTGCCCCAGAATTTGAATTATGAAGCGGAGTTATGAAACAACAGCACCATCCTCTGCACCTGCCAATCGATCACACTTTATTTTACTTGTCGACCTTCACGTGATAGTTTGCATAAAGCCAGATCTCCCACGTCTCCGCAGTCCGTCTTAACATCTTTACCGACCAGGCACGGTGTCTGACTGATGACAAAAACAGTTAACCTGTGGGGTGTGAGCCATGAGTTTTGCTTTGCGTTTCAAAAAGGAAAGGGGCGTGTCACCATGCAAACAAAAAAGCAAAGTGTTTTACTTAACTCATCCGAATACAGCGTAAAAAAAAAAATCCTATTGGATAATCATCTCTAGAAGTTATGAACAATATGGCTTCAGATGCGCCGTAAGTAAGCATAAGGCAAGTGCACAGGCGCTATATGTTTAATCTTACCAGTCGCTTAGTTACTAGTATGCAGTCTAAAGGCCGAATGGACATTACTTACGACGATCTCTTCTCTGTGATGGTCATCAGAAAGGTTAGTGCGTGATCTAAATGAACTTCGTGATCACAGTGAGAACCGCAGCTTTTTAATGACAAAAAGATTTTGTGATTTCTGGTCAATACCCAGTTATAGCACCAGGAACTTAAAAAGTAAATTAATCGTCGTTACCTTAGCTTGATGCTCACATTAATACTATTGAGAGGAGAAAAGTAAGAAGGTTGAGAACTTAGTGAAAATTTAAAACCTCTTCAGTTAATAATAACATACTTAACCTATTTTTTGCCTTACGGCGCTCTGCGCCTGCATTCAGCGCCGAATTGAGCTCAGACTAAGTTTTAGTTACTGAAAAGCCTTAAAGTCTACGGCAACTTTAAAAATTGAAGAAAGGCAAAGAGAATGCCAGCAGAAGAACGACTTGTATTTTACGCAATAGTCGACTTTAACTAATCCGGTCGTGTTTGTGCTGCATGCCATCTCATTACTTCCAGTTTCAACCGCACTGTGCGTGCGCGAGCCCGCTGGCAACGTAGCCTATTCATTTATGATTAGCGCGGCAACCTGCCAAGAATGGCGACTATTACAGCCAAGAATGGGCAAAGACATAATGCATACTTTTCCAATCTTCATTTAAAACAATTGCGTTCAATGTGATCATGTCTTTTCCAACAATGATAACGTTCCTTCTCTTTCAAACACATTGCAGTTAATCGGTCATTATTCAATAACGAGGACACTAACATGTTGTCTTTATAAGCATGGGGTTTGCACATTTAATAACTGCTGTTGCTTTTACAGTAAAACTCAACAGAAACTTACCGTTTATTCACTGTACAAACCATAAGTGTCTGCAATGAGCCATGTGTCCTCAACACAAATACAGTAAGTTAGCGGCATGTTTGAAGGCAAACGATAAGCACAACTACAGGCAGGAGGTGATCCGAATGTGTTTGACTATTTTACATCCATCCATCCATCCATTTTCTAACCCGCTGAATGCGAACACAGGGTCACGGGGGTCTGCTGGAGCCAATCCCAGCAGTTAGGCTATATGCCGTAATTCTTTTTAAATCAGTTAGCAGTTTTACAGAGTATTATTAACGTTTTTGTCAGTATACTTTTACACTGTGGTACAAACAAATTTGAGTTCTTGAGTTGTCAAGAATAAGGGCGTCAGCAAAGTGAATACAGATTATTTTGTTTCCAGTGATTTCAATGTAAAAATGTTTTACAGCATAACCTTGTCAATTTAGGGCATTTACAATAATGTATCTGCGGTGGGCTGGCCCCCTGCCCGGGGTTTGTTTCCTGCCTTGCGCCCTGTGTTGGCTAGGATTGGCTCCAGCAGACCCCCGTGACCCTGTAGTTAGGATATAGCGGGTTGGATAATAGATGGATGGATGGATGGATGGACAATAATTTATTGGCAACTCCAGCAGGTACCTACTGTAAATCAAGAAGATTAAAAAAACTGCCGTAAACTGGACTACATGTGCTATACAATATAACAGTAAACAAAAAATAACTAAGCTTCACATTTGATTCCAGCAATATACAGTACTGTTATTTTTTTTTACTGTAATTAGCAACAGATTCATTATATCGTGTTGGTAACTTTTTGCCATTCATTTAATGTAAATTCTGTACTTTTTTTTTTGCAGTGGCATGTTCATCGTGCTTGCTGGTGTTTGCCAAGTCACAAAGACTAGGGTGTATTGTTAACCGTCAAATCTGACCTAACAGTGCAAATTATTAGGAACAGCTGTACATCAGCATACCTCATGCAGTTATCTAATCAGCCAATCATATGGCAGCAGTACAAGACATTCACTCCTACAGATACAGGTCAGGAGCTTCAGTTAATGTTCACATCAAACACTAAAATGGGGGAAATGTGATCTCAGTGATGCTGAGTGGCTGATTTGAAGATGTTGATCACTTGGGAGTTTCATTCACAAAAGTCTCTACAGTGAGAGTGGCAGCTCTGTGGATGGAAAGTATTGAATATTATTTGTGCCTAAATGAAATCCATTCAAACATGTTAACTATATTGCAATGTACATGGTGCATTTCATTTTGGCACGGTTTTACTGTGTCATAATTAAAACATCTCAACCAAATGATCAATTGGTTATTACTACACACACAATTTTGCGCTTGTTTAAAATGCAATGCAAAAGCGTATTGCAATGTAATTCGTGTCCATAGTTTGCATGCCGTAACTAAAAGCAAAGCAAACTTGTATTTTGTTTTCTATTGCTCCAAGTGGATTGCATATTTCAATTCAAAACCATGCATTAATCACACCAAAACTAGATGTAATCAGAGTGAAAAGATGACGCAAGGGGCATCAACATTTGAGGTAAGAGATGTTCCAATAACAGGTGTCTTCACCTAGTGAAGAACATACATCTATTTCATAGCCCTCACTTCCATCCATCATTTTTATAGCCATCTTGTGTTCCATTGCAATGTCTTCTGACCCAAAGGTTAATCTGACAGCTTTAATCACAAGGCAGGAAGCCAGCCTCATTGCGGAGCATGCACACACACACACACACACACACACTCACATAACGGGTCAGTCTGGAGTCATCAGTCGATCTAATTTGCCCATTTTTGGATCATATGTAGAAAACCAAGCTACCCCAATGCAAAACCCAGACAGATTAATGTCTTCTTCATAAACTACAGTTAGATTAAATGTTGGTTTATTTTAATACAGGCAAAGGCTGAAGGATGGTAACCTGTCCTGGATGGAGAGACATTCTATTGCTAGGCATAATTTCACATATAGTATATCCACAACAAATGCTAAAGGGATAGTTAGAGGTGCCAGTCAGCTTACCTTGCATGCTCTGGGCATGTGTGAAGAGGCTGGAGTAACCAGAGAAAACGCAGGAAGAACATGTAGACTCCACATATAATAATAAAAATAATATTCATAAGAAGGATGATGCTAACTTTCTCACGCCTGCTTTAAGGGTGTAGAGGCCAGAATCTATACCAGCAGCATCGGATATAAGCCATCTCAGATTTTTTTTTATTATTATTATTATTATTATTATTATTATTATTGGTGACAAAGTTCCCTGTATTCTTTTTTCCTCCACTTTCTAACCATGAGATAGCAGTTTCTCTCTATTTTTTTTTTTTTTTGCTATTGCTGTTCTTTAATTGACAACCTCGGAAACTTTACAAAACAAACACCAGTTTGACTATTTTTCTGTAAATAGTAAAATATGCATATGGTGAAAAAGTTTAATCTGTAGATCAGCATACCATGTGATTTCCTCTCTCACAGTAAAATGACAAAAATAGCCATTTTTTAATAGTAGTCATCATTATAGAGGGCTAACATTTACATTACATTACATTACATTACAGTTTATTTTTGTATAGCCCAAAATCACACAGGAAGTGCCGCAATGGGCTTTAACAGGCCCTGCCTTTTGACAGCCCCCCAGCCTTGACTCTCTGAGAAGACAAGGAAAAACTCCCAATAAAAACCTTGTAGGAAAATGGAAGAAACCTCGGGAAAGGCAGTTCAAAGAGAGACCCCTTTCCAGGTAGGTTGGGCGTGCAGTGGGTGTCAAAAGTAGGGGGTCAATACAATACAATACACAGAACAGAACAATTCCTTTTGAACAGAGCAAACTAATTATAATTCTGCTTTTGGTCTGGCTTAGTGCTTCTTTTTATAATAAAATAAAGATGTGTTACAAAGGAATGATGAGTGAGGCTAACAGAAAACATTGCAAGAATAAAAACATAAAAAGAGTCCTAAATAAAATGTATCTTTTAGTCTCGCAGATTCACTCTATACAACATCTGTATGTTCAGACTGCATCTGATGGAGTATGCAGCACAACTCCTGGTCCAGGCTTTGGTCTTGTCATGTCTGGACTACTGCAGTTTTAGCGGCAGGAATAGGGCACATGTCACCAAGCCGCAGCAGATGACTCAAAATGCAGCTGAAAGTCTGTTGTTCAGCCGGTCGAAGTGGGCACATGTCACTCACTAAATTGGCACCCTGTAGCAGCACATATTAAGTTCAAATCCTTGATGCTTACCTACAGAGTAGTCAATGGGTCAGCATTTATATTTATGGAGTCACTTGTGATTTCCTATTCTTCTTCTCTACTAATCAGGTCTGCTGATGAACAACACCTGATGGTGCCACCTCTGTTTGGTTTCAAATCTTAATGCAGACTCTTTTCATGTGTAGATCTTAGAAGATGGAATGAACTGCCCACCTGTATTTAAAATGTTGACTCCCTTAAAGTTTAAGAAGTGTTTGAAAACTCTCTTGTTAGGTGAACATGTGTCTACTGATATTAGTTAGGTTTTTGTAATTCATATTTTGTTCTGAGCTCTTCACTTGTAATGATAAATTTTGTAATCTCATCCTGTCACATTTTTTCCTAAAAAGTTTCCCATACTGATGTTTACTTATTTTTGTTAACCTCTTTTGTAGGTTACTTTGGGTAAAAGCATCTGCTAAACATATAAATGGATATGTAAATATACATTTATGGATTTTTTGGCCTTTATGTCAGTTCTTATAACTCTTTCAGATGGGTTGGACATTCACATTATCCATAGCTTCACCATTAACGGAAATGAGATATATATTGTAACCACTGTGGGTGCCGCGGAGCCCCAAACTATAAGCCCAATGTCACCCAACACAGCTCTGGATAAAAATAAAGGATTTTATTTCTCACCAGCACCCTTTCCAGTAACCCCTCCGAGACATCCAAAACACTGTTTTTTCTTCAGGATGTGTGTACATGAGCAGCGTATGCTAGTAATGTGGTTTCTTCCTTTTACCATTTATTTAATCATTTGTTGCTAGTTACCACACAGCTTTATCAGATTGGGTTAGAGTCTCGAACTCCTCACAGTTTGTCTGGAGTTGGCACCTTCTCCCCGTTTCTTTATGAGGTTTTTCTATGGTTTTCATCTCATGTCCCTAAGGTGAGTATTAGTTTAGTTTACCTTTATTGTCCACAGAAGGAAATGTGCTTTGATCCAGCCAGCAACACACAAAAACATACTCCTAAAAACATAAATATGTAATATAAAAATCAATGAGGTATTTATTGACATAAACACACAATTTTATAATAGTTGCTTATTTAAACAAAACTGAATTTGGCCTATTTATCTTTGCAGTAAGCATAACCTCATAGAAGGTAAAATTTGGAAACAACTATTCAAGCAGTGTGTCTGGTCCTTTATAAACTCATCTGTTTTTCTTTTTCATTATTCTGTTATACAGTTCTTGAAGCCCTTGTTGCGGTGGTCCACAGAGGACAGACCCCAACTGGGTTATTTAACTAAATGTATTGTTGTTAGTCACAGACAGTCCCCCAAACCAGGCCAAGAATGAACAAGTCATTATGCTCTCAATGTAACATCTCAACCTGTTGTCATTTGAAGACCCGTGTATGCACTGGTTCAGCATTCTTCCTAAAATCAATTAATAACTTAGTTTGACTGGTGACCCATGTGAGAGTATGAGAGTGTGCATGTGTGTGTGTGTGTGTGTGAGTGTAAGAGTAAGAGTGCTCTTCAATGGACTCCTGTACCATCCAAGTGTTGGTTCCTACCTTGCACCAGGTTGTGCTGTGTCTGACACCTTAAACTTGGTTGAGTTGGGTACAGAACATGAATGGATGTTTGACAGCATATTTCTTCCCCTTGTTACACCAAAGATAAACAGTGTCCCTCCTGAAAGGCTGCCATTAGTGAAGGGTGAAAGTTGCTGAATTTGCTTCATCTCAGGTTAAGAAAAATCATGGAAATGTTCTGGGAACTATGTCAAACTCAGTGAAATGCATTGAAGTTTGATCTGCGCCACCAGTACCTAATCAAACACCGTGATCTCCCTACATTGATGGAATAAAGGCCAGAAGTCCACATGACCGTCATCAGCAAATTCTTCCATGAGAACCCTGAATACAATGAGGACTGGTTGAGGTCATTGATGTTAGGTAGAAAGCCTAGAGGGGACTGGGTGGTCTTGTGGCCTTTGAACCCCTGCAGATTTAATTTTTTTCTCCAGCTGTCTGGATTGTTTTTTTTATGTTTGTTTTTTCTGTCATCCCTGGCCATCGGACCTTACTTTTATTCTATGTTAATTAGTGTTCTCTTATTTTAATTCTTATTTTGTCTTTTTTCTCTTTCTTCATTATGTAAAGCACTTTGAGCTACATTGTTTGTATGAAAGTGTGCTATATAAATAAATGTTGTTGTTGTTGTTGTTGTTGAAAGGTGAAGAGAAACGGAGATAGTTTTGGTTGATTGTTGCAGTTGTCCTTAAAGTGTCCCCTGAGGGCCAGGGAAGCAACAGCAATTTGTGTTGGATTTATTGTTGTGGCTAAAAATTTGATCTGAGCCGTGAGGCAGCCGTTCTAACCACTGCGCCATCCAGAGATTAAATTGGAAGGTTAAATATTAGAACAGTAAGATTTCTTGCAGACAGTGACCGACAGGAAGCATTAATTCACAGAGGCTTGCCATTCCATGACATGTATACTTACATCTCTTGAACCAAACCAAACAATCTTTTTCTAAAATGTTTGCTCGTTCACTGCCACTACTACCAAATAAGCACAACATCAAGGAAAGTAGATTCTTCACTCCTTCACTTCTTTGCATCAACTGCACAGCACTCTGGGTAATACTGTTGAAGTGGCAGGCTTATGCATTACACACAGATCCCATGAAAGTCCATACAATAAGACATTACCTTTAAGACATAAATACATCAACACATTTCCAGTTTTCTTTTTAGTGTGCAGTTTTTAGTCCACTATTAGAACCAGTTGTAATGTCACACTGGCCTTCAGAGCATGAGTGCTGGGAAATTAAAAAAATTGTCTGTGCTTACTGCATCAGTACATTTCCAGGAAAATATATGACAAATAAAGTCACCGGTGAACACAGTATATTCTAAGTGAAAAAGACTTAGCAAATGTCATCGACTAGCATTAGCCACAATAGCTGCCATTTCCTTTAATCTTTTTTTAATTAATTTCTGTCATTTAATTCATTATCATTTTCCCTTCCTGTAATAAATATTTTAATTATTTTTTGACAGTAAAAAGTAGGAAATATTTCCACAGTATTGTTGTGTGTGCATGTCTGTTCTGGCTCTCTTCAGTTTAGAGCTGGTTATTGTGTTTGAAACTTTTGAAACAGCAGAAGGCTGTCTGTTTTAATAATGAGCCATTAGGACTACTGACCCTGTGAAGAGTGCACCACTATTCATACTTCCGTCCTTTTAGCAAAAACAGTAATGTTCTTCTTGAAAAAGTGCCTCTGAATGGCTCACAGCAAAAAACATTCACTTGGTAACCAGTAACAGCAGATCAGTTCAAAGTCCAATAAAACGTTAAATGCAAGAAACGCTAGTCTTATGAACGTGGCCTATGAGGGATGGGTGTACCAGCCTACAGCTGATGTAGCTGGGATATTTTCCAGCCATCCAAACCAGTTGGGTTATTTTTCAAACGTAAAATGAAACTTTACCACCACAGAATTCACCTGAGACATATGCATGCTTTTTAGTTGCCATGCACAAATTTTATATTCATCGCAAAATTTTAATTCATACTTTTTTTTACAGAAAAGGGAGTCAGTGTATGGTAAAAAAGGGAAGTACTGTATGAGAGCTATGCAAGAATAGACACTTGTTAAGGAAGTGGGTGCAAGCATGAGAAAATGAGGAAGCGAGAGCAAACTTCCACGTAATTCTCAGCCTGCTACATGAGCGTCTAACCAGCTCAGTAGCTGAAGCCTGAGCCCTCGGCAGTGGTCCCTTTTTACTCCTTCTTGGGAATTGAACTCTTTTTTTAACTGAACACCAAAGTCACAATTCAAATAAAAACAGTACTTTTGAAATGTGCAAATAAGAGAAAAATTGCAACATGTTGGGAAAATGATAAGCTATAGCCCAAAGTGCGGAAGAAAATAAGAGTTTTGCAGCTCTGTTAAAGGTAAGTGCCTTTTGTTTTTTTATTATTTGAATATGGACCTTAGCCAGCTTTGTATATGAGGAGAATGAGAAACATTATGTTCGGTCACTGATTTTCTGTACTTGAAAATGAAAAGATAACTTACAGCATATAACAGCAATGCATGTGTGGCCAAGTATGTGTCTGAGCAAAGGGCAGGGTGCAGCTGGACTGGAGTTGGCTGTTGAATTGTTATGAAATCTCATCTTTTACTAAATCATAACTGAAAGTTCATTTGGCTTGCCATTCTGGCGGAATTAGTGCACATACTGTACATGTATTTAAATAATTCTACCCATTTGCGCAGAGTGCGCATCTGAATGTCTTTCACTGATATACATTTACCTATTGTCTGTTTGTCAATTTTTAGGAGCATATTATTTTTAAAACCTTTATTACAGTATGGACATTTGCATGCTTTATAGCAGATGATCTATGGGAACTTTTTACTTTTATTTTAAAGGCCTTTTACTATTAATAGTTGATTAAAACATCTTGTTTTAAGGATCATATTATCTTAATATACTTAATTTAAACATTACATATTATAGTACTAGGGTGTTGTACTGTGTTAGCCATTACGAACGTAGTGAGAGTTCAAGCAAAATGACACCTTTTATTGGCTAACTAAAAAGATTGCAACATGCAAGCATATTGATCTTTTTACTTAGCCAATAAAAGGTATCATTTTGCTTGACTTCTCACTACATATTATAAGACATTGTTTGAAGTAATAAAACTAGTGATATTTAATCTAAAAACTTCTGCTGTATACGCAGTTTTGTTCTTCTTATTTTGCAACTATTAAGACTAAATTTTACAGTTTTCAAAAAATCACCATTTAAATATATGATAAGATCATCTTTCATTACTTTCTGTATTTTTTAGGAAATGTTTAACTTTATTTAGATCCTCCTCTAACAATGCATAATTTTAAGATAAGTGAAGTATTACTATGAAACAGCATATAGAGCTACTCGCAACAAAGCAAACCTGCTAGCATTAAAATAACACAAAAACAGAAATTAAACCTCAGTTATAGATAAATATTAAAGCCTGATACAGCTTGTATACATAGTAGATGTCAAATGTGTAGACACTCTAAATACAAATTACAATTTTTGTTAACGTGAAGGCTGAAATCAAGGTAACTCATGTTGGAATTTTCTTCCAATATCTTGGAACTAACAATATAGGTGAAAAGTAAACAGATAATTTTCAGGAAAAATAGTTAAAAACCATATGTGTTTAGATTTTAGCTATCCACTCTGTGTGTATTTACTGTATCAATATAAATTGTGTATAGATATACAGATAAACATGTGAATAATTTTATATACTGTGTCTTCAGGAAGTATTCAGAACCTTTCGCATTTTATACATTTTGTGTTAAAATTAATTTATTTTTTCCACTCCTCAAGTAACACTAAGTACCGCAGAATGACAAATTGAAAAGTGGATTTTAGAAATTTTTGTCAAATGTATTAAAAATAAATAATGAAAATATCACATTGACACAATAATTCAAACCCTTTATTCAGTACTTACGTACATTAGCAGAGATTCCAACCTGAAATCTTCTTGGGTCTGACGGATCAAGCTTTACACACCTGGATTTGGAGATTTTTTCCCTCCATTCTTCTCTCCAGATCAATTCAGCTTTCTCTCAATCCCATCACATTTCCCACTCCTTTTTGCTTAAAAACAGCCCTACAGCATGATGCTGGCACCACCACACTTCACCACTGGAATGGTATTTTACTGATGATGAGTTTTCTCCAGACGTGATGCTTAGAACTGAGAGGCCAAACAGTTCATCTGTAGTTTCATCAGACTGCACTACAGTCTAAGAATATTTCAGGTGCCTTTTTGCAAACTCCATGTGGGCTTTCATGTGATGTCTTGCCACTTTGCAATAAAGCCCAGATTAGTGGGGTGTCACCATGGTGGTTGTCCTTCTGAAGGTTTCTCCCATCTCCACACAGATTATCTGGAGTTCAACCAGAGTGAGCTTTAGGTTATTAGTCACCTCTCTTACCAAGGCCCTCTTCTCCCAATTGCTCAGTTTGGCTGGAAAGCCATCTCTTGGAAGAGTCACACTTGTTCCAAATTCCTTCCATTTAAAAATGATCAAAGCCATTGTGCTCTGAGAATCTTCAGTACCTTCCCCAGATCTGTGCCTCAACACAATCCTGTATTTAAGCTCTGCAGGCAATTCCTTGGTTTGGTATTTTCTCTGATACACATTGTCAGCTCTGGAACCTTCTTTAGGCAGGTGTGTGTCTTTTCTAATCATGGAATGTCAATTAAATTGAACAAAGGTAGACTCAGAACAAGGTTCAGAAACATCTCAATAATGCTCAATAGAAAGGGATGATCATGAGCCTAATTTCATAGCAATGGGCCTGAATACTTGCATCAATGTAATATTTCAGTTTTTTTATTTTAAACAAAAATTGTTAAAATTCCTACAATCCTGTTTTTTTCTTTGTCATTGTATTGTATTGATTGTTGCTTGATGAGGGAAAATATGGGTTCAAATAATATGAACATAAGGCTGCTTTATAACAAAATGTGTGAACATTGAATGAGTTTAAATATTTTCTGAAGGCATTGTATAGTGCATCTGTGTTGCTCGAAAAATCCTTGTAATCCCAGGCCAGCTACATCTGATGCATTGATTAATCCAGAAGATTACTGGTGGAGCAGGGAAAAAATCCTTGTGCATAGCCAAGTGCTTCTGGGCACTGGTCCATATTTTCTTTCCGTTAGACAAATTGCATAAAATTAAACAGAAGTTTCTGAGTTGGCATTTCAAGGTCTGTTGTCATTTGCCTGAAATTCAGTCTGAACCGAATGAGAATACATATTAGTCAAGGAAAGCAATTCATAACAAAGGTAATTAAACAAAACTTTGCTTTGTGTAGCCAAAGGGACTGTTAGCCTATAGTGGTAATAAAAAGCACAATTTTAGCAGGCCCTGCCTACAGTATACCTTAAATAGACTGATAAATTAACAGGGAAAGTAAAAGTGATAGCAACGGGTAAAGATGTAATTTCACGTTGAAAAAAAAAAAAACATAATAACACATGTTTAAATAACATTTTGGTTGTTGCAAATTCACTAGGTCAGTAGTTACTCTGAGACTGAAGTCATGGGATAATGGAGGAGAATTCCATCTGACCAATAAGTGGCAGCAGCAAGGGATTACCATGTAAAACACATGATACCCTACAGTCTGTTTTGGGGAGCAGGTAGACTAATAGTCACTGGAATACTTAGAGTTGCAAGAAGGATCTATGATGGTACTGTATGTGCAGAAGACTAAGGTACCAGGGTTGATTTAGGATCACCAATGCACCTAACCTGCATGTCTTTGGACTGTGGGAGGAAAACGGAGCACCCGGAGGAAACCCACGCAGACACGGAAGCTAACCCAGGTCTCCTTACTGTGTGCCGTCCATTCTTTCTAATTGTGGACTCATGAAATCTGACCTTAGTTGAAGAACGAGAATCCAGTTCTTTGGATTTCTTTATTTGTGATTTCCTAGAATATATTGCAATGCAGTCTTGGAGTACTTTTGGCAGGTTGCCCACTCCTAGTAAATTTCATTACTATTCCAAGTGTTTTCCATTTGGAGATTATAACTTTTATTAAGGTTCTTTGCAGTCCCAGAGCTTTAGTAATAACTTTGTAGCTTGTCCCAGACTCAAAGATATCAACAACATGTTTTTGATTTATTCAGGAATGTTCTATTCGTTGTGACATTATGTGCATGTTGAATCTCATGCTGTCAACCTGCCTTGTTGGTAATATTGAAAATATAGTGAGTGGGGTTTATATTGACTCTAAGCCTACGTCCACACTACTGTGTATTTAAATTTAACAAATGCAGCTTTTAGACAAAAACATTCTTCATCCACACTATTGTTTCATATCATTTGTGAAACTATGTCCATCCACACTAAGACACTATACCATAGATGTTTGCCTACACTGGGCACACATGAATCACCTGAAAAAACCTTGAAGGTATCATAACACCAGAGACCAAAGGATTTACTTTAATCTGAAAATTGTAACAGCCAGTATGTTTTTTGCCTTTTGCACATATTTTCAGCATTCAAACTCAACAAAAAGCGATTTAGATTTATTCAGGTACCTTGGAAAACAACTCCTCTATGTCTGCTATGTTGGAATGTGGTTTTGTAAGGTGACCAGTCAGGAAATGAGACATTGTAATGAGCAGGATCAAATCAAGAAAGAGCTAAATAATAAGCTGAAGTAAATAATTGTCTTTCTATATAATACACTGCCATGGCTGTTCATTTGTCTGTCCAGGATTTTAAATCACCTGTAGCTCGCAAACCGTTTGACCTATTGACCTGAAATTCAGCACACATATAGTGCGTGACGTCTACTATCCACTTTCACGGTGATGATTGACCTTCAAGGTTATTCCTTTTTTTAGTTTTATTTTATTTTATTGTTGAATCAACTCTCAGCAGTGGCCAGCAGGGCGGCCGTGCGACTCATGCATACGGCAGCTGTTCTCATTCCCTACCACTTTCGCCATCACTTCCCCTACCTCTTCATATATTAAATCAATCTTGAGGCAAATTGAAGAATTAAGTGCCAGCTTAAGTGAAAAATTAAGGAAAATGTACTAAGTAATTGCAACACAAACACTGACTTAATCAGTTTTAATTCAAAAGAGATGCTGATGAAAGAAGAGAAGAAGCAGGTTGTTAGGGTGGAGAAAAGAAGAGCTGCTCAGGAAGCAGCAAGCACATCAACCTCTGAGCAAACGAATGGTAAACGTACAGAGAAAGAGGAGGAAAATTACAAGTCAAGTGTGTTCACTGCACGTTATCGTACAGCTCCACATGCTCTCATCCGCCTTGTCCGTTGACTACATATTTATTTATGGCATCTGTTTCATTTTTCCCAACCACTTGCCAGTGCCCAGGCTGATTTATGTTACTATTGTCAAAGCACTCTCTAAGTGTTTGCAGGTAAGGGCTGTCTATCCGCCCGCTCTTATTTCATGACCAGGTGTTAACCCCAATGATATTACTATGGGGGATTCCTTTCTGTAGCTCTTGCCCTCTTTATATTGTGCATTTCAGTTTGTAAAGATATTTATTTGCGTCATACTGAGCAAATTATACTTATTACTTTATATAAATATTAATATAACTACATTACACATTAAATAAGTCAGCACTTCATAAAATAACTTTCCATTTCACAGTACAGTATACATGATATCAATGACAGATAACAATTATTCTGTGTAAGGTAGCTGAACAGCGGTACAGTACAACAGTCTCACAGACTGCTACTTGAATTTGCAATTTTGCCACATCATGTTTAATGAGGACTTTGATATAAAGGAGCTTTATTCTTTAACCAGTGTATTACTGTATTACATTTTGATTGATGACCTAAAAATATTCAGTATCAAACATTTCCAATAGTAGTGGAAATTATGGAGGCTAGAGGTTAAATACATTTTCACAGCACAAATGACCAACATGGTGGCACAGAGAGTGGATCTCAAAGATCAAGCATCCTGTGTTTGATTTTCTTGGCCCTTCTTGATGTGTCTAGGAGGGGTTTTCTTCTACGTATTACAGTTTTGGTAAACTTGTCATTGTTAGAATAATTTATCAAAAAGTTCCTTCTACACTGTGCCAGGCCTTTATCAGATTGAAGTAACTAACTAAAAATTGAATAACTTGATTTTTTAATTACTTATTTCTTCCCTCAATAAAAATGCTATTTGTTCCGAGCACTGTCCTTAGTGAGTATTGTCTACAACAGACTTCTTGGCCATTTTACCCAGCCAGTTAGATATTTTTTTACGTAAGGTGGCAGTTAATTCATATGTGTTTCTAGGCTTGCTTCAAAATGGCAGGCAGAGGGTGGGTAGATTATGTCTTCCTATCAAACGCATGGTGTCTCTGCGAGTGCCATCAGCATAGATGATGCAGGTTTTAACAAGATATCTGTGGATGCGGGATCAGTCCTGAGTCTGGAGCTAACTGCCTTCTAATTTGAATTGCCAGCACACATTGAGATTGAGAAACATATTTTATTCATTAATGATTACATAAAGATACAATGAAATATCTTATGCCATTCTATACTCCCAAAGCAAAATGTTCACATTTAAGACACATGTAAATGCAGAATGGAGTTTTAGTTTGTCTTTCTGCTTCTTGATGATTTTATGTTGTGATCTTTTCCTCCTGTCAGCCACGCCCTGTTTCTTATCAGTTTGTTGGTCTGATTCACATTTAAATGTTATCAGTTTTAAGGTCAAAGGCATTTTAATGTAGAAGTGAGTTGGAGCCAGTGAGACATACTGTATGTTTGCTGTTGACTCTTAACATCACTCTTGCTCTTTTGCATACAGAATGCTGTAATAATTATTTCATTTGATTTACCTTTAATTTATATAATACTCTATATGATGAAAGCCTGTGTAAATTTACCTGATCAGTGCAGCCACTTGGACAGAAATATATTCTAAATGAGTAGAAAAAAATGGACAGTTCCTTCGATTGTCACTAGGCAGCCAGCCAGCATTGATGCCATGGCTTTGTTTCCTCCTTGATCTAAGTGCAGCCTTTGATACTATTTGTCATACCCCTCTCCTTAATAGATTATCTTTGATTGGAATTACCCACACTCCACTAGATTGGTTCGGATCCTACCTCTCAGGCCGCACTCAGTTCATTCAGCTTAAAACTTTCACATCCTAACCCACCACTGTTACTTCAGGTGTGCCCCAGGGATCTGTCCTGGGGCCTCTTCTTTTTATTATTTACCTTCTTCCCCTTGGCAATATGTTTCGTAAATATGACATTAATTTTCATAGTTATGCTGATGACACCCGCCTCTATCTTGCTAGTACACCTACCTCTTCTTTTCCACCATTTTCGCTTATTGACTTCATTTCTGAAATTAAATCCTGGTTTTCTTTAAATTTTCTTAATTTAAACAATGATAAAACCAAGGCTCTCCTCATTGGTATAAAATCATCATTATCTAAAGCCGATAATCTTTCACTTGCTGTTGATAACTCTTTTGTTTCCCCTTCACTTCAGGTCAAGAGTCTGGGTGTCATCCTTGATAGTATCTTTCCAATCTCACATTAATAACGTCACCCGGCCTGCTTACTTCCACCTACGTAATATTAAACACATCCTCATCTCCCTCACTCCCCATACCACTGCCATCCTTGCTCACAGTCTTGTTACTTCTCGTCTGGACTATTGCAATTCACTCCTCTTTGGTCTCTCTAATAAATTTGTCCATAAGCTTCAGCTAGTCCAGAATTCTGCTGCTCGCATCATTACTCAAACCCCGTCTATTCACCATATTACTCCTGTCATGCAGCAGCTTCATTGGCTCCCGATTAAGTTTCAAATTGATTTTCAGATTCTACTATTAACATTTAAGGCCATTCATATCTGCCTGACCTTCTTCATGTTGCCATTCCCTTCCGTAACCTTAGATCCTCCTCCTCCTCTATCCACCTGACCGTCCCTGTCGTTTGCCTAATCACCATGGGGAGCAGAGCATTCAGCCATTCTGCTCTCAAGCTCTGGAACTCACTACCTACTGAGCTTAGATATACTGAATCATTCTCAACTTTCAAATGTAAACTCAAAACTCATCTGTTTAAAATGTTTTTTTCTCTATGATTACAGTGGCTTTTTTTGGTTTTAATTTTTATGTTTTCTGTATTTTCTGATGTTTTGTTTATAATGTGTTTTTATTTATTGTTTGTTCAGTGTCCTCGAGTGCTTAGAAAGGAACCTTGTAGTAATAAAATGTATTATTATTATTACCAGTAAAGGCGCACTGCAGAATAACATGCAGTGAATACACTTGACTTGAGCATTCCTAGTTTTCATCCTCTTTCTCAGTACGTTTAGCATTCATTTACTCAGAGGTTGATGCGTTTGTTGTTCCTGAGCAGCTCTTCTTTTTTCCACCCTAGCAGCCCCTCTTCTGTCGGCATCTTTTCACATTAAAACTGATTAAGTCAATGTTTATGTTGTAATTACTTAGTACGTTTTCTTTAATTTTTCTTCAATCTGCCTCAGGAATGATTTAAGATATGAAGAGGTAAGGATGAGAATGGCGCCCATACGTATGCACCGCATAGCCACCCTGCTGGTCACTGCCAAGAGTTGATTCTACAATAAAATTAAATAAAAATAAAAAAGGAATAACCTTGGAGGTCAATCATCACCCCGAAAGCGAATAGTAGACATCATGTAGTATATGTGTACCAAATTTCAGGTCAATAGTTCAAACGGTTTGCGACCTACAGGTGATTTAAAATCCTGGAGAGACAAATGAACAGCCATGGTAGCGTATTATATACTGTATAAGGATTATTATTATTACTATTGAATCAAGCATGTGATTCTTTAACACTGCGTATTCCAATATTTTATAGGTAGAAACAAAGTTTCAGGATAAGAAATAAATTAGAGAGAAATGATGTAACATTGATGGACTTACACTCAGTGGCCATGTCATTAGATATGCCTATCTATCACTGGGCAGGCCCAGTTTTTTTTCCCCAGAACAACGTGAATGTTTTGAGGCAAGGATAGAATATGATGATATGAACATTATCTGGGAAGTTTGGTCCATGTTGACATGTGGATTTTTGAACAGCATATTTTTTGTTGTCCTCTGCAATGTCAGTATGAACCAAAGCCAACCAATAATAATTCAGCAGGAAATGTTTACACCCTCAAATATGAATTTAATGGAAATATGATTATTATTCAGGATATCAGTACACAAGTCCATCATAAGACAGATATTCAGGAGTCTATAACTATAAAGAGTTTTTCAGGATTCTTTGAATGAAAAGGCTTATAGGTTGACATTAAGACGTGTAGAATGTACTCTTACTCTTAACCAGCACTGTAATATCTTCTCATGCTCCACGTACAACCTCAATTTCAAAAAAGTTGGGATGCTGAGTAAAATGGAAATAAAAACAGAATGCAATGATTTGCAAATCTCACAAACCCATATTTTATTCACAAAAGAACATTGAAAACATATCAAATGTTTAAAATGAGAAACTGTACCATTTTTAAGAAAAGAATAAGGTCATTTTGAATTTGATGGCAGTAAAATGTCTCAAAAAAGTTGAGACAGAGCCATGTTTACCACTGCGTAGCACCTTCTCTTCTTTTAACAACAGTCCTTAAACATCTGGGAACTGAGGAGACCAGTTGCTGGACTTTTAGGAGAGGAATGTTGTCATATTCATGTCTAATATGTCTTTGTGAATTTCTACCCATGGGATTAATAAAGTATCTATCTATCTATCTAATATAGGATTCTAGCTGCTCAACAGTCCTGGGTTTTCTTTGTCATATTTTTCATTTCATGTTTCCAGTTGGTGAAAAGTCTGGACTGCAGGAAGGCCAATTCAGCACCCGGACTCTTCCACTACAAAGCCATGCTGTTGTAATAGATGCAGTATGCGGTTTAGCATCGTCTTGCTGAAATATGCAAGGCCTTCCCTAAAAAACACGTCATCTGGATGGGAGCATATGTTATTCTAAAACCTGTATATACCTTCCAGCATCGATAGCACCCTTCCAGATATGTCAGCTGCCACTTCCATAGGCACTAATGCACCTCAATACCATTAGAGATGCAGGCTTTTGAAATCAGCCTGCATCATTGATAACAAGCTGGAATGGTTCCTCTCCTCTTTAGTCCCGAGGACACGGCATCCATGTTTTTCAAAAAGAATTTCAAATTTCAATGCATGTGACCACAGATCAGTTTTCTACTTTGCCTCAGTTCATTTTAAATGGGGTTTGGCCCAAAGAGGATGGTGGTGTTTCTGGTTCATGTTCACATATGGCTTCTACTTTGCATAATAGAGCTTTAACCTGCATTTGTGGTTGGCACAGTGAACTGTGTTCACAGACAATGATTTCTGGAAGTGTTCCTGAGCCCATGTGAAGACTTCCATGACAGAATCAGGCCAGTTTTTAATGCAGTGACGGCAGAGGGCCTGAAGTTCAAGGGCATCCAATATTGATTGTAGGCCTTGTCCCTTGAGTACATAGATTTTACCAGATTGTAGACAAGATGTAGACAAGGAGATATTCAAAGTCTTCACAATTTTATGTTGAGGATGCAATAGTGCCAGCTGTGAAATTAGAATACAATAGCCGAGCTCTAAGGCATGGGTCTAAACTAAGTCAAATGAGCAGACATTATAGGATCAAATGCAGTGCAGATAATCAAAGTGAACTATTAAATTATGTGAGACTGGATACAGAGCCATCCGTTTCTACAAATATAATATGTACCTTGTCCTAACAAGGCAATCCATCCATCTATAAATGACTTTTAACTCATCTAATATCTTGTGTACAGAATTATGAGTTCCAGAGTCTGTCCTACAAGCACTGGACTAGAGCCAATCCCTAAAATGGAGTGTCAGGCAGTATACTATAGTTAGACATATAGCCAAAAACATTGCTTGTTTTTTGTAATATAGACAGAATTTGTGGGATCACAGGATTTGCATTCTGAGCATTGTGCACTTCTAAGCGCAGGGTTCCTGTTTCTTTTAAATGTCTTGCTTATGTAAATGGCTATGGGAGGCTGTATGTTATTTATGGCTTATCTTTCTTTTCAAGCCTGGTTAATCCAGTTTGAGGTCATGGGGGCCTAGAATCTATACAAATACCATCAAACACAAAAGCAGAGCCAGCTTTGGATAAGGTACCAGTCCCTTTTAAGGCACACTCATATTGAGCTAATTTAAAGTCACTAATCAACATAACATTCATTTTTTGAGAGGGAAACTGGAGTCCCAGAGGAAAAACCGTCATGAAAGTAAGGAGAACCTGCAAAGAGATACAGAAACAGTGATTCTACAATAAATACCCATATCTATAGTTGATGGCATCTTCTGAATGTCTGAGTAATTCATGTGAAAGATGCTATAAAATGAGAGTTGATGGTTAGCATCTCCTCCTTCCTAATTTTTTCATCCTGCTGCATTTCCTTTTACAGAACCCCATTATACATACAGTATATATAGCACCAAATGGCTTAAAGATTCAGAACACCTGGAAAAGAGGAATGAAACTCATAATGTTGATAAAAAAAACCATTAAATTATCTCCATGTAACATACATAAAAGTTTACAATATTCCTCAAACAAAATACAAATCCAGTTTCTAGTTTGTAGAGTGAAAACTAAATGCAGAAACTGAAGAACATGAGCTGGCTTATTTAAAGTAGGAGTAATTCAAAGTAGAAGTTAGCTGGGATGAACACTTTCAGCCACAGTGGGTCCCCAGAACTTAACTTGAGAACTCCTGCTGTAAGCCACCAAATCTTAAAACAACTGAACATCAATGAGATGATATGGAATGAGCTATTTGATCTAGGGAGCCATCACTAGCTAATCTGCAAGATACAGATGACCATAGGAGTGCACATGGACCAGCAGGCCCATTCAGTACTTTTGACACCTTGTTGGAGCCAACTTACTATTTTCTAATAATGCAAACATGTAGTCACAATGATGGAAAGGGCAGCTAATAAAAAGGAAAATGTAGGAAGAGTGGGCTTTTGGTGGCAACAACAGGTGATGTTAGTTGAGGAGTAAAGGAGCATGCTTTAATGTTGATTTTGTGTAATCTGCAAATCTCTATTAACTCACAAATACTTTTAATAGCATTTCATTTTCATTAGGCAGCTCATGTGTCTTCAACTGATGGAGAGTAATGCTATCCGATGCTGTGCTGCATGGATAAATTTCACATTTGTTCGGTCACCATCTGACTAATAAGGCACTCTTAAGTAGAAGTGTGTATCCTTGCGTGACTTGCGGGAACTGACTTACTTGTCTTTGCAGGAAGTGACTTACTTGGTTGCTTGTGTTCTGTTCTGTGTATTGTATCGTATTGTATTTTTTTTGACACCCACTGCACGCCCAATCTAACTGGGTCTCTCTGAACTGCCTTTCCCAAGGTTTCTTCCATTTTTTCCCAAAAAGGGAAGCTTTTCCTTGTCTTCTTAGAGAGTTCAAGGCTGTCAAGACGTAGGCCCTGTTAAAGCCCATTGCGGCACTTCTTGTGTGATTTTGGGCTAAACACAAATAAATTGTATTGTATTGTATTGTATTATACTTAATACTTTGTAGGAGGTAATTTTAGCATAAAGACAGGAGTGGGAAAGACTGAGATTCTTCTTCTTCATTTTTGGCTGCTCCCGTTAGGGGTCACCACAGTGGATCATCTTCTTCCATGTCTTTCTGTCCTCTGCATCTTGTTCTGTTACACCCATCACCTGCATGTCCTCACTCACCACATCCATAAACCTCTTAGGCCTTCCTTTTTTCCTCTTGCCTGGCAGCTCTATCCTTAATATCCTTCTCCCAATATACTCAGCATCTCTCCTCTGCACATGTCCAAACCAAAGTTGAAAAGACTGAGGTTGTTCTGTGACAAAACATTTAGAAATGGTGCAAAAGCAGTATTTAAATATCAAATCTCTTGCAGCCCTCTAAGTCCACATTCAAGAACAAAGTATGGCAGGAGAGGTGCAATACTTCTAAAACATGGGTTGGAGTGTGTCAGAATGGCAGGTATGTGGGCAGGATTGGGGGTGGTTTTGTGTCTGAGAGGTTGGCAGCAAGATAAAAACCTTTTGGGAAGGAACAATATTAAATAGTCAATCTTGTGTAGTCCTGTACTCTAAATTACATTTTAATATATATTTCATGTACACTACATAGCCACGCAGCTAGCTTACATAAGTCGATATTCAGATACCTGATAGAAGGTGCCAGACAAATATTCTGAAATGAAGGACTACAAGTCATCATAGGGTAGCAAGCTCTGTCATTTATGCAAACATAACATGGTGTCACCTTGTTTTGTTTGTGCACAATCACATTACATTGAAAGATTGTTTATCCATCAATCCAGCCATTTTCCAGAATTTCTTATTGCAAAATGGTGTCATTGTAAGGTGGTAGCAATAAGTGAAAGGCAAAAAAAATTAACTTTGGACAAGGTGCCTGTTTATCACATAGCATACTAGCACAAAGTAATGCCGGGTGACTCTGGAGATTCCAACTAACTTAACTCATTCCTCTTTGGAATGTCTGAAGATATCCAACAGCAGACATGTGGAAGATAATAGTTGGTCCAGGGTTCACAACTGGTCAAATTAGCTGTCAGGCAGTATTTGTAAACTTTCTGCTATTGCGCCGCATCTGAAAGCTTATATTCAAACTGAATTAGTCTGTCTTTTCGGTCAGAACCAAATCACAAGGACCGTTAGGATATCCTGTCTTTTATTAAGAGTTATGCCATTTCTTAGGGTATTGACAAAATGCTCCAGTTTCACTGCAATTGTCCCATCACTCATTTATGAGGGCAGGGGCACCGACAGGCTGCTAGGTTTGTGTGAGGCCCAGGATGATATATGCAGAAATTTGTTGTTTTTGTAACACCAAGCTGCAAAGACAACTGCATGGGGCTATGGAAGGTGAGAATGCATAATGACTTGAACCTAGCGGCACATTACACAAATCAGCTCCCTGCTTCTTGTGCCATACTGCCCACCACAAGACAAAAGCAGGCATCCATCTCAGCCAGATTTATCTTAATCTGCAGTGCCTGACCAAGTGGTCCTTTCAAAGATAGCAATCTGAAATCAATGAGAGATGTCTTGCATATGTACAACAGCCGACCAAGAAAGAATGAACAATCTGGCAATTTTAACTGAATGGGAACTTGCACATCAAGTGAGATGCTTTAATGACTTTACGGCTGTGAAAACTAGGATGTGTTTTCTTTATAAATGAGTGCAAAAATATCGGACCTGTTATTTACTACCTATAATCATGTTTTACGTGATTTTTAAGGAATACTTTGTTGCATTTGGTTTGCTGTGCACACTAAGGGAGCAAATCAGCCAAAGTTGGTGTTGTTCCCAAGCCCGGATAAACAGAGAGGGCTAGTGTCAGGAAAAGCAGCTGCCTATAAACTTTAGCCAATAAATAAATCCAATCAGCTTTGGAAAATGTGGTTTGCTTATAGCCTTTTACATTTGGCTTGAAAAGTAAAAAAGTTAAAAAACTTCACACTGGTAATGTTTTGTATTTACTTTGAAATGTTACATAAATGTTTTGTATTTCATTTTTAATGACACGTTGATAATGTTCAGTTAGTAATGCTGCTGTCCAATGGCTCAGATGAGGAGGGACCCATTAGTGGAGGTTTATTCCAGCCCTGATATGTTTAATGGCACTCCTATATAAAGGTGTATCATGAGACTAAATCCTGATTTTGTTCATCCATGGCCTAAAATCTGTTAACCAGCTGTAGGATCATGTGGAGATTAAACTTACCCCTGCATCACAGAATGAAAATATAGAAAAGCAAGTAAACAAAAAATGCTAACACCTGAGCCATTAATATTTTAATGACATTTACATTTCAGTGATAGCTTCAGTATATTAAGTACAGTATCAAGCATGTACTGTAATACGAACATGTCTCAATTCAGTGCTTATCAAGCTGATTGCTGATTTCATTTGCATTTTGCTATTTACCTAAAAGCTGCTGTCAGTACACTGTTGCCAACAATGACACATTTAAATGTTGTACAATATGACAAGACAATGGGCACTTTGAAGGCTGCAGGCAGCACAGCATTAGGTTTGCTTACATCCCGCCACAACCTTTGTTGACTCCCCCTGCTAAAGTCTATTCTCGTAGACAAGTGGCTAGATCTATGTGAAGTCTGCTTTTTGCTATTTGTTCTAACAAGGCTGATGGACTATTAATGTCTATGCAGGAACTTCTGCAAGTCAGTTAGTGCTTCATAAAGGGGGGCTCACCTTATGTTTTAAGTTTTAGCACTTTTAATAAAGACAGACTTGTTTGTGTTTCTTGTCCTGATTGCTTTTTCTTTATGTTAAGTTGTTTCATATTCTAATCAAACTGTTTCTTCTACAACCCTACATAATAATATCCATTCTGTAACAATTTTTGATTTTGTACAATTTAACAAATTTAGAAAGCTCTTCTTCCCCAGGTGCTTTGAGAATTTATAGTACATTTATAGTACATATAGGCCTTTCTAGGGTGACAATTTGCAAACTCGCTTCTCCTCCCATCTACTTTTGGTTTTACTTGAATTTCCATCTTAGATGTCGTCCGTACTACTAACTTTTTTGTATTTTAATGTAGTCATTAGTCTCTGTTTTCACCTTTTGCTAACACTGCCCCTTGAATACCCTAAATACAAAGAGGACTGTTTGATTTATGTTAGGTAGCTTGCCCAGAGGGGACTGGGTGGTCTCTTGGTCTGGAATCCCTACAGATTATTTTTTTTTTTTTTCTCCAGCCTCTGGAGTTTTTTTTTTTTTTGTTTTTTCTGTCCACCCTGACCATCAGACCTTACTTATTCTATGTTAATTAATGTTGACTTATTTTTATTTTTTATTGTGGCTTCTATTTTTCTATTCTTCATTTTGTAAAGCACTTTGCGCAACATTTTTTTTGTATGAAAATGTGCTATATAAATAAATGTTGTTGTTGAAAAACGAAGAGAAAAACTTCTGAAAATGCAAGCTCAGTTCTGTAAACGCAGACACTTAGTTGCACTCTAATTTATCTGTGCTTATTTATGTGGCCCAAAATCAACCCAATTAAAAGGACAATTAAGCTACATTTTTATTTAAAAATGCAGGTATTCGTCTTCATTTCTGGCTTTTGTTCATACCACCTCATCGTTTTCAACTCCCAAGAACATAGACCTGTGAAGATGCTCTTCAGAATTTCGCACTTCTGAAAATGCTGGCTGGGCATTGCAGTACAGACTGGTGTAAGCATAGACTTTTAAAAATAAAATCTCTAATCATGCTCTGATTTGTTTCTTTTTATTACTGTATGCAGAACAAAACCTATTTTTCTTACCAAAAGCAATACCTCAAAATAGAGTAAGCAGAAACCTAAACAATATAATATATACTGAATGATTAAAATGATAAAGTATCAATAAATTAATGAAAACAGGAGAATCAGTTTATCAAAGTATATAATTGCAATATAAGTATACTATTTATAATAAAGAAAGAACAATTTTTACATATGAAAAACAATATACATGGGACAAAGAAACACATCGAAAACTCAAATTAACAACTATAACAATTAAATCAGTCCCCACACAACATTAGGGGGTTCGCCCCCTGCTGCTTTGCTCGCCATAATCCCACCACCCCCTGCGATATGCACCAGCCACTTCGCATCTCTGCCGCTCGCATTGTGAAGAGGGGGGCTAACCACACCACAAGGAGACACGGTCGCTCCTCTGAAACCCCCACGGTGATACAATGGAAAACAAATATTGTTTTTTTTACCTCCTCTTTGCTCGATCAGCTTCTGGCTTGCTGCTGCTGCCCTGCCATGTGATCTGCATCTTGCACAGAGCTTTGAACATTTAAAAGTCTGTACAGCAGCTGTCCTACTCTTTGTCTTTTATTTCCAGCCCCGGGCATGGTTAAATATCTTGGCACAAAGCCTTGTCTCACGGGACATGAGTTCTTGATATTTTTTAGTTTATCATTTAAAAATTGAATAAGAATCTGAAAATCTAACAACATCACATTAAAGTTTGATACATTCTGAAAAGAATGATACCAAACATATATATGTAGGATTTAAAATAAGCCTGATTTTAAGCGTGACAACAAATGTGACATAAACACGTCACATAAAATTGTTGCACAAAATCGTTGCATTTTTAGGATTAGGAGATATATTGCTCCTGCAAGTGAACTATGATTCTTAGCACGATGAAAGAAGTCGCAAAATCAACTGGAATGTTCAAGCAAATTCTAGAAAAAAAAAACTATCTAAATTCGTTAAGTACTTGTCTCATTCCCTAGCTAAGCGGATGTAAGAAGCCCGAGGATAGTGTGTGAGTGAGGAGGGCCCCACTCCCTCTTCCCTCGGCCCGCCACGTCTCTCTCAGATTTGAGCAAATAAATCGGTACCACAAGTGAACTATGATACATAGCGAAATGAGAGAAGTCGCAAAATCAACTGTTCAAGCAAATTCTACAAAAAAAACCTAATCTAAATATGTTAAGTAGTTCTCTCGTGAAAAGCAGACACACAGACAGATGTTGGATTTTATATACTGTATATACAGATTTATATATAAAGTTCCCATAAATTAATAAAGTAATTATACCCACTGTTAATTATACTGTATATAAGGCCATTTCCCTCAGTTTTTACCTTGTAGGGTCTGTTCACATATACGTGTGTTTTAAACAGAAAAATAGGTGACTCTTGTCTATTTTCCTTTAGCCAATCAACAACACTGAAATAGCTTGTCTTCTTTACTATCCATTATACTTTGCACTTGCACTCTTGGATATCACTATTTAGATAGAAGTGAACAAAGTCAGGAAAAAGTGTAAACAAAATAAGTATACAAAGAACAGGAAGAAGAAATTAAGTAGCATATTTAAACTAAGTTGAAAAGGAAGTGGAAAAAGAAACGTCAAAATAACAGACAAAAGGCATCCCACTTCATCATGGGGTGCAGGATTTGGCATCAAACCGTTATCACCACCCTGAACCCAGAAAATGTGTTTTCAGACATTTTCCAGTCTTCCAAATACACACACACACACTCACAAGATGTGCCACCTGGGATTGAAAGGGCAGTGGTGACAAGACAATCCCACACCACTGTGCTTCTCCAAAAATGCCCTCTTTGTCTAAATTTCTCACAATAGTAAACCACACACATCTGTCTGTTTGACTAAAAATAATAAAGGAAGACTGGTGAATCAAAAAAGAAGTGGAATGAGGGATTGATGGAGAAATCAATGGGAATGAAGCCTGAAAAATCCTCTGGGACAGATGTTTTTTATGTATTTATTTTTAGTCACATTACTTAAAAAATGGAAATTAGATTATATCTCAGTAAGAGTTTTTCCTAATTTTTTTTCCAAACTTCACTTATTATCGTTAGGTACACTTATGTCTAAAAAACAGTTGTGAACATCATTTTTGTCCACTTTTCATAGATCGTACTGGGCAGTGCTTACCAGGTTTTCCTATCCTGAGCAACTTCCTCCAGCCCTCCTTGAGGAATACTTATGCGATCCAAGGAGATATACAGCAGCATTTTCTGGATCTTTGCCTAGTGTACCATCCTTATCCTATCCAAATACCTAAATCACCTCAGTTGGTTCTTCTTAATCTGGATAGGTGGTAGTTCTTCTCTAAGGGCCTCTCATATTGCACAGCTCTTCAATGTTTTGCAGAACATTTTGCTCTCGCTGTGGCCACTTCTATTAGCATTCATTCTTTTACTCACCACACAGAGTTTGTGATCATAGGCAGGGGCGGGTATGTAGACCAACTGGCCAATGAACAGCTTCATCTGCAGACTTAGCTCCCAATTCACCACTATAACCCAGAAAATGTTTGTAAAACCACTGATGCTGTAACAGCTTTTTGGTGTAGTGCATGACCATCTCTACGTCTACTTGTGAATAAGATCTCAAAGTACTTGACAACATTACCTCCAAACCTTGGATTTGCCTCGATATCCTATCCATAAAAATTATTTGACAGGAGAAGAGGGGTCACACTTCTGGCCCACATTGAACTGTCTATGTTGTCTGGAGATATTGACACCAGTCAGGGTAATTCAGACCAAATTTCCATACAGGAAGAGAGCAAAAATAAAAAAATCTATTAATTACCTTTGTGGATTCTCTAATTCAATTAATTTGATCTCATTTGTCAATATTGAGTACCTTTATTAGCTCATCATCTTCACTCTGCGCTGCAACTTATACAAACATAGAACACACCCGAGGCATGGAGGACATGCAATAGATGAAGGGACATAAGGCCAATCCCCCATAATGTTGCACCTTTGCACCATGACAAGTAAAAAGAAATTAAATACAAATGGCAAGGCACCTCAATAACACATTTTAGCTGTGGTGTAATGTTTAAGGCTTTGGACTTTAGACCATGAGGTTGTGGGTTCAAATCCTGTTACTGATACTGTGTGACCCTGAGCAAGTCACTTCACCTCCTTTTGGAAAAACTAAATGAAATGTGACCAGTTGTTTCTCAAATGTTGTAAGTCACCTTGGATAATGGCAATAGCAACCTTTTAAATTTGGAAAGCTATGCACACTTACTATCAGTTTCTATTGTTTCACCTTAATTTCAAACAGCAAAATGGGCTTTTAAGTAACCTGTACAGGATTACAGTCTTTCCTTTTCTGGGTTATTTCAGTAGATATGTTTCAAACCCCAGGGCAGTAGGCAATAACTGTACTGGATTACAGCATACTTTGATAAAATTAAGAAAGTAGTGACATTTTAAACTAAAAAAGTATCAATAATATATATATATATCTATATATATATATATATATATATATATATATATATATATATATATATATATATTGCAATGAATGAATCAAGATGGAGCAACAAGTACTGTAAATTTACAAATAAAATGAAAATATAACAAATGATTTGTTTTTTAATCGTCTAAACCATATGAACAAACTGTTTGTTTGAGAACAGATAAGTGAAATGAAAAGTAAAGCTTCAGACAACAGGACACCTACAGTGTTGTGCCCGCATCTTGTCCTCGCGCGCGTGCCTGCCTGTGCTGCTTTTCTGGTTTCTTCTTTTTCCGTTGCAAACTGCATGTGTGCTCACTTTTGCGAATGGCTTTGGGGGGCTTTGGTTACTATAGAAACACTAACTGCCCTGCTTTCCTCTGGAATCTTTTGTGGTCACAGCTACATATAACATGAAATCTTCGCTTGGTGTAGAAAATGACCTGACATTCTGACATTCGCTTTGAGGTTTTTTTTAGTACTGTATAGTTATTATTCCATCTCGGCATCTTTGTCTTAAACAAGAGGAGGAGGCGCGGCAATTGGTGTTGAACACAGTAGAATGAGAAAAAAAATATATATATATACTGTATATATGCAAATAAAGTAAAAATGTAAAATGACTGTGTATGTAGCATATACTTTGTGATAAACTATGTAAAAAGTAGTGAAATATTTCGTTTCATTTAAGTTGTAAGTTAATGGATAAAATTATTACATATTTAGATTAGTCTTCTTAATTAGTAAATCAAATTATATATGCCATTCTGCTTAAACGTATGTAATATTTTTACACTAAACCAACGTTAGCATGCAAGTTCAGTGCATTTCTTGACTATTAATATTAGATAATTCTACAACTTTTCATATTAGCGGCATAATTGTTGAGGGGCGCTGGGTAAAAATTCAGTTTGTGTGGACTTTGAATGTTGTCTCCATCTCCATGTGAATTTATTCTGATCCTGACTTTGCTGGATGGAAAGTATTAAAATTAATTCTTCCAAAAAGTTGTGTTTTATTTGTAAAATAATTATACCAGTTCGATATCAAATGCTTAAGAATGAGTTGCTGTCTGTAAGTAGGGAGCGTAACAAAATATGATAAGGGAAGAGTATTACAAGGTGTCTTTATTTCATTAAACCCAAACTAGTGTCTCAGTTGGCATTATGTGTTTAAATCGTTCAGTAGCTTCTTCATAAGAAAAATAAGTTCCTTTCCTCAACCGCGAAATGTAAATTACTACGGTATCTTTAGTGCAGTCTGTTTCCTTTAAGCAGATGTTTCTTTTTTTAACATTTTCAACAAGTGTACAGTATAGCTGGAGCAAACAAAGTACTGTAACTGAGCTAACTTTTTGTTTAAATGTCTAAAAATCGATCTAAGATACACCTTGATGTGTTTTTTCGATCTCATTATTTATGTTCTATATATAACTAAACGCACAATTTAAGATGTCGCGTTATAGATATTTGTAAGACGTTTATCAGTATTTATTTTGTTCAGCACGAGTTCTCAAGGCACTTTGTGAAGTCTACACTAAACCTTTGCAAAGCAACGAAACTCTCAGACCCGGCAGGTCTTCTGCCTTTTATTGGCAAATTATGGTGGTCTGTATACCGTGTCAGCTGTTAATAGTTCGTGCATTTCAATCTCGATTCGGTAAAGAAGGATTGGGATTTGTAACAGTTATTTAAATGAATGGTTCCATACATTTTGGTGTTGTTGGTTAGACATTCTAATCTTCAAGAATACAAGGTGGAATTAATTTCTCTGATACATTTTTAGATTTCCAGAGTTAATTCAGAGAATAGCGCATCTTTTTAAAGTGCTGCACATTTACCAGCATTCAAAAAGAGCAGTCATCGGAAAGCATATATTAAAAAAATAATAATGTTAAATGATATAATTCTAAATACTTTCATTATATTAGTGGTTATATTTTAATTAGTGATTTATTCCCTTTGATAAACGGTTTGCTAGCAAAGACAAACTATTTTAGTTGTCATTATTATGTGCAATGTTTCATAAAAAGCCTAAATTATCTTATTTCTTAAGGGGGCTTCGGTCGTTATATGTTAAGAACCTGTTATCTGCTTAAACCAGGCTTTCTCCTATGAATTGTATTTGTTTGATTAACTATTTGGCGGCTAAGGAGATTTCATTTCCACACTGATTGAAGTTTAATTATCTATCGCAACAAAAAAAATCCCTTCCAAATTGATCGTGTTCCCCAACGACCCTTACGGCTTCCTTTTCCCCCACCATCCCTTCCTCGTATTTTCTTTTCTATTGTCGATTTCGGAGAAACTTATATATAGATTTCTCCGATTCAGAAATAATCTAACATTGTGGGAGTATGATGTTTCGATGCGTTTTTCTGGTAGTTTATTTATAGTTAGACGTGCCAAATTTCCGCTTTGCAGCTTGTCGGGAAACACTCTTTCTCAGCAAAGGACAGAAAAAAAACTGACGCTGAATTTATACATATGGAATTTACAGGCATCTGACATTTTCTTTTTTTCTCAGTTGATATATATTTTGCATTTTAACTCCATCAATCCATTCAGTATCTAACTAGATTATCCATCTCACTGGCACCACGATGGCGCAGAAGTAACGCTGCGGCTTCAAAACACGAAGGCGGGATTACCTCTGGGAGCTCCGGTTCCCTCGCAGACTCCAAAGACGTGTAGTTAGGTGGCCCAAGGGGTGTGTGTGTGTGTGTGTGTGTATGTGTGTTCATCATCGGAGAGACTGTCGCTTCCCCAAATCCGGATAAACGGGTTTGGAAAATGGATGGATGCCTGCTATCAAGCTCAGCCTAATCCTTGAAGCAGAATTTTAATTTAGTATCTGGAAAAACCTGCTCAATGAAATTAAAGTAAATTTAAAAATACAGTATGTATATATTTTCTGGAATTAAGTTTATGGAAATTATAAGAGACCGACTGTGCAGTACAAGTCGAGTCACATAATCACTTTGTTTATGGATGTGTGTGAAATAACACAACATAACCAGCTTGAACCAGTTCGGGATCACGTGGACCATAGTCTACCCAGGACCAGTTTACACAGCGACAGGCCTGCACGGAACCAACCGTGGACCACCATCACACGGGGGGCAAGTTAGAATGGCGAAATATCTACATAACACACGTGTCTGGAATATGGGTGGAAACATACAGACATGATGGTCATAACACGTAGCCTCTACATAGTGAACGCTGGAGTCAAACCCTGGGCGCTGGTTTCGAATGTCCTGTACTTATACTTGCTCCTGGTCTGGTGTTCATTGAGAAGGCTTCAGATAAATACATGAAATACATTTTTAATGATCTCATGATACAGAGGTGTGCTAAATGGATTTGCCAGTAAATTTTACCAGTACGCGTGTTTGTGTTGACGGAGTTTTTGAGAGGATCCCGCTATTGCTCCAGGTCCAGTTCAATTCGCCTATTAAAATTACATAACATCCATGAGATGGTAAATGTAGAAGGTGTTAATACTCATTGGCACCATTTTCTGTAATATTTTATTTTTCGGGTAGGTTATAATTAAATAGAGTAAATACTTAGGGTTTTTTTCTGCAAAAGTAATTCATATTTTAAGTTTGCAACTCGCGTCATTAACAGCAACTTTTATTTATATTGCACATGTAAACAAAGTAGCTCAAAGTGCTTTACAAGATGTCAAAGAAAAAGTTACAGGAAATGAAAACAAATAAGATCAGGAAACTAATTGTTAAAACTGTAATTTACATTTAACGTTTACTTTTGAATAAGGTCAGCGTCTACCCCAACATAACCTATTTTTTATAATATTTCTATTTTATTTATTTTTTAAGATATCGCGTGTAAAAAATATAGCTTTTTATGCCTTTAAGAAAATTACAGTTCAGTATAGTCCGATAACATAGTAGATTAAGAGGTTGCCAAGAATATATAATCGATATAATGCATACTTTTTAACAGTGTTTATCCTTCGGCGCTATTATCTTTCCACAGGTATTTTTATTGCCTCAAATGATAAAGTCTACCCAAGTTCAAGTAAGCAAGAATGAAATTAAAGATAAAAATCATTTAGTTTTTTTTTTTAATCCAAAGATGTAGAAAAGACAACAAGCTAGTTAGTGCCTAACGCAACTTAGGGTTTGATATGCTGCGGCTTGGCTTTGGTGGTTTTTGTTTTTTCCTCCTCTCTCCTCCGTACTCCTCTTACCTTCTCTTTACTTTGCTTTCTTTTTTTTTAAATGCTGAATGCTGGCCCTCTCAGCACTGCAGGCGAGCTTAACGCAAACCACATTGTAAATGAAATGAATCTGGAACAATATGGTATAGAGCCCGTGACTTTGACCTTTCGAGTACAGTCCAGTGAGACGCGTGTGACACAAGTACTGAAGGACTGGATTCGCAAATAACTTCTACAGTGAAGAATAAAACAGAAATGTGGTACAAATAATAGCTGACAATTCATGCATTTTAAATGTTAACGATATCATATTTACCAGATTTATCTTCAATTGAATAATTGCAAGCACAAAGCAAGTGCATGTTTGTATTTGTATTAAGTTTTACACTATGCAGTAATTATATTTACGACCACCTAAAAAATATTGCACTGAAAATAAGTTCTACATAAAATACACAATTCAAATCAATTAGAATTGTACATTTAAATATAATTACATGCATGCATACATACATACATACATACATACATACATACATACATTAGATTAAACAGAGGTAATTAAGCCTCTGGTGACCAGAGTTTTGCTTCCATCTATTTTAACTGAATAAAATTAGTACTTTAGCTGCAAAGTCTCAGAGGCTTTACCAGAATTTTTATATATAAGTACTGTATAAAAATAGAAATACACATAAATGCCTCTTGAAGTTGCACCAGACCACAAGTAACTAACTACCGGAGTACAACTAAGCCACAGGGTCCATTTAAAATTAAAAGCAGATACTTGTCATTTTTTAAAGTTGGGTTTATAGCTTATAAGGTAACAGTGATGGAATCTTCTTTTCATTGCAGCGCACAGATGTTGTGCAGCTTTTGTCACTAAAATTTAGATAAACTTTAAAAACCTGTAATATTGAATTGAAAATTATATTTGAATCGAGGCTGTGTGCAGACCATGAAGCTGTGGAAGAATTATGTGTGAAAAAATGGCGTATATGTACTTTGAATCTTTCATCCTTTCATTTACCCATTATCTAATTTTTAAGTTGTCCCCAATGTAATCATTGAATAATACAGTTTGTTTAATACCTGTTAGCCAGATTAATTATTTGAGCAGCGTTTGCTTGAGTATTTGTTTATCAGTTTAAAATATTTAATATTTTAACTTAATGTGAAATACTGAAGTCATACACTGCAGTAAGCTGTCACTAAAAATGAAGTTGTTACATCCTGTACATTTAAAATTAACACTCTCTTAGGTTCAGGGTAAGCTAAGAAGCAGCATTTTTAAATTCTGTGAGTTAATAATAATCAGCAGACAGCAGTGACACCTATGCACCATTAATTTTATTTTGTCTTTCATTATAGGAGTGCTGTATGGTATGCAAAGCTTACAGCACCCAAAACCGTAGAAATACATTCATCTTTTCTTGCCATTCTTGTGTTTTTGATGGGCTGTTGTTGCTGTTTATTATAATATTTCTAGATCAGGTCATGCAAAAGATACATTTTTCATTGGGAATAACAATAGTACAATCTATCTATCTATCTATCTATCTATCTATCTATCTATCTATCTATCTATCTATCTATCTATCTATCTACATAGATATTTATATTTATGTTAATAAGTATTTTTTATTTTGTATGTATATATATATATATATATATAACAAATAAAAAATAAAACATAATTATATATATATCAAGTTAATTTAAAAAGTGGATGGATGGAATTTGTTTTGAATGACCATTGTCAAACATTAAAATAAACCAATTCATGTTTTCTGAATGATATGATGAAATGCAAATCTGCGTTAGAATTATAAAACATTAAAAATTGTCCTGAACATTATGCCTGATATATATTACGCGGGATGTTCAAAAAGTTTCCACACTTTTTAACTTTATTTATTAAGAATTTCAAAAACAAATTATATCACTTTTCTACACCATCATTTTCATTTGTGATGTAATTTTCCCAGCCTCGTACCAACTTTTTAATGCCCAATTACTCCTCCTCCTGTCGTCACCATTTCCAGCGAAAATACGAAAGTGCAGAAACTTTTTGAATGTCCCTGGTATAACCTCATATTTACTTAATTTAGTCCTCCACAATAAAGAATGATTGTTCATATTCTAAATGAAATACACCATGCATTATTTTTACTTTTTTATTTAGTACAATTTTGTTTTTACTTTTCTGTATTCATTTTGAGTAAACACCTGACATCACACTCACTAGAAATCAGGTCAGGATTGCCCTCTGCAGCTTTTATCCACCATAAACTTGACCTCCTGCAGTCCTGGACCCCAGCACACCCTTGAAGAACTAGGAAACTCCCTAGCTAGCCTGACCACCATAAAACATAGTCGAGAGCTTGCCTCGAGTAGCAGGATGAATCTTCCAACCAGGCTATTTGAACCTTATTAGACTGAATATGCTCCAATCACCATTATTCTTCCATTATTTTATCACGATGCAGCAACTAACTCAGAGTTGCAACGGCTCATTTATTGATCTGTTTTAGTTGTACTGTCTAATAGTTCTAATTCATTTATGATATTACACACATTTCATTTTAATCAATGATAGACGGCATGAAAGTGCAAATGTATTGTTGCCAATTAGGCATGGGGATATTATACACAACTAATGAAGATCCAGAGAAATGAGTCAATAAAGACAGTTTTGTCACAACTGGTTCATCCTTCAGCCATGACTGAGTTGCTTAAATGAACAGTTGACTGGTTCCTGGGATGGTGTATCTACAATATTTTGTTGTCTTTTTTCCTGAGCACTAAAGAATAATTTTAAGCGAAGGCATAGGTCTGTACTCACAAAGCAGCCAAAGACATTTGAGCACGTGTATAAACCCAACTGTCAGCACAAAGCTGACTATTTCACATCATTTATGATCCAGAACATTTGAAACATGTTCCTTAAATAACTATATAGGCAATTCTGTTCTTGGATACACAGTGAACTCAGCAGTAGCCTCAGCCCTTGGTAATCATTACAGTCAATGAGGCAGTAATGCATAACTGGACAGTTTCTACTCGTCCATGCCTTTGTTCTGAGTAACGTGCCAGCAGTTGAGGCATTTCTGTGACATATACTGTACTGAAGTGAGGAGGTATTATGGCCTCTAAAGTAACACTAAGCCTTGTGCCTAGACTTGCTTAAACACCCAACTCCTCTCTTTCCACATATCCTGATCCTTAGGCCTTACATTAACTGAAACATAAGGAGTCAGTGAATTTGTGCACCAGAGATCACCATGATGTTCCTGTTCTGGCTGAATAGGTGAAACATGCCCTCTAGTAATCAAACCTTACAACAGGCAGTTGTCAGTGTGCTTCCAGTCAATGAGGGATTCTGTCTCAGTGGGTCTTGCATTGATCCCGAAGTATGCAGCTCTTGTAGTTTTCTATTTGTTAATTTTCACATGTGGGAGGACATACATTTTACATGTTGTCCATACGCTGTTAACAGTTATAGTGTATCCCTACCTTAAAAACATTTCCTTTTTACACACTTAGCATGCATCCATGAGGATACATTTATGCCAGTGGGCCCATGGAACAGAGAATGAGACATTCTGTTATTTCAGAGACAGCTGTGGCCCTTAGATTGACTGGCTCGGGTAAATTGTGTCTGAACAGAGCAGTTGTTCCAGCACAGTTATCGGCTCTGATGATCTTCTCAGTAGACAGTACCCGGCACACAGCCGATGAGCAAAAGGCATGGGTTTGCCTCTAAGCATATTATAATCAAAATGATAATGTTACAGATAGGCCTTCACATCTTGTGTGCGTTTTAGCTTAAGTATGATGATATCTGCCTTACAACAATTAAAAAGTCCCCAAAACACAAGAGTAGACTAGGCCCTGATGCTCACCCTCAAATAAATAAATAAACAAAAAACAGGCCTCTATTTCTCGAAAAGGGAAGCACAGAAACTCCGGGCCCAAAGATCAGAAGTAAAGTTTCTTAATATTTGCAAGTTTATTAAAAAAAAGTTACAAACAAAAATAGAAAAGTATAGAAAGTTGCCTCAACATGACCAAATCCAAATCATATATCCAGCTAAGCTGCAGCATTAGGAGGACCGGACCCCTTGGGCTCTGCATAGAACAGGCAGAAAACATAACAAATGATAACAAACAAAATGACAGAACAGAAACACAACACAAAAAGAAAGAAATTAACTAAAGTGTTTGCAATGTTTATATAAAAAATATACCAAAATAAATAAAACAATCTTCAAAGTAGGGTGGCACGGTGGCGCAGTGTAGGCACTGCTGCCTCGCAGTTAGGAGACCCGGGTTCACTTCCCAGGTCCTCCCTGCATGGAGCTTGCATGTTCTCCCCGTGTCTGCGTGGGTTTCCTCCCAAAGACATGCAGGTTAGGTGGATTGGCGATTCTACGTTGTGCTTTGTGTGTGTCCTGCGGTGGGTTGGCACCCTGCCTGGGATTGGTTCCTGCCCTGTGTTGGCTGGGATTGGCTCCAGCAGACCCCTGTGTTCGGATTCAGCAGATTGGATGATGGATGGATCTTCAAAGTAATGAAACAAAGTTGAGAGAAACTAATACCAGGGAGGGTTCTTCTGTGAAACCCTAGCAATAAGCAGTTATTTATTATCACTGTTTGCCCAGAGGCCAGTGGTTCATTTTCAGTATATTGTGTCTAATGTCCTTGCCATACATCGTCATATATTTTAGAACGTAGCCCAAATTATATGCTTCGACACTCAAGTGTCCATACATATCTCTCCAATGTGGCACACTCTAGGCAATTCCCTTAATTAACTATCTCAGAATTCATCATAATTCTTTGTTTTAAAAAATCCAGAGAACCAGTTATGAAATGACATGACTAAGAAAGAGACAGTACTTAAAGAATGAAAATGACCAGGAGATGAACATGGTCAGAGCATGCCAAGGTCAAAGCCAAAAGTCAAGCAGCACTGTCATCAAAAATGAAAACACTTAGCAGAACTCAAGGACCAAAAATCGGAACTAGAAGTCTTAAACCAGGAAGTCAATAAAAAGAAATATTTTAGCTCACATACAACACTAGGAATTATCCACAATCTCGGATACCTTGGAAATGCCCATGCTGACCTTTGTACAGTCACTCTGATGATATTCATGGTTCACGCATTCTGGGGAATTTCGAGTAGGATTGTCAAGGAAACACCTAAAACATTTACTCTGAAATGGTGGTGCCCATAGGAAAACAAGGATGGCATTGCAGCATAACACTTAACATTTAACTGTTTCATTTGTCATTAAACCACAAGCTAACATTAAATTCAGGGTCTCAAACCCCTTTAATAGACCCATACTTTGTGAACATTCATTCAGGACAACTCACAAACATAAGCAGATAACTGACCTGTTCTGAAAATATTATTACTGCGCACACAATTTTTGTAACTACTCGTTTTAGATGTTTGAAATGGCTTTGTTTAAAGAATTGCTTGCCATTTATAGAGAAAATAGTGTTAACTTTAACTGAACTGCTGAGTATAAGCTGTTATTGACAACGTTTAGCATAATAAAGAAACTTTGATTTGGGAGCAGAATGAGCATGTTGGAGAAATTTTATAACAGAGCATAAAAAAGTGAAGAAAAAAATGAACATTTCAAGAAAATAATAAAGCACTGAAAGGACCCAAATTTTCATCAAAGTTAATCGTGCAAATGTTTTTAGCTTATGTCTGTAATCAATACAGTATACTATACATGTAGCAGCTCTTTTAGAATTCTTGTCAAATCTTGTATTAGTGTCGTTTTTCAACACCCCCAATATCACTGAGGCAAGAAGCCATGTTCAGCTATACCATTCTGCACTTGAGGACAGCTCAAAAGTGAGAAACGGCTGTCAGCGACAAAGCTGCTAAGGAATGAGATAGACAATGCAAATCACAGAACAGGTGATGAACGTGATTTTGATACTATAAGGAGAATCTATTTATGATGGATCTCCTCTGTATTTACACCGCTTTATTCAAAAAGTGCCCTTATAATTCATGCTGCAGTTGTTCCTGCTGCCGCTGGAGATGTGAAAGCCGATGTTACGAGTTTTGGTATCCTCTCAGTCTCCAAGCACATCATTTAACTGCTCACACAGCCTCATACTTAAAAGAAAACATAAACACTTTATATGGGAAAAGTGCAAAAAATATGGTAGCTACAGCTATTGGAAAAAAGAGTTTCCACAAAACAGTGTGCAGTGCAATTTCTGATTATGTGGATGACACTGTAATGAGCCTCAAGTTTTCCTCTGAACATTCTTGTATTTGTTTTTCAGATGTGTCAGTGTGGTAGTTTGCCCAATAATGCATCTTGAAGTAAGCATGTGATAACTGTATGGTACGTAGCACCTGCACATGCATGTTGGAGTTTGTCTGGCACTTTTATTCCAGGTCCACAGGTTTGAGATGCTTGTCTAGTATATTATTTTCTGTATTAAGTCAGTAATCTGTGGAGAATTGGAGCCACATTCAGAATACCGTTGCTGCCATACGCTCTTTAACAGTAAGGCATTCCTAATTTTTACCATCCTGAATGTTAGGAGGAGTGGATGTGTGAACTTTTAACAGCTTCATTAGGGCTCTGCTGCTCCTGGGGTCCTTCTTTTGAGGTAATTCTTTTCAGGTTGTAGTAAGTGTTCATTTTCAATTAATCTTGTCACCTGAACTTATATATACTGTATGTATATTTTAGTGTTATCGGAGTCCCACCATGGTCACCAGTCTCATAATCCAGCTTGTGTATCTGGTTCTTTTGTAAGAACTGCCATTGACCGCACTGTTCTTGTTTGGATGGCTTTGGGTGAAAACAACCATTCTCCTGGGAGGTGCTGTCCAGCAGATTGTCTGGAAATGATAATGTGATACTCACAATTATATTTTATTTAACTATTTCACTGAGATGTAATTAAATGTGAAAAGCACTATATGACACTCGAGAAAAGGGCATTTTCAAATTTACAGTATCCCACATGATGTACTGTATAGAGAAAAGATACATTTAGGTATTAATTATATTTCTCTGTGTTGGGCTGGCTTCCTACTCGGGGTTTGTTCCTGCCTTGCGTCCTCTGTTGGCTGGGATTGGCTCCCTGTAGTTAGAATATAGTGGGTTGGATAATGGATGGATTATATTTCTTTGTATCAAACATTACAGCAAAATATTACTGTAGAGTATGAGTAAACTTCCTATTTTTCAAAGTTCCCGTAAAAGAGATTTTATTTCCTGTTCATTTTTACTAAAACACATTTGAATGCATAAATAATAAATATAACGCAATACAAAAATAGCACACTGTAATAAATAATGTAGTAGATAATTACTTTGTGCACCCATTGATAAATATGCAGTTCACAGACATATTTTATTTTGCTTCTTTTCTATTATTTATTTTAAAATTCAGCCCACAGAAGCATGAAACTCATCAGTCGTCACTCCTCTGTCTGTATGCTGCATATTAACATTTAGACCTGCTGCCCCCACAAAGGCTGGTGCCCCTCAGGCCCTGGACCCTTAGATTCTTTAGAAAATTATATACTCTAATGTTTTCTGATTATTTTTAACAGCCAGTCTTTCTTTTATGCAGCATTTTTCTCTGCAGTCATTTATCAGAAAATGGCTTACAAACCAATGTTTAAGATTACAAGGCAGGACTAAACCCACAATACAGTATATTGAATCTAGATCAGAATAAAATAGAAAGACGTGTCATGTTATTTTCTAGCCCACTTAATCCAGACCATAGAAGCAGTGGAGGAATTCAGTTGAAAGTGCATAGGATATTATTTGGTAAGAAATAAGGAAAATAAAAGATAAAGACACAAGAACACTAAGACAATATATGCTAAATTAAATAGACTAAATTAAAAGTTCTTACAGAGCCACTTTTTTCCATTAAACAGCTTAACTGCTGAAAAACAAATGATCACTTAATGCCATATAATTTATATGAAGTTAGTGAACCGCTGTGTAAGTGTGCATCTGCAAAGAAAAAAAAAAGGTAAAGGTTATTTCCACTTTATAGTTACTTCCACTCTGAAAATGAAAGAAAGTAAGTAAATAGCATTTAAATTTTTACTCATTTAATATATTTTGTATTCTGAATTGCAGCATTGCAGATTTCTACCACTTGTCAGAATGCAACAACAGAATGTACAGTGTACTGGTGATGATAAACAGGATCCTATTTAATGAAACTATCGGTTGGCAGTTGAGTGAAGCGTTTTTGGAGAAGGTCCACATGTGGCCATTTCACAGACTTGCTGTTTTAAGAATACACTGCTGTTCAGCAGTCTAAAAATCTAAAAACACATACTGTGTCAGACCAAAAGATCTACAAAATAGTCTACAGTCTACAAAATATATTAATGAAACATTTGTAAATGTATTCAGTTTACACATAAATAAAAGTCTTGTTTTAAAATTCTTAACCTTAGCCTGCCTAAAATCCTAATTTGATGGTATTTAGTGTTGATTTTTTAATGTATCCTACTGCATTAATAACACTATATAAAATAAAAACTGATTGATTCACTGATTGATCAATTGATTAGCAACATAATAATGTAATCAATCCATAGCTTTAGTTAGCTGAGAAAGTGGATGATTGAAATCATCCGTCCATCCATTATCCAACCCGCTATATCCTAACTACAGGATCACGGGGGTCTACTGGAGCCAATCCCAGCCAACACAGGGCACAAGGCAGGAAACAAACCCTGGGCAGGGCACCAGCCCACCGCAGGACACACACACACACACACACACACACACATACACACACCAAGCACACACTAGGGACAATTTAGGATCGCCAATGCACCTAAACTACATATCTTTGGACTGTGGGAGGAAACCGGAGCACCCGGAGGAAACTCACACAGACACGGGGAGAACATGCAAACTCCACGCAGGGAGGACCTGAGAAGTGAACCCGGGTCTCCTAACTGTGAGGCAGCATCACTACCCACTGTGACCCCGTGCTGCCCGCTGATTGAAGTCATTTGACATTAAATTTTGAAAATATGCAATATGCTTTGCTTGCCAACCCCTGGGTTTGTTTAACTGGATATACAATTTAAAGAGATTGTTATTTTCATTTCATTCATTTTTTTATTTCTTGATATTTTCCAGTAATAAAGCTGTAGTGAATGAGTTAACCCCCCGGGCCGCTTGTGACGTGCTGCATGATCATTTAAGAGCCTGTACAGCAGCTGTCCTTTTGTCTCACTTCTTTGTCTCATGGGAAGTTAAAGTGTCTCCGAGAAATTGTTTGTAAGTAGGGCGTGATGTGCAAGTAGTCTCGCGTGACGTCAAAGTGTCTTCCAAGAAGATCCGAGAAGACCTGCTGTGCATGTGTACCACGCCAACATTTTTGAATTCTTTACGATGTCTACTTTGTCATCTACTCTTTGTCCTTTATTTCCGCCCCAAGTGTGGTTAAATGTCTTTCTCGCGGGGTGTATAACGCTGCTCGCGTTGTGAAGTGGGGGGCTGAATGCACGCTAAGGAGTTGCGGTCAAATCAGCTGCTGTCTTGCTGCTGCTCTGCGTGTTCTGCTTGTCGTGTTGCGCGTCGATCATTTAAAAGCCTGTACAGCAGCTGTCCTTTTGTCTCATTGCCTTGTCTTGCGTGACATCAAAGTGTCTTCCGAGAAGATCACATCTCATCTCCCTTGTCTCCCTCCCAAGATTTTTTTTATAATAGAGAGACAAATATTAAAATAGCACCCGAGCGCTATTACATAAATAAGATTAAGATAACAAATTCAAAAACATGGTTGAAAATCAAAAAGCTTTTAGTTAAATGCTTAGGGTAAAGGGGTGAACAAACTGCTCAAGGCACAGAGTCACACGACTTATTGCTGACTGTAAGTCAATCTGTCCCTCAAGCTAGGAAGGAGCCTCAACAATCCTAACAGCATTTGACCACCTTATAGTGCTCAGAACTTCAGATGGATTTCCAGTGTCTGTGCAGTTTATCGTTTGAGAGTTTGATTTTCTTTTACTGTCACCAAGGAAATTATCATTATGAACTGTCTCACTGCATGCATGCCTATTTATGTTGGTGACCGTGTTTCTGCAAGCCATGTGATAAGCCGGCATCTAGTTTAGTCTCTGGCTTTCTCCACTCCTGGGGTCCGATTTGTAAAACTTACATATGCACAAAAAAGAAAGGAGTATATGCAGCTTTCCATGCAAAAGTCAAGATTTATAAAAGCAGACTTGATTGAAAAAAGTGCATGTATTACTCTGACCCATTCATACACAGCATTTTAGAGAAACTGGGAAATGACAGCACCCTGAATCAAGTAGTGAAATGCAGACAAACCAGCTAAATAGCCAGAGTGGTGGCTGTGTGCCTGAAGGATCTGGGTTGGTAACTCAAAGGTTGCCCGTTTGAATCCCAGCAGTGACAGAAAGAATGCTACTCTGTTGGGCCGTTGAGCAAGACCCTTAACCTCCAATAGCTCCGGGGTAGCTGTACAAATAGCTGGCCCTGTGCTCTTCCGCTAAAACTCTGAGCACGTTTTTCTCCTGAAAAAGAGAATTTCCCCTTGGGCATTAATACATCCATCCATCCATTATCCAACCTGCTATATCCTAACTACAGGGTCACGGGGGTCTGCTGGAGCCAATCCCAGCCAACACAGGGCGCAAGGTGGGAAACAAACCCTGGGCAGGGCGCCAGCCCATTGCAGGGCACACACTAGGGACAATTTAGGATCGTCAATGCACCTAACCTGCATGTCTTTGGACTCTGCGAGGAAACCGGAGTACCCGGAGGAAACCCACGCAGACACAGGGAGAACATGCAAACTCCACACAGAAAGCAAACCCAGGTCTCCTAACTACGAGGCAGCAGCGCTACCCACTGCGCCACCTTGCCACCCGGCATTAATACAATATAGCAAAAATGACAAGTCACTTATATAATCGATAGATAGATAGATAGATAGATAGATAGATAGATAGATAGATAGATAGATAGATAGATACTTTATTAATCCCAAGGGGAAATTCACATAATCCAGCAGCAGTATACTGATACAAAAACAATATTAAATTAAATAATAATAAAAATGAAAAAAAATAAAATAATAAATAATAATAATAATAAATAATAAATCATATCACTGGGCAATTAATATAATGCCATTGACAAAACAAACAAATTATAGCTGAAAGTGATAAATATGATGACTGCACTTTAGAACTTTGTTCTTTATTTGTCAGTTTATATGCAGTGGGCTACCTGTTGTCACTTCTCTGGGAACTGCCCAACAGGTCATAAATATCTCAACCAAGCTTCACTCCATCATGTCCACTGTGCTGGAAGACATTTACTGACTTGTGAGGTGCTAAATTGATTTTGCCTTTGGTGTGAGTGTACATACATTAAACATAACCTGTTTTTACTAACATAAAAAGGAAATTTGCAGCAGTTTCCCATTTTCCTAAAGGAATCCCAGCAATTTACTGCACTCATATTGCAATAAGGGCATCTAGCAAGAAGTTACATTCCATTAACACACAAGTCATCTGTAATACCAAGATGAGACTGACAGGCATTGTGGGTTGGTGTCCGGGGTCAAACAATGGCAGATGTGATGGTATTGTGTGTGGTGGCTAGCTTCTTAGTAAGGTTACTGACTGACCCTTTAGTTTTTCATATAGCCTATACTATTCACTGTAACAGCAGCTACGTCATTACATGTTTCAGGTGATAATGGGCACCTGCTCAGACACTATCAACTTGCTCCTTTTCTGACCTTCAGAGCACAGAGGACAATACAGTACAATACAATTTATTTTTGTATAGCCTAAAATCACACAAGAAGTGCCACAATGGGCTTTAACAGGCCCTGCCTCTTAACAGCCCCCAAGCCTTGACTCTCTATGAAGACAAGGAAAAACCCCCCAAAAAAATCCTTAAAGGGAAAAAATGGAAGAAACCTCGGGAAAGGCAGTTCAAAGAGAGACCCCCTTTCCAGGTAGGTCGGGCATGCAGTGGGTGTCAAAAGGAAGGGGGTGAATACAATACAATACACAGAACAGAACAAATCCTCAATACAGTATAAAAAAATAAAAATTTTAGAAGTACAGAGGATAATTTAACAGTAGATGATATCACATAATATGATTTGGATTTGTTTAGACAGGCGCCACAATGCAGAGCGCAGCACAGTGCATCAGGAGGGACACTGCTTTACAAACCAATGAAGGTCTGCAGCATCATGACTGCATATGTATGAGGTCAATTTGTATAATCCATGTATGCTTCTTTCAGAGTGGCAACCGAGCAGTGTTTGAAGTGTGTCCATATACATACATTTAGAGGATAAGTGTGGTTTATAAAGGTACATTGTGCAGAAACTGTTTTATAAATCAGTCTTATTTTTGTGCTTGAATCCATGCAAAGTTTTATCAATGAGACCCCCTGGCGTATATAAAACAGGTTATAAAATGAAAGAATGATTCTGACAGTATTTACCCATGTGTGACAGATAGGGGGCACTATCGCTCTCTTGAACCCCTGTCCACGACTCCAGATACCAGGTAAAAGTCCAAATGCTGACTTTATTAAATTGCCACAGTGCACAAAGCACCCTCTCCTCCACTATACTCATACAAATCACAATTAACTACAATAATACACAATCCTCCACTCCCAGGTGCGTTGCCACCCTTCCACCCAGCTCAGTTCGCCGTCTGGGAGCTCCCGTAGTCTTTTTATATATCCTGTCCCCGAAGTGTTCTCAATCCCCAGTCCATGTGATCTTGTATCACTTCCGGGTCAGGTAAAAAGTCCTTTTCTTCACCCCGGAAGCACGTCATTCCCCTTGTCCATGTGTGCTTCCGAGGCGTAGGGAAAATACCCGTTGTTCCTTCCTGCAGTGTCTCCTAGTGGCCCCCACGGTATCCAGCAGGGCTGCTTATAAAAACTGCAATGTTCATGATGCCCTGCTGGTCTTTGGGGAACCTCCATACTGCAGGGAGGGCTCCACCTGGCAGCTTGGGTGTATTGGCCAGGATAAATGGCCGGCCATACACCACACCATGGTATTATTGCATGTTCTTTATTTTTCTGATCCGCCTATCTTTAGCACTTAACAAGGGTGTATCTGCTATCAGAGCATTTTGGTTTCTCACCCAGGGGCCCGTGATCGCAAGGGGCTCTTTCACCAATTCAAGCACTCGATAAAGCAATTGTGTCTCGCTCTGAAATCGAGTGATACTTCATTTTTTTTTAAGCAGTTTATACCCTCAGTGCACACAATTTATCTGCTTGTTAAAATAAATAGCCTGCCCCTTCAAAACTACAATTGTGTGGCTGCAAGTCAGTATGTATAGCCTGCAGACATGGCTGTCTGACCAAAAATTAGAATGGATAATCGTACACATTTTGACCTTGATATGAAAGTTGTTAGATGTGGGGCATCAAGTGTGTATGAAATAGCTGCACCTCTGTAATTTCCATGCAGAGTTTAGAGATAATGATGTGATAAACAAACACATTTCAGTGAAAGGCAGTTTTATGGGCAAAAACACATTGGTGAAAAGTCAGATTTGTTAAAGTTAACCAAATGTCTACAAAAATTAAAATAATTGTACTTTACAACAGTGGTGAGCAGATCTGCATCTCATAATGTGAAATGGCTATAGAAGTCCAGGTTTCATTCCGCTCCAGTTGGAGAGGAACTGGAAGATGAGGTCACAGTAGGCAGATGATTACCAAAGCTAGCCAAGTGAAGACTGGAAAATGATCACCTAGTTTGGAGAAATTAATTTCTGCTTTTATATACAGACAGTATGATCAGAATCTCGAATGAATGACATAAATCATTGCATCCCTCCTGCTATGTGTCAATAAATTATTGACTGGTGGCAATAGTTATATGGTTTTCTCAACATACATTTGTTCCCCTTAAAATTAATTGATGGCCATATGAATTCCACAGTGTACCTACACTTTGTTGCCATCCTAGTGCATCCCTTTTTGGCAACAGTTGATCTGTTTTCAAATTAATATATCAGCAGGAAAATACACCATTCCACAAATAGTGCATCACTTCAGTCTGGTTTGACAAACATAACACACTGACTTCAGTTTACTCCAGTGATCTGCACAGTCCCCTGACATCAGTCCAATAGAACACCTAATTCTTAAGGATGAACTGGAGCCAGAGGTTCAGTGCATGAAGGAGACACTGAAATATCTGAAGGAACTGGATGATGTTACTGAATCAGCAAGGTACAGAATCTCTAGAGTGTGTTTCACTTGCCTTCAGAGATTTCAGTCTGGAGGTTAAAGGGCGTAGGCAAACCCAATAAAGTGGCCACCTGACTGTAAATGCTAAGCATACAGAGGTTGCTCCCTTAACGTCTGCTTTTTTTTTTATTTGCGCTCATTTTTGGTGAAAAACTTTAATCTTTAACTTGCTTAGAGAAATGTTTCAGGATGCGATCAAAAATGATTAACACTCTGTGACGTACAAGAAGGAGTCAGCTGTGTAAATCACCCTGGAGGAAAAAGTAGTTTTTATTTTAGTTAAATGGCTGATGGTGTAATTGTCTTCATAAACTAATAAAAAAAATGTTTATTAGAAATGAATGCAAATGATCCTCACTTCTGTATTTCACAGGTTGGAAATTTAATTTTAAAAGCAGAAATACAGATGATAAGAGTAAATTGAAGAAGTATCATAAGCATTTCATAAATTGTACTATCTTCAAGGTGCATTCCAGGAATACGTAATTAAGTCAAAAAGTAAACAAAAAAGAAAAAGTAAAAATAATATTTGTTTGGGTCTTATTTATTTTTTGGCTATAGTTTTAGTTTATATATTTTTATGTTTTTCATAAACTAAAATGCATTTTAATTGGCTTCATCTATCTATCCATTCAGTGAAGTTGTAGGAGCCAAGCGAGGACAGGATTCCAGTACATTGCAGGGTACAGTCACACACACTTCCACAAGTTCTCTGCATCTATCCATCCATCCATCCATCTATCCATCCATCCATCCATCCATCCCGCTCATATAGGATTCATTTAGATTGACCAGTCTATAAGGACTGACACAACGACACAGAGAACGCGCTCACAGAGCAGCAAGCCAGGATTATATCCCAGGATTCTGGATTCTAGTAGTACTGCTAACCATTGTAATATTATCTTATTCCCATATATTTAAAAGAGTTAAATTCTAACCGCATCTTCTCATAGATAATAAATGCAGGTGCTGACAGAAACCTAATAATAGTTAGCCTGCCATTTTTTTTTGAAGTTTTATTAATTTTATTGCAATCATTCCATACAAATCAATCAATTTTCACAAAAAGTAAAACTGAGTTAAGAACAAGTCGACCCCCACCCCTGAGAGAGAGAGCAAAGCAAATGGCGTAAAATTTAAGACCTGTAAACATACCTAAATTAATAAGTTTGATAAGCCAATAGAGATGAATGCAGAAGACAAAGAAATACAAAAATAATTGCTTCCTCTGTGCTTTAAGAGCTTATTTTAAAATATTACTGATTAGATCCTGCCATGTTTTGAAAAAGTCTGTACAGATCCTTTAACTGAGTATTTGATTTTTTCCAATTTCAAATAGTATAACACATCAGTTTCCCACTGACTTAAAAGAGGAGAGTTTGGGTTCTTCCAGTTTATCAGAATGAGTCTGCGTGCCTAAAGTTTAGTGAATGCAATCACAGTTTGTTTGTCTTTCTCCACTTTAAACCCATCTGGAAGAACCCCAAACACAGCTGTTAATGGGTTAGGAGGGATTGTGAGTCCAAGACTGTCTGAAAGGTAATTAAAACTTTTTGTCCAGAATGATGTTAATTTGGTGCAGGCCCAGAACATGTGACCTAGTGAGGCTGGAGCTAATTTGCAGCGTTCACAGGTTGGATCTCGCACTGGAAGCATTTTGGAGAGTTTTAGACGAGACAGATGTGCTCGATATATAATTTTGAGTTGTATAATTGTATGCTTTGCGCATATGGAGCTTGAGTGAATTCTCTGCATTGCTACTTTCCACTCCTTTTCTGATATATTAATTGACAGATTTTTTCCCAGTGTCCTCTTGGGTCTTTGAAAGGGAGGGATTGTAAAATGATTTTATATATTGTAGAGATGGAGTCTAATGTCCTTGAGATTGAGCGATATTTTTTCCAGCATGGATGAGGGTGCATGATGAGGAAAATTGGGAAGGTTCTGTTTAACAAAGATCCTGATTTGAAGATAGTGAAAGAAATGTGTAGCTGGAATGTTAAATTTGGAATGTAATTGTTCATAAGATGCAAAGATGTTGTCTATATAAAGATCTCTAAGCAAGTTAATCCCAAATTTTTTTCAGATATTAAAAACTGCATTTGTTCACGACGGTTGAAAGAGGTGGTTCTCTTGCAGATGTGCCACAGATAAAAGCTTCTCCGTCTTAAAATGCTTTCTACATTGGTTCCATATTCTAAGTGAGTGAAGCACAATTGGGTTATTAGTAAGCCTGCCATTTTTTACATTCTTACATCATTGTTGTATGTTTCCTGGAGATGACTTTCAATGACTTTCCATGTGCATGTGTGAAGTCATCAGCAAACCATTTTAAAAGTCCATAAGGGGTGTCCTCTTTTTGCAAAACACTAGCACCCCACTTTACCGAACAGGCCCTCAGTAGGACATCTTTAAGCTCTCACACTGCTGTCTGCATGAGCTACAAGTGGAGAAAACTACAAAATGGTAGTCCGTCCTTCTTGTTTGGGGGCCGCTATTTCACCAGGCATGCTCAGTATTTGCCGCACTAGCATATTGGCCTTGTTTTTACAGAGCAATAAGACCATTCATCAAAACACATGTTGTGATGGTGTGAGGTGAAATGACTAACTGTCCTGCTATGTGAGCACTGTGCAAGCAGTTTCAGATCTTACAGAAGATGTGGGCTACATTGCCATCTTTTAAACCGTTTACTTTACTATGGACCTGTTTCTGATTTATGCTGTTGATTTGTGCTTTGTGTAAACGTACACACTTCTGAAAGACGCGGCAAAAAGCAAAAAAGTGGTGCAGCCAACCAACAGAGGAAGTGCCCCTTGAGAGATAGTCATCAGGCCATCACAGCGCTTCCGGAATTTAGGAAAGGCCATTGGCTAACTTAAACCACAAACCAATACCCATTTCCTGTTTTTTTTCTTTAAATTATACAAATGGAGACATGCGACAATAAATGTTGAGTGTATGTTATGTGTGTGCCTTTATCTGGATATTTACATATAATTTGTTTATATCTGGTGACAAAGTGGTGGAGTGGTGAATGATGCTACCTGACAGCTTCAGGAAATTGGAGTCAAATCCCAGGCTGGACTCAGTGTGGGATTGTCATATTTTCCCATTAACTTATTTTTCAGTGAGAAAAATAACTCTTTAAAATGAAACTGCAAAAACACCAAAGTCATGCTAATCGGCAATAAAGCTCAGCTTAAGAACATAAGCACCTTCTTCTTCTGCTAGGAATTTTGGTGTCCTTTTTGATTCCTCCCTTTCTTATCCTGCATGCATAAATCACATTAAGAAACTTTCTTACTTAACTTCCACATATTATCAACGTCTTCATTCAGTCCCCTCCTTTTGTGATGCCTAGAAACTTGTCCATAGTTTTATTACATCCTGCATTGACTTTTGTTACTCCCTACTGGCAGGGGTCCCATCTATTCTGATACCTCAGCTCCAGGTAGTTCAGAGCTCTGCTGCAGGAGTCCTGAAACAGCGAGCATGTAACATCTGTCCTGCTCCACCTTCACTGGCTCCCTGTGTCTTATAGGACTGAATATAAAAAAACCATCAATAATCTGTAATGCTTTACATGGCCTTGCACCTAACTCTATTAGTGAGCTCCTCCATCAGTCTGCTCCTGTGCACCCACTAAGATCCACCAAATATGACAATCTTGCTGTGCCCCAAACTAACCTGCGCTCTATGTGTATGTTAGGTATTTTGAGGCTGATGACGGCAGATATTCAATGATAGACACTGAGGCCAGAAGTTATGTTAACTGCACAGTAGTTTTTTTACTAAGAACGTTTTCTGTAACCACTTGTTCAAGATATCTCTTAACCCCACTGTGGCGCCCCCTGCTGCCTGGGAATACTACCAATCATTATTACATTTATTTCAATATATAACACTATGGGTAACAGAGCCTTCAGCTCAATACTTTGGAACAAACTCCCTAAATGAATGAGATCAGACGACTCAATTCATTCTTTAAGAATAAAAAAAAAAAACTTAAAACTAATCTGTTCAGGAAGACAATTAACTTACCCTGACATTCTGACCCTTCTTTCAGTTTATCCTCTTTGTATCACAAATAATGTAATGTTCTTGTTGCATTTTGTATATTTTTGCATTTTATTCTGGCTTAATGTCTCTTATTCTATTTCGATGTATAACCTGTATTTATCTTTATGTGGTGTTTATGCAGATTTTAAATTTATACAATGTTGTATTTGCCCTGGAGATGCCAGTGATTTGTTCATTTCAAATTCCTGTGAAGTGCTTTGAGCATGGTGCTATGTAAATAAAATGCATTACAAAAGAAAATCAAAAAGAAAAGCCAATATGAAAGTTACAAGGTAACCACAATCTGTTGAAGCTGATGCAGTACAACATGTTCACGATGGCTTATTACAGATTCAAACACACAGTGCAGTGCTCTTCCATTGGCCTACTTGAAGCCAAGGTCAAATGAACATGAACGCTCCACTGCAGGACTGCACCATTGCTGGCATAGTGAGACTTCTACAGGCAGAGAAAGAACAAAGCTGTCAGCCAAAAACAAAAAGCTGAGGCTGCAGTAGGCACAGGCTCACCAAAACTGGCAGATGGACATTGGAAAAACGTACCCTGGTCTGCTGAATCTCAAGTTCTGCTGAGGCAAGGAGATGGTGGGGTAATAATTTGGCACCAGCAGTATGAATCCATGCACTCAAACTGTGTGTGGTGTCAACAGTCCAGGCTGGTGGTGGTGATGTAATGGTATGAGAAATGTTTCCGTGGCACACTTTTGGCCCGTTAATACCAATCAATCATCACTTAAATGCCACAGCCTATTTGAGTATTGTTGCTGATCATGTGCATCCCGTCATGGCCAACAATTTTTCCATCTTCTAATGGATACTTCCAGCATGATAATGTACCGTGTCACAAAGCAAAATGTCTTGATGAACATGAAAGTGAGTTTGGTGGGTCTGGATCCAAATAAACACCTTTGGGATGTAGTAGAACTGGATATTTTCAGCACAAATGGCCAGCTGACAAATCTGTAGAAACTGCGTAAAGAAATCATGTCAACATGAATCAGAATCTCTAAGGAATGCTTCCAACATCTTATGAAATCCAATGTCATGAAAAACTGAAGCTGATCTGAGGCCCAACATGGCATCATTATAGTGTTCTATTAATAATTTGCTCAGTGAGTACATATACAGCATATACCATACAATGGAGCAGAAGTAGATTAAAAAATGTCTAATGCCTGTTAACTTTCTGCTAGCTACCTTTTGTTCAGGACATGAATGACACAGTCTGCCATAGAAAGGCAAATAGTATGTTTAAAGACCTCAGCCATCCTGTAAGGTTACTTTTATCGCTCTCCTTTGTTTTGGCAAACTGTATGTGACCATTAACACTCACGTCAGTAGATTCTGGGAAATTTCAACCCTCAAGTCAAAAGGCCTCTCACAATGGCAACAGGCCTTATGTGTGTTGTTATAAATATTGCCTGATATTGTATTTAATGTATGATGTTGTATTCACTGTCTATTCTTGTAATGTACTACTGTCATTCTTTCATGGGGGGTATGCTAGTAAGAATTTCATTCTACTGTACTAGATACAATTAGCAATAAATCTGAATTTGAAGTTGAGCCTAATAACATCTTTTATTGATATAAAAAGAAAGGAAAGAAGGAACAGTTAAAAGTGAAATGAGTGTAATAGAAATGCTGCGGATAAGAAATGCTTGGTTAGGTCAATGGTGGCACAATAGTCACACCTGATGAACAGGCTTTAGGGAAATAAGCATGTGTTTGTGTGTGCATGTATGGGTATGTGTGTGTGTGTGTGTGTGTGCGTGTGTGTGTGTGCGTGTGTGTGTGTGTGCGTGTGTGTGTGTGTGTGTGTTCATGCTGTATTGTCACAACAACTCACTGAGTTAAACAACAGTGCATGACTTTCTGGAAAAGTGAAGAGTGAAGTGGGGCATTGGTTGGTTGTTTGGGCAACATCAAACCTTCAACCTGGAAATGTGAGGCTAGTAGCTGATGCCAAACTGAAAGTATATCACCACTTCTGCTTTTCTCTGGCACAGTTTTTACATCAATAGAGAAGGAAAATGTATAAGCTAGGAATATTAAGAAGCCATTTCCAGATGTACTATAAATGGGGGAAAATACTTCCAAGACCTCCATAGGCCCGGCCTAAGGCATAGGCAAAGTAGGCGACCGCCTAGGGCCCCAGCATCCGGGGGGCCCCGGATCGACAGTGGCCAGGGTTCGTTCCTGCCTTGCACCCTGTCCTAGCTGCAATAGGCTCCAGCACCCCTTGTGAGCCTCATCTAGATTAACTACACAATGACATGTCAAGCACTTTCTGTCTTTTTAAAATTTGCTATACATTTTTATCTCTCATTTTTAATGATGAATATATGGACTTGGTTAGTGTACGTGCAAGGATGGGTATGTTACAAAAAATACAAATAAAAATAAATATTTGGATAAATGCATGCTGAATTAGATAGATAGATAGATAGATAGATAGATAGATAGATAGATAGATAGATAGATAGATAGATAGATAGATAGATAGATAGATTGATTTTTCTGGGTTGTCATTTACCTTTCCATTTTCCCCACTTTATTCTCTGCTTGCCCTTTCAATTCCCTCTCAGACTTTTTTCCATCTCTTCTTATAGTTCGATTATTTTTTACCCTATTTGTATTCTTTATAATAACTGATGGACATGAAAGCTGCAATGTAAGTTTGTGAGATTAATTTTCTTAAGGCTTTTTTGTATTTTACTATCCTGAAGCAGAGTAGGCAAGTTAACAAATGCATAACTAGATAGACTTTTCATTATCTTTTTTGCTGTCCCAGCACATCAATTACTGTATATGATCAAGCTGTACATTGATGTTCTTGGTTAATTCATATATCATATAATATATAATATATTCTTCCTAAGAGTTGTTTGACTATGACATGCATTCATTTTTTCATTTCACTTTATTTTTGCATATTGCTCTTCACTGATTGAATGCTCAGAGTATACATAATGAGTACACAAAAAGACACATATTTCTTTAAACATAAAGGATATCAAAGAAGTTTGAAATGTATTTATCAAAGAATTTTAAAACTTATTAAAAGTGATGGAGAACAACCATACCTGTCCCTTAATTAATTTATTCATGTTTATGCATCTTTTGAAAATAATAAATACTTTGGAACTACTTATTGTCTTTTGAGCAGGGTTGCTACTGTTTTCCTGACGAAGAGTTTAGGACACTGATTTGTGTCTTATTCTAGTCATAGGTATAATTATAAAGTAGTAGCACTACTCCCTTTTGTTCATTTTTTATTTTTTATCTTGTTATCTGTTGTTTGCTTACACCTTGCTCTATAAGTCTCCTTTGATAAAGGCATCTGCTAAATAAATAATAATATTTAATGAATTACTTGTTAAACATCCATAACTTGTAGTTAATGGATCCAGCGATCTTGTTGAAATTTGGACCTTATATTACACTTCTCAATCACTCGGACCCTACTGAATTTGCAAAACACTCTATGAGAATATGAGGATTTCTGTTCTTTTTTAAATCAAAAGTAGAAAATCAAAAGCACTACAAATGTCGTTCAAAGCATTATTTGATGTTTCCAATCTACAGTCTCGTTTTGTATTTACCTCAAAGAAGTACTTTGCTGATAATGGTAGTGAGACTTCCTTTTTCAGAAAATGTTTCACATGAAAGTGGTTTGGATTACATTTATCTTCAGTACAGCTGAAATGGTTTGTGAAATTCTGTACTGTTTTTAAGCAATAAAAAAAAATCATCAAATCACCTATCAGAAGGTCTGACATTTCCAGCTCTGCTGTGTTTACCACCGCCCTGTGATCTTTAATGCTGGTTTTGATAGAATGTGGACTATTGAGTGCGATCACCAAACAGAGAACATTGTGTGACACCAGAGGCACATTACAATAGAAACATACAGGAATAGTCTGTGCTGTTGTAGCTTTTATAAAAATGCATATGTTCATGTAAGTCTTTAAATGCTGAGTACTTCGAGGTTCACAAAGATAAAAGTCTTGAAATCGAGTCAGTAAGTTCCTCTCAAAATCCAAATGGCATGTCAGAGGATTGCACAGTACATGAATAATAAAGAATAGCATTTGTTTGCCTTTAAGATTCTAATGTTATTTTCAGAATTGCTTGGCTGCTTTTGAAAAAAAATCATTTAGCAAAAGAGAAGTTCTGTTGCTAAAATAATGCTGTTGGGACTTTTTGTGCTATGTCTCCGTAATGTGTTTTAGAAAATAAGAAGTATGTTATCAGAACTGGCTGTTCTTCCCAGCATAACTTAGCAATGCTCACATATTCAAATTGATGAAAAAAAAACTTGTTTTAAAATGTGCATTTCAATAATTGAATGCATATGGAGGTAGAATAAAGACACCATCCATCTCGAATGTCATAGAAGGTGGCTAAAGGAGGCTGACGCCAGGAAGGGCCTCCAGCTGTAAAAATGATGCTTCAATTGCTTCTTTGAAAGATGTAACTGAGTGAATGTGTAAAATGGCTGCTAGACCAGCAGACACAGAGAGTGACAGACACCTTGTATGTACTGTAATACATTTTTTTGGGGTCTTTGGTGATTAAATGATTTATTATTAGTTTTTCTAATTATAAGGTAGTATTTCTCAGTAATCATGGCACCAGAGAGTGGCGATGTGTCATATGTTGATTAACACATGCAAGTAAGAATTTCACAGTACCCTGTACACGCATAGTACAGTACAGTACAACATACTGTATATAAAGATAAAACAGTGGTTAGTAAGACACTGTGTACACATGATAATAATGACCCACAATCCTATAAATAGGGCTTTCTTCTGTGAAGGGTGACAAATCAGGGAATGAAATGTTGTATTGAGTAGGATCCAGTGAGGGAAGGGCCATGTAGTAAGAACAAACAAAAGCAAAACGTGATTAGAATTTGTTTTTTTGAAAGACTGCATTTTCATTTTTTTTAATATTTTATTGAATTTATTAAAATCAAACAACATTCCATACAAGCAAGTCAAATTTTACAAAAGTAGGTTCAAGAAAAACTGCATTTTTGCTCATCCACATTACAATGTTGTGACTCCAGGGAGCATTTTCAAAAATCTGTGTTTTCAGGGATTGAAAATGTTAGGATAGTTTGGACGAAGGGATAAATGTATGCATTTTTAAATGAAACTGTAGTAGTGTGGACAGGGCCTTAGCTATGAGTTGTGACAGACAGCCGGGGTCCTTGCCCAGTCGGGACACACCCTTTTGAGGAGAGGACATGTCAACAGCAGTACCTCTCCTGGGACATGACAGGGCAGACCACTTGGGTTGCATCGGGGCCACAGGTTTTTCTGCTTAGGAACTCAACCCTGCTGGGACAGCACCTAAAGCCGTGGCATGCAGCACTTGTGGAAGTTGATCGAGGAGCAGCTGGAGCACTTCCGGGTGCAGTATAAAAGAGGCCGTCTCACTCCACTCGGGGAGCCGGAGTTGGGAGGCAGAGAACAGAGCTTGTGGGAGAAGAGTGGAAGCTGCAGAAGAATAAGGAGACGAGAGAAGAATGGACTGAGTTTATTGGGGTTTGTGCACTGTGTGTGTTGTGCAGGAAAAGAAAAATAATAAAGAGTGTGTGTTTTTGGGACTCCTGAGTCTATGTGTCTCTCTGTGTCAGAGTTGATCATTCACAGAGTGTTTAACAGTATAAAGCCTTAGTGACTAGACTACACTTCCTTAAAATACATCACTTATCCATCAGTTTATCCATTTTCTGTATCCACTTTTTCATAACTGAATAGTAGAGACTCTGAGCCAATCACAATAGCACCAAGACAGGAACCACAGCTGGATGGCAGTTTTGTGTGAGTGAGGATGACCACTGCACAGCATTGTTCAGGACTCACACACTCATTCATCCTGAAGCACTTTCATGTTGCCAGTTAACCACTTTAAGAGGCAGGAGACAACAGCAGAACCCAGAGGAAGTCCATGGAGTACAACAAAAGACCTACAGAGAGAGCGGGCTACGAGCTGAACCCAGGTCTTTAGAGACGCCCAAACTCCTATAACACTTTGAGAGTGAGAATCGTTCATTTTATTGCAACATTTCTTGATAAAGCTATTTTATTAAATGAAGCAACTTGCCTCCGATGAAATCTCATAATAGTAAAAAAAGATTAAAGTACAGTCTACATCACAACTGTTTTTTTAAAAAGAAACAATGCCCCTGTGTTTTACTTTAAAAAAGTCCTGAATAAAGCAAAGCTGGATGTCTGATAGGAATGACCAACAGCCCAGCCACCACCAGCTGCAGGCATGTTGAGTTGTACACAAATGAAGTTGGCCATTCGAAGTTCATCTCTCTCCTACTTCCACAGATTGTCACTCTTTGGATATTTCTTTGCCCGTTTTGCCTGCAGTTTGCCCGCTTGTCCCTTCTATCTGTGCCTATTGCTTGGCAAGGCTGATTGCTCTGCAGCTATGTGAAGAGTGGGTCAATGGAAAGAAAACAGAAAGCTTGGCAAGAGCTTATTAATCAAGTATTGTGCCTATAAAGGAGAACTGAATGTTTTGTCTTGAGACCTTGGTTTTTTGACTTTCTGTAATGTTTTTTGGATAACGTTGCCTGTTCTTTGTTATCTGCCTGTGCTTTCACCTCCTGCTTTAAATTGTTCACCTCTATTTTTTGATCAAGGAGTTTAATAGTAAAACTGCATTTCTTTTATTTGCTTATCATAGCTGCCCTCCTGCCTGCACGTCCAGATTCATAGTCACATTACGTCAAACACTGCATATACAGCATGATGGTAGCAACGCTTGCTTTCCACAGCAGTCAGTGTCAGAGGATTCTGCTGAGCCAGTGTCTGTTGGATGGCATTATGTTGACACATGTTTTTGGCTTATTTTTGCCTCCATTTTATAATTTTACCTACAAATCATTTTAATAATCAAACTAAAAAATATGCCGTAATTCCAGTCTAAAAATGAATTATAGCAAATTAAAGCATCTACACTGACTAACCCAAGTCCAATATAATTGGCAGCTTCTTTGCAAGAAGACTAACAGCTGGAAATGAATGCATCAGGATGTGAAAAGGTTCCTTTCTGGGGTGTCTTAAGTGACTTAGCCATTCGCCTCCCCTGACTCTTCTTTGAGTGTCTTGTGCCGTGCTGTTGTGAATGTACGGGCCGATTCATTAGGACCACTTCTCTTCTAGTCTTGAACGTACAATGGCTGAGCCCATATCAGGAGCAACAGCCACAGGTCTGCCACTTGTGAGTTCCGTGTGATTGCTGATAGCGGAGGACCAACTGAGAAGGATACTTGGGTACCCCTGAGAACAACTAAGATAACACAAAACAGTAACACGCCCACTGCATTTTCTTCTGCTATGGGACTCCCTGTCTCAGTTTTAATGCTTTCTTACAATTGATGTCAAAGTAAATTCAGATTTCTTTGCTAATATGTATTAATGCAACAGGATTGTTTAAAGCATCTAATAGTTGTGATAGTTCACCTGCACATCACTGTACACAATCGTACTGGGACCAGACACCCTTTCTGATACATATGAATTACCAGCTTTATTTTGGTAAACCCAGAAAGGATTTGAGGTTTACTGTGTTTTCCTTGCTATTTATATTATATTGTCCAATAGTATGTACCTTTCTATTGTTATTATTATTATTATTATTATTATTTGATTTTTCAACTAAACTGTAAAGAATTGGGGTAGTTAATAACTCCAAGGTCCAAGGTGGCAGGGGTGACTTGCATCTATTTGAGCAACACTGAGCGCAAAGCAGGAAACAGGGCCCACTCTGGCACACACCAACAGTGACACTCACACAACGGGCAATTCTAAATTACATAACTTGCTTGTCTGTGTGGATGAGGGAGGAAGACTGACATTCCTGGTAGAAAACCCACAAAGAGATAAGGAGAATGTGCAAACCACACATGGACAATATTCAGGTGTGGGATTCAAACCCACAATTCTGGGGTCATAGCACCATGCAACCTAAACACATAGGTGTTCACTTCTTGAGTACGAATTATCCCAGTGAGCCTGCATATTTCCTATTCAGTGGTGGTTTCTGTGAATGGCAGCCAGCTCCATTTTGGAAAAAGAGAGCTTACTTTATCTGGCAGGAAATGTAACTTGATAGAAATGATACACTTGTTATTAATTAATAAGTCTATAAAATGCATTTATTAAAATTGTTACCATGTGACTCTTTAATACAATGATATATGTTCACTGCTTTCATTTCAGGATTGCCAGTGACTGCACTGTAAGAGAACACAGGTTTACGTTAGCAAAGCAGAACAAAAATGGCTGACAAAGTGAATGAACTGAGGTATTTCTATGGGAACATCACCCGCGAAGATGCAGAAGATTACCTCCGGAAGAGCGGGATGACCGACGGGCTCTATTTGCTTCGACAGAGCCGAAACTATCTTGGAGGCTTTGCATTATCGGTCTCCTATAACAGGGAAGTCTATCATTACACAATAGAGCGGGAAATGAATGGCACCTTCATCATAGCTGGAGGAAAATCCCATGACAGCCCTGTGGAACTCTGTGATTATCACTCCCAGGAGTCAGATGGACTTGTCTGCTTACTCAGAAAGCCTTGTAACAGACCCAAAGGAGTAGAGCCAAAAACAGGACCCTTTGAGGATCTGAAGGAGCATCTGATCCGTGAATACGTAAAACAGACCTGGAGGCTGCAGGTAAGTCTTAGAAGAAGCCTTTAGACAGGCTCATGTCTATTTCCTATATTTAGAAAAAATGGACAAGAAATTATATTTGTTATTCTTCATTAAATCTAGTTCAGGGTGGCAGAAACATCAACATTAGGAAGAGACCAACACAGTCCATCTCAGGGCACACCAATACACACCAGCAGTGTTTCATATGGGAGCCCGTTAAGAGACACCAGTTGACCTAAAGTGCATGTCCTTAGAATGAGGGGGGAATGGCAGAGAAAGCATCATGCAGGCATGGCCAGAATATACAAAATCCATACAGAGTGTAAGCAAAACAGGAACTGAACTCAGCAGATGACAAGCACTAACACCTTCACCAAACTACCACCCACATTGTACCATAACATACAGGTACATTCTCAAACCCAGACAATTCAATTCTTGGTCATAGAGGGCACAGATTTTCTGAACACCATTAGGTGTAAGACCATCTCAAAAACCATTTATTTTGGAGCCAATGAGCCTAATCCTCATATCTTTAGGATGTGAGAGGAACGCCAGATAGGCCAGAGTAAAACCTACGAAGGCATGAGGAGAACATGCAAAATCTGCACAACAACAAGGGCAGGCATTACACCCAGGGCTCTGGAGTTGTGAAAAGGCAGTGGTAACTAACTGCTGAGCCACACCATGATGTGTTCATTTCAGGTCAACAGTAGAAAGCTCTTAGTGCACTGTACACATGACTCAGGGTGTTTAGTACACTAAGATATACTTTTTAGGATTTGCAGTCAGCATTTCCTCTTTGATGTTAAGTCCTCATTCCTACTTTATACTGCACTTCTACTTTAAGTATTTTACATTCTCACCATCTGCAGTTAAGTATTCCTCATCATTTGGCCACTCAACCAAGAAAACAGAGACGAAAGCTAAAAAGAGGATATAAACATCCTGAGGTGAATCACTTCCATGTTGGTCACCAGCCGCCCTCTATAAATGGAAATGTAGTGCCTTTGCTGACTGGGAGTGGAAATCATCACATTTGAGAACTTTTTTGCTCTGCTCCATTTGGGTGAAACAGACTTCTTTCTCATTATAGGAAAATTAGATCCACAAAACCTAACATAATATTCTTTAACTCACTGACCTGTTGCAGTGCCACAGGGAGCAGAGCCTATACCAGCAGCACTGGGTGCAAGGCAGGAGACAAAAATTGGACATGGCACCAGTTTATCACAAAGTCAACTTTGACACACACAGACCTACAAGGGCCATTTAGAACTTTAAATGAACATAACATGCACAACTTTCATGATGTGGGAGAAAAACTGGAGTGTTCAATAACAAAAAGGTATGCAGAAGGGAGAACATGCGAACTTCACACAGACAGCAACCCAGTGATGCTGGATCTGCAAGGCAGCAGTGCTAACCATTATGCAACTGTGATGCTCTTAAATAATTATAATTAAAGAACTGGATTAAGTCAGTTTGAGACTGTTATAATTTATTATGTCTATATGGAAACAATTAAACCCTGTGACCCTGCTCTGAATAAGTGAATTAGCTAATGGATGGATAAATGGATGACTGCAGAGTCAGTCAATCCATTAGTCGATGCAGGCAGCCGCCTAGGGTTCTGAAACCCAAGGAGCACCGCTAGTGAAAGTTAAGGGGTATAAGCTTTGGATAGTGAGAGGTGCCGTTTATGTAAGTCAAGCAGTGGTACTACTGAACCAGTAGACCAGGGGTCCTCAGTCCCAGTCCTGGAGAGCCACAGTGGCTGCAGGTTTTTGTTCTCACCCAGTTGCTTAATTAGAAAGCAATTCTTGCCAATAATTTAATTACATGGCTTGTTAGTGCTTTAACTCTGCTATGTTAGGTCATTCTCATATCCTAGATTTTCTTCCCCTTTCTAAAAGTATCATCTAAATGATCCAAAGTCTAAAACAGACGAGTAATTCTCAGTCCTTCACTTTTTTCTTTTTACTTTCCTTCCAAGTATTTAATTAAACCAAATAGTGCACAATAAATACACACAGGGTTAAATAGAACAAGCTAAATGGAGATGTGCTGGTCTCATTTGTCATTTGCAAATTATTGCTAATTAGGAGCAATGTAAAACTAAGAATACAGCTATTTAAGACTAAAATAAGCAATAAGTAAATAAGTAATAAGTAAATTCTTAATGAGCGAGACACCTCAAGTGAAGCAGAAGTGTTACTTGAGCAATAAGGGCTTCTTATTAAGCAACTGGGTTGGAGCAAAAACTTGCAGCCACTGCGGCCCTCCAGGACCGTGACTGAGGACCCCGCAGTAGACACATACAATGACTTCTTAATTGTGAGTGGCTAAGTGTGGTTGCATGTATTAGTGTGCCTTACAATGGACTGGCACACCACCCTTCTTGTGCCAAGTTCTTCTGAGACAGACTCTGGTTCCTCGCAACCCTGAATTGGATAAGCAAGTTAGAAAAGAGTTGGATGCATGGATCTTTCCCAGAATACAAATCTAGAGATAGTCTGCTTCAGATATGTAATTAATTAGCAAGATCATGTTTAAAAGCTTCGCTTTCCAGGTCCTCCCTGCATGCAGTTTGCATGTTCTCCCCGTGTCTGCGCCGGTTTCCTCCCACAGTCCAAAGACATGCAGGTTAGGTGTATTGGTGATCCTAAATTGTCCCTAGTGTGTGCGCGCCCTGCGGTGGGCTGGCACCCTGCCCGTAGCTTGTTTCCTGCCTTGCGCCCTGTGTTGGCTGGGATTGGCTCCAGCAGACCCCCGTAACCCTGTAGTTAGGATATAGTGGGTTGGATAATGGATGGAAGGATGTATTAATGCCCAAGGGGAAGAGCTTGGTGCAACTTTTACTCCAAATCTCAAAAAGAATGCAGTACGTAAAGAGAAAGTCCAGAGAAAAATGACCAGCCTTACATCAGAGGGTGTGATGAAGGAGTTAAATATCGTCAGGGGGAGTAAGCACTGCCTAACAGGAGAACTGCTTCAGATTACCAAGGGGGTAACACCACTCACTTTTATATACGGTACTCATCATGCTCATTTATTGCTACTTACAACTCCATTTGCAAAAAAGTTGTGCCACTGTGCAAAATGTAAATAAAAACATTGCTATGATTTGCAAAGCATTTAAACCTATTATCTAAATAAAAATAGAACAAAAATCACACATCACATGTTGAAACCAAGAAATTGTATTGTTTTATGAAAATATAAGCGTATTTCAAAAAAGTGGGGATGGGGGCAACAAAAGACTGGAAAAGTTATGTGATGCTAAAAATAAACAGCTGCTGTAACATCTCACAGCTAATTTCCATCCAGGAGTTTCAACTCTGTCGTGTGTATTCAGCATTAATACTTGTGAGGTGCCATCTATTGGAATGTATTTGAATGCATTGCATTCATTTTATACCAACTTCACAAACATTGCCACTTCTGTTTAGAATCCTATAGCAAGTGGCGTATAATTGAGGCAACAGGCAAGCAGATGTTATTACATATTGAAGGAAATTTTAAAGTGAAAAATATAGGAAATAAAAAAGAATGACAAAGGGAGTACTAATTTCATTTGAGTCCCATTAATTATTCCATGTGCGGCACGGTGGCGCAGTGGTAGCGCTGCTGCCTCGCAGTTAAGAGACCTAGGTTTGCTTCCTGGATCCTCAGTGCGTGGAGTTTGCATGTTCTCCCTGTGAGTGCGTGGGTTTCCTCCGGGCACTCTGGTTTCCTCCCACAGTCCAAAGACATGGGTGTGTTTGTGTGTGTCCTGTGGAGGGTTGGCATCCTGCCTGGGATTGGTTCCTGCCTTGTGCCCTGTGTTGGCTGGGATTGGCTCCAGCAGACCCCCGTGACCCTGTGTTTGGATTCAGCGGGTTGGAAAATGGATGGAAAAAAAAACTGCTGCTGCTTTGTAGGGCCCAATGAGCACAGTGGCCTCCATCATCCGTAAGTGGAAGAAGTTCAAAACCACCAGGACTCTTCCTAGAGTGCCATCTAAACTGAGCGATCAGGGGAGAAGGGCCTTAGTCAGGGAGGTGACCAAGAACCCAATGGTCACTCTGTCAGAGCTCCAGAGGTCCTCTGTGGAGAGAGGAAAACCTTCCAGAAGGACAACCATCTCTACAGCAATCCACCAATCAGGCCTGTATGGTAGAGTGGCCAGACAGAAGCCACTCCTTAGTAAAAGGCACATGGCAGCCTGCCTGGAGTTTGCCAAAAGGCACCTGAAGGACTCTCAGACCATGAGAAACAAAATTCTCTGGTCTGATGAGACAAAGATTGAACTATTTGGTGTGAATGCCAGGCGTCACGTTTGGATGAAACCAGGCACCGCTCATCACCAGGCCAATACCATTCCTACAATGAAGCATGGTGGTAGCAGCATCATGCTGTGGGGATGTTTTTCAGTGGCAGGAACTGGGAGACTAGTCAGGATAAAGGGAAAGATGACTGCAGCAATGTACAGAGACATCCTGGATGAAAACCTGGTATAGTGCTCTTGACCTCAGACTTGGGCGACGGTTCATCTTTCAGCAGGACAACGACCCTAAGCACACAGCCAAGATATCAAAGGAGTGGCTTCAGGACAACTCTGTGAATGTCCTTGAGTGGCCCAGCCAGAGCCCACCGACTCTTCCCATCCAACCTGATGGAGCTTGAGAGGTGCTGCAAAGAGGAATGGGCGAAACTGGCCAAGGATAGGTGTGCCAAGCTTGTGGCATCATATTCAAAAAGACTTGAGGATGTAATTGCTGCCAAAGGTGCATCGACAAAGTATTGAGCAAAGGCTGTGAATACTTATGTACATGTGATTTCTCAGTTTTTTATTTTTAATAAATTTGCAAAAACCTCAAGTAAACTTTTTTCACATTGTCATTATGAGGTGTTGTTTGTAAAATTCTGAAGAAAAAAATGAATTTAATCTATTTTGGAATAAGGCTGTAACATAACAAAATGTGGAAAAAGTGATGCGCTTTGAATACTTTCTGGATGCACTGTGTATATATATATATATATATATATATATATATATATATATATATATATATATATATATAAATACTGTATATATAATATATAAATATTATATATATATGCCATCTAATGGAATAAAACATACAATGCATTTTATTAGTATATAGGACAAACACCTTGGAATAGGTGTCTCGAGGATGTCATCCCTAAGTGAGTGTGTGGCAAGTGACATCGCAGGTATTGCAGACTGCAGTTCCACTGTCTTGAATTCATTTCAGTTTGATGTTACATCTGCATGATCTAGGTGCTAGACCAGTAGTCCACAATTTAACTAGATATACACAACTATGTGTGAAAAACTATGGGAAAGCCAAGAATCAAAACAATGAAATTTAAGCACTAAATTCAAATCAGGGAAGACATGTTCAAACCAACAATTCAAAACTGTATTTTGTGCTGCCGTCTGAGCAGGAATGTTGACTGCACAGACCAACAACTGCCAACCAGAGCCAGAAGAAGCAGCAGGCAGGCAACACAGCAGCTGTCTTCACCGTGCAGAACACCAGCCACAGTGCCATGCCTACCTTGTAAATTTATACCAGTGACACTCATAATGTCATGCATAAGAGTATTGCTGGCATTGGCAACCCAGTACAAAATACAAAAAAATAAAAATAAAAAGCATAAACTAAGTTAAATCACAAACATAAAAGTTACAAAAAGTATGAAAATAACATGATTGTACCCAAACCTAGCAATTGTACCAATTCCTAGCAATATGCAGATAGGTTTTCCTATTAATCTCTATTCAGAAAATGGTGTGTGTTTTCAAAACAGAAATAAGTGCGGCCTTTTTCAGGATGGCAATATCTAGTATGAAGGATCATTAGACATTTCAGCACTTTAGATTCCTAGAATTTCTAAATTTTTCCAGAATTTATTGTATATGTTTGTACATTATATATTCACCTAAACTATAACTATGACTATGAATGTTATGTTTTTTCTTAAACCAGGGTGATGCCCTTGAACATGCCATTATCAGTCAGAAGCCTCAGCTGGAGAAGTTAATTGCCACCACAGCACATGAGAAGATGCCTTGGTTTCATGGTGATATCTCCAGAGATGAATCAGAGTCCCGGCTTCTCCAAGGACAGAGGATCAATGGCAAATTCCTGTATGTAAAGCTGTTAATGCTACACTTAAACATAGTGCTTGGCACATTTTTCCATACATGCTTGCAAAAGCATACTCTCAATCAGCAGTATGTAGTGCATATTACCCTAAAGGAAATGCAGGAAAATGTTGATTTGGAAACAAGCATGCAACATCTATTTTAGCTGTTTTTGGTTACATTCAGGGCAACACAGTGGCGCAGTGGGTAGTGCTGCTGCCTCGCAGTAAGGAGACCTGGGGAGATTGCATATTCTTCCCGTGTCTGCATGGGTTTCCTCCCACAGTCCAAAGACATGCAGGTTAGGTGCATTGGTGATCCTAAATTGTCCCGTGTGTGTGGAGGGGTGTGCGTGCCCTGCAGCGGGCTGGCGCCCTGCCAGGGGTTTGTTTCCTGCCTTGCAACCTGTGATAGCTGGGAATGGCTCCAGCAGGCCCCCGTGACCCTGTAGTTAGGATATAGTGGGTTGGATAATGGATGGATGGATGGTTACGTTCGTCAAGCTTGTTCTGCTCATATCATAGTGAGGTTTAAAGCCCAAACCCTGAAGATATAATATTGGAATTGCTGTTATTCTTACAGTAAGCAGAGGTTCAGTGAATCAGATCTTTATTAACACAAATGTGTGAGAGTTCCAACAACAACAATTAAACTTGAAAACTCAACAAGAGTGTCTAAAAGGAAATAAACATGGCTTCAGAATGTTATGGGAAACGGAACAATTCAATGTCACGTGTGACTTTTGTTACATATTGCAGTCATTAAGTAAACGTAAGTTCAGAAGGTTGGGGCACAGTGGTGGTGCAATGGTTAGCATGGTTGCTTCACAGCTCCAGGGCCTTGTGTCCAGTTTAGGCCACTGTCTGTGTGAGTTTGAAAAATGTCCACATGTCTCAGGGTTTCTAGTCATTTGTGGGTTTTGAATTATTTTTTTACTTTTCCTAAGTTTTGAAAGTTTCTTCTTATTTGTTGTTTACATTCTCTTTTGCAGATTTGTTGGTGACATATGGACTTTGCATCCATTAGAATTGTCTCATTGCTATGATATTGGACATGCATCAGTTCATTATGTATTTAGTGTTATCACATTTAATACCTGAACTTCACCTCAAGAGTAAAGCAATACTCTGTAAAAATAAACAACAAAGTTTGCATTTGGTGAAGAACTACAGACTCATGGTCCAGCATCAGTTACAGTTTCTGTTTTCAGTTGAAACCTCTGACTCCTGATAATATAATAAAAATAAACTACTAGCTAAATAGTCTTGCTATACAAAGACATTTGAATTGGTGACACATAAGGGTTCGCTCCAGATATTCTAAATTAACTCAACATGGGTCCCATGGACTGGCACATGACCAGGATTTGTTCTGTCCTTACTTCTGATACTGCAGTTCCACGATTAGCTCCAGCTTTACAAAATCTTGTAAAGGTCAAAGCAGGTTTAAAAAAATGAAGAGATAATTACAAGATTACTACCTCACTGCTTCCTCACAGCTTAGATCACATTTTTGAACACAATAATCTGTCCAGCATAGTTGGCAGACACTTCCCTAGCCCTCAGGGGCTCTATAATGACCATTGCAGAATTATAATATATTCAAAACTAGTTCTGTTCCTTCTCCTTTAGCTTCAATGTTTTTTGCAGAGTTCAGTGAAGTTAACGAACATTTCTTTGATTTTGTGAAACTCGCAGCAAAGCAGACTCCATAGGGGTTTGCTTATCACTCCTAACTTTAGTAATCCTAAGCCAATGTCATATTATGTGACTTTTAGTCATGGGGTATGTCTGATTTGCCAACTGCTGTTGGTGATTGCATTACTGGACCATGTCAGGTTACACAAATGTAAATTGGTTTGCGTTTCTACTTTACCGACTGCATTGTGACCTTCCCGTCGTGCTCACCATTTTCTGTGACAGCTAATAATGTTCTTCCTGATGAAGCCAGCACGGTACAAAGGGTTAACATCTATGGCTAATTCAGCCACAACCTCGGCCCTTTTTTGTTTTTTCCATTCTGCTGTGGTATGTGAAACATGAGGCAGACAAGCTCCAGTTCTATTGTTGCGCTCCTTATGCCTCATTGCTGCCAGTATATGCATTAAACTTCCAGATGAGTGCTCGTTGGTTGTCAGCTCTCATGCACACCGAGCCACCACAACAACTAAAGACAAACTCAGACCTTTTTGATTTTATAAGAGCAAGTCGCAGACTAGTTGGACTGAGTCATTGGGCATGTCACATTAGGAGACTGAACTTATGGGGGGTACGCTGCAAACTACCTCCAACTTGCTAAAGATTATAGAAATGAATGAAGGATACCAGGAACTAAAAATTGCTAAAAGAAAAGTGAGATAATGTGCCTTTATCTGCAAGGAGTGAACTACATTCTTTTAATTTTTCTACAATTTTATTCTCCTATCCATTGTCATGATCATCACCCATCCACTGCAGGGTTACAGGTGCCGGAGCTATGCTGCATTTCACCAGCTCATTGCACAGCTATAAATCTAATTTTGATTGGACTGACAATAATTTGCTCCCCTAAAAAAATGTTAGTGTCAATCACCTAAGGAGGCCATTTTGTGAGACAGAGGTTTAAATGATCTGCACTAGATGCAGTTAGACATTTTCTGCTAGAAGAGATCATCCAGCAAACAATGACTGGAAGAAGTCCACATTCATCCCTTAGAAAATTACAGGAAATTAACCATTTATATTCAACTGCAGTCTGCAGATTCTGTAAGTGTAAAAATATTAGCAGTAAATATAAAATGAGAGAGAGAAATAGTCAAGATCAGGCCATCCTAGCTAAGTGAAGACCCCACCTCACCCCACCCAGCCCATTCCTAAATCTATAGATTTTATACATTTCATAAAAAAGGTTTCTGTGCCCATTGTGATAATCACAAGGACTTTGTCTGATTTGATATCACTAGCGGATTCTTAGTCCTGCCTTCCTGTTAGAGCTGGGCAGTATGACCAAAATTCTATATCACGGTATTTTTCTAAATTATCCCGGTTTCATGGTATTTTTTTCTCCATGAATGAGTGGATGTTAACCACATTTTACACTGCAATTACTGCAGTAGACTAGCTAAGAATAATCTATTCCACTGTCATGAACATTGTACATTGTGCAAAAAAAAACATTTTAATGTGCGCACAGGTATAAATACAGGTTTGAATGGCCCCATAAAGTGATAGTTTTCAAGGGGGAGGCACTAATGAAGAGAAGGAATAACATTGCATGACAGATGCAGTCAAAATATTAGGAAAATATCCAAAGGTGCTTGTCAAAAGTTGTATTGCACTGAAAATGTCTTAGAAAAAGAATAAATAGTAAATATGTTTTGTAAACCAACTACACTTTCTGTTAATGTTAACAATCTCTGTCCACTAACACATTAAAGTGACTTTTTAAACAACCTTACCATCATTAAACTGCATAATATTTAAACTAATAAATAATAAAAATAAAATAAATAATAGTGCAGCTTCCAGTAATAATACTACTGTATTACTTCAAAACTTCAAGCCCAGGTGCATTACACAGTATTCACCAAATAAAAATAAAATAAAACAGGTGCAACTTGGTGATGACATCTTTACCAACTGAACCATCATTTAGGCAAATTGCATTAATATGGACCTTGCTTCAAGCAAAGCTTTATACATAAATAATAAAACTGCAACTTGCATTTATAATGCTATTTGTGGTATAGCCCTACGGAATCGTACTAGTGCCATGGTGAAGAAAAAAAAATACGGACACGGGGAAGAAAAAAACAAACTATACATTGAGAACAAAGTCGACAGTCGACAAAGTTGACTTTATTCTCAACATTTCTACTTCCAATTTTGACGCTTATGTCGAGATTAAAGTTGATATTTCCACTTTATTCTCATAGTTTATTTTATAATTAAAGTAGAATGTCGTAAAGTAAACTTCATCCTAAAATCAATGTTTAATTTATTAGATTTTCACAAACCCTGTCATAAGTTAATGTAGCACATTAAATGCTTTGTGTTAAATGTTCCCCGTGCCACCACATGATTAATATATGCTTTAATGCATTTCATCATGAAAATTATATCAAGTATTTACCTTAGCATTCTAAATGTTCAGGAAGCAGGAATATCATGAAGTGAATGTATTCTGTGTGGCGATCGCTGCTGACGCATCCTCAGTACAAGAGGAAGTCAGTTTAAGAAGCACATGCCAATTTAACATAGCTCGGGGGAACACAACACAAAGCATTTAATGTGCTATATAATTTATGATGGGGTTTGAGAAAATCTAGTAAATTAAATATTCATTTTATGATGAAGTTTAGTTTACGATGTCGACTTTAATCTTGATGTAAATGGCGAGAATAAAGTGGAAATGTCGAGAATAAAGTCAACATGTCGTCACACTATTACACAGTACCCAGGTACATTACACTGTATTGTAAAAAAAAAAAAACAAGTACAACTTGGCGTGCAGTATTATCCAGTAGTATTGAAACAGCATTCACACATTTGAACATAATGGTCCACATCCGACCTTTTAAAACCAAAGTATCTCCAGGCAACGGACGTGACTCCTTTTTTTCAGCAAAAGTTCTTCTGTGTCATCATGTTCAACTTTATCGTCAGCTTCAGTTTCGGAATGTTCTCTGTCCATTTTCATCCCGCAATACATATACAGTACTACCGCATGTACTCCGTTGCATGCCTATTTAGCCGTGTAGCAGTGAAAAAGAGCCCCCACGCAACACCTCCACTAATGCATGTGATGAGCGGTGTAGCAGTGAAAAAGGTCCCCCCTTGAACAGTTTCCTGCTGCGCCACAGTCCGTATGTTGTTTAGGCAATTTAAACCGGTGTTGCAGTATAAGAAAAATCCATACCATAACAAAAATAAAAAATGGTTTTCGTTATGAACCAACACCTAGTACTGTTTCCCATGCCTTCCTGTTGATTATTCACATTTGCATAACCCTGTCTACATGCAAAGTAATATGTCATTAAAAAAATGAATTCATAAAATAAAAATGACAGTAGAAATAGAATCCAGGTCTTCCTTTTTGTGGTGCATTTCAACAGATATATTAATAAGCCACTAAGTGTTACTAAGCAAAATGCATGGATAGAAATCTTTTCCCCTGTAGTTTATTGGTAAAGCAAATTAGTGACAATAAATTTGTACTTTTATTTCTTATAATTGTTTGTATTAGTTTTATAAATTAAATCTTAGTTGACAAATTAAACATCAGTCATACACACAATACAGCAACTTATTCGGTTAAGAACACCAATGTCAAAAACAATGGCACTTTTAAAGTTTACTTTAGTCCTTTCCGTGAATTTTGTTAGAAACCTTTAAAAAGTCAGGCAGTGAAGTCTCACTAATGTACAGAAAAGCAAGCCAACTTAATTCTTAACTCAAACTCAAAATAACAAGACCTAAAACTTTCTAAATGCTTTGACAAACATATAAGAGAAAAACATTAAGTTAGTTACGGTATATTTATAAATAACATGCAAATACATTATTCTTGTTTTGGATGAACACCTTCTTTCATGCACTGCATTAGTCAGAATCTTTCTATTTTTCAATATCAGTATACAAGCAGTAAAAATAAGCATGCTTTACTGGGTAAAACAAGTATATTTAATTGTATTTATTAATAGCTTTTCCGTACAGCATATAACTCTTGCACATTTCTTTTTTTTTGACACTGCACTAGGTGTTTGCGTTCATTTCCAAAATGAAGCGTTATAATGTGCAGTGAGTTAGAGCCAAGGAGATGTCCTGTTGGCCCCCAGTCAAAGTGGGCACAATTACAATTACAATGACCAATTACCACAAAATTGTTGTCTTTAGCTTACCTTCAATACTAATACCAAGAAGAGAGCAGTCAGTCACAATGCACTTTCAAATGTGATGGGTCTTCGATATTTTTATTTCACATAACTTGAATGTCATTTTTTATGCTTTATCTATATATTTAATAAGTAGTTGCTCCAACAAACATCCACGTAAAATAATTTTGAAGTTGACCTACTGCTAATCACTCTGAAACAGTTTACTGAGTGGGAAAAAGTGTGTTTATAATCTATCTATCCATCCATCCATTTTCTAACCCGCTGAATCCGAATACAGGGTCACGGGGGTCTGCTGGAGCCAATCCCAGCCAACACAGGGCACAAGGCAGGAACCAATCCCAGGCAGGGTGCCAACCCACCACAGGACACACACAAACACAATTTAGAATCGCCAATCCACCTAACCTGCATGTCTTTGGATTGTGGGAGGAAACCGGAGCGCCCGGAGGAAACCCACGCAGACACGGAGAGAACATGCAAACTCCACGCAGGGAGGACCCTGGAAGCAAACCCGGGTCTCCTAACTGCGAGGCAGCAACGCTACCACTGCGCCACCGTGCCGACCATCTATCTATCTATCTATCTATCTATCTATCTATCTATCTATCTATCTATCTATCTATCTATCTATCTATCTATCATATTGTGCCTTTCATATCTGTCTATCTAACTATTCACAAGCAGTGAAATCAGAAGGTGTTCAGACCCGTTTATTTTATTGTTTTGTAGATTTTAAATGAATGAATAAAAATGACATTTTCTTCATTCAATAATCCATAATGACAAAGTCAAGAAATGGTTTTAGAAAAGTTTGCAAATTTATTGAAAATTAGAAACTGAAATATCTTATTCCTTTCTGTATTAAGATTCAGTACTGTCTAGAAGCTCCTTTGTCAGCAATTTCAGCTTTGAGTCTGCTTTGATAAGTCTTTACAAGTCTTGTATTTGTGCACTTTATCCCTTTCTTTCAGGTTCATCCTTTCAAGATCCATTAGATGGGATAGGAAGTGTCTGCAAACTGTCATTTTCAGGTCTCTTTGCAAGTGTTTTTGAGGGGTTTAAGTCTGGGCTTTGGCGGGACACTCAAGGACACTCAAGGACACTGAAGCCACTCCGGCATTGTCTTGGCTGTGTGCTTTGCGTCATTATGGTGCTAAAAGCTGAAGTGTTGCCTCAATCTGGGTAGATGTGCAGTCCGGAGCAGGTTTTCTTCAAGAACCTCTCTGTACTTGACTGCATTGATTCTTTCCTCAATTGTCCTTGCCACTGAGAAACACCCCCGTAGCATGATGCTGCCACCACCAGGTCTCATGGTACAGATGGGATTAGGCAGGTAGTTAGCATGTCTGATTTTTGCCAGACATAGTGCTTGGAGATCTACCCCAAAAGTTCAATTTGTGTCTCATCAGACAAGAGAATGTTTTTTGTCATGATGTCAGAGTCCTTTAAATGACCTTTAGCAAGCTTCAATTGGGAGTTACCCACTGTTCCATAAATACTTGATTGATGGAGTATTGTTGAGATGGCTGTCCTTCCGATAGGCTCACCCACCTTAACAGATGTTGTCTAACACTTTGTTTGCATGACAAGAAGGCTGTTCTTGCCTGGTAACTCAGTTTGGCCAGGGGGGCAACTCTAGGAATAGTTCTAATAGTTCCAGACTTCTGCCATTTAATATTTATTGAGGCCATTGTACTCCTGGGAACACTCAAAGCTTTAAAATGGTTTTATACCCTTGCCCTGATCTATGACTCACCACAGTTTTATCATGGAAGTCTGCTGAAAGCTCCTTGGACTTGGCGTTTGTCCTGATATGTAGTTTGAATTATGGGACTTTATATACATAGGTGTGTGCCTGTCTAAATGATGTCCAATCACTTCAGTCTTCCGCAGGTGGACTCCAAGCAAGTTCTTGACACATCTCAAAGGGAATTAAAGCAATTCAGGTGCCATGAGCACAATTTAGGATGCCAAAGCAAAGAGTCTACATACTTATATAAACAAGAGATTTTAGTTTTTTGTTTTTAATAACCTTGCAAACCTTTCTAAAAATATGTTTTAACTTTGTCATTATGGGTTATTGATTATATATTGATGAAGACAAATGACACAGTAAATATATATCTATGCAGTATCTAGCACTAGAGGTTCTGATCCACCTCTTGAACCCTCAGGTACCACTTCAAACATCAAGTAAAAGTCCAAGACTCTTATTTTTTTATACCACAGTGCACCAAGCACCTTCCCCTCTACACTATTCATACAGTAATTAAGCAACAATCAAACAAACCTCCTCTCTCAGACACTTAGCTACCCTTCCTCCCAGCTCAGCTCCCTGTCTGGGTTTTCCCAGAGTCCTTTATACTCCCTGACCCGGAGGTGTTCCGGCCCAACAGTCCACAAGTCCTTACTCCTTCTGGGTCAGGGTAAATAGTCCGTATCTTCACCCCAGAAGCACGTTGTTTCTTCCTGTCGTGGGATTATGACGCACTTCCGGGTTATAGGGCATATATGAGTCCACGGGCCTCCCGACAGTGACTCCCAGTGGTCCCCAAGATATCCAACAGGGCTGTGCATAAAAAGTATATAGTCCATGAGGCCCTGCTGGAATTCGGGGCCCGTCCATGCTGTCGGGAGAACTCTGAAGAATATATATATCAGTAAGGAGTCCTCAGGCTCAGACACCAGGGGCCGCAGTGATTGCAGGTTTTTGTTCCAACCCAGATTCTTAATTAGAAGTTAATCTTGCTAGTAGCAAGAATTATTATTTAATTCTAAACCTTTGATTATGCCATGTCAGGTCATTCTTCACTTCTTTCTCTTGCCTTTCTTTTCAAATGAAAGACAGATAGTGAGCTTCTAGTTTCTTTTTCTTTTCCATCTTTTTGTTAACTGGAAGCTGGAAAAGAAAACAACAAGCAATTATCAGTGAATATAGCTGTTTAAAACTAAAAGAAGCAATTATGGGTTGAGAATCTTGTCAAAGGAGTTAACTAAAATGAAGCACAAAAATGTTATTTCAGCAGTAATTGCTTCCGTTGAAATAAATGGCATTGAATTTAGTAACTGGGTTGGTGCAAAAGCCTGCAGCCACTGAGACGCTGCAAGACTAAACCTGAGGATTGAGCTGTATATACGCCAATAGGATGGCATGACAGCATAGTAACCTTGTCCAAACCCTGCCATTACTTAAAAGAAGGTAAATTAAGTCCAGTGTGAGATGACAGTTCTTTATTTTTGTTCTATTCCTTTAAACACATTAGGGATTTTCCCTCTGCTCATCTGTTCATGTGTTTTTGACTTAGATAAACGTATTTATTTGAACATTTATTGAAGCACTCTGGAACTTTATTCTGTGTGACCCCTGCTGTTGTTGCCTTTTCACCATGTAAATGAAACATAAATTGTTACAAAGCTCAAAATAAAACAAATGATGCCTAGGTCTTCATTACTTGTTAGTATCACAGCTCATTGTTTATATATTGCAACAGTACTTTAACGGCATTTTTATAACAATATCTATTTTTTATTTAACACGTTTGATCTAAAATGTCTTTCAAACCAAATCACATAGTAAAATGAATTCCCTCTTGTTCCCAGCCTGTCAGTGAAGGATCATTTGGGCGCTGCCCTAACCCACTAATAAAGTCGAGTACCCCTCTGCCAGTCCAGCTTTATCTGACGCTCATACTGAGCATTAAAACCAAGTCAGAAGTCAGAGCAGGAGCAGCAAGTGCAGAAGCCACAGCCCAGTACTGCCTGCAGAGATTCTGCATGTTCTCCCCATCTCTCTGTGCCTTTCTTCTGCATTCTTTGGTTACGCCTCATATCTCAGTGAGGTGTAGGGTAGGCTGAGTGACAACTGTATGCTGCCCCTGTCCCAGTACGAGTCAATATATGTGTCTGGATGAATGTTCGACTTTATGTGATGACCTGACTCACTGATGCTGCCAGAATGAGCATCACTGATCCTCATTATTCTGAGCTGGATTAAGCAAAAGAAAACAACTGAGTGGATACATTGTGCTAAGTCTGATATGTTGTCATCTAAGATAACTACTGCAAGTGGCATCACTTTCAATGCAAATTCTGCCAGTAACTTCAACTTGATGTTTTCACAGATGACTCGTTGATTGTTAAATGTCTTGCTAAAGCATATTTACTTTCTGGCTTATTCTCTCATGTCTTTTCTATTTGGGTGAGTTCAGAATGGATGATTGTTCACCTTTTTAGTTTAATGCCCTTTCCACCTTGCATTATGTGATCCCTTCATGCTTAATCCACTTATAGGTCTATGGTGCTTATCTTGGTGGCATCAGGTGCAGACCAACCCTAGCTGTGGCACTATTGCAGGATTCACTCACTTGTGAGATCTGGGATGTGAAGGAAAGACAAAAGACCAAGAGAAAGCCCGTATATGAAGACAATGACTGGGCTGGAAAGTGATCTCTGATCCTTGATGATCTGAGACAATCACTGTTCCATAATGCCGCTCCTACATTATTATTCAACTTACATTAAAAGAATTAGTGAAAGAATTAGAATACCAACCTCAGATGTCAACCCAACCCTAAACATTCAAACAGCATTCTAAATTAGTATTTACTAGTTCATTAATTGGTCCTATGGTTTCTACTGAATTATTTTATTTTTTATTTTGTGCTATTCTAAATTAACAATTTCCTCTGTCATATTTTTTTTTCAAATGTAAGAAACAATGCAGAAAGATAATATCATAGCTGAGATACAGAGCACAAAGCTCTACTGAAAAACCCTGGTGCAGATCTGACTAATTTTAGTAATTTTCATCCTATTTCCAATCTACCCTTCATTTCCAAAATTTTTTAAAAAATAGTGGCTATTCAACTTCATTCTCATTTATCTCAAAATAATCTATATGAACAGTTCCAGTCTGGTTTTCATCCCCTCCACAGTACAGAAACTGCACTTATAAAATTACTAAATGACCTCCTTATGGCAGCTGATTCAGGTTTAATTACTTTTCTCATCCTTCTTGATCTGAGTGCAGCCTTTGATACTATTTGTCACACTACTCTTCTCAATAGATTATCTTTGATTGGCATTACCCACACACCACTAGACTGGTTCAGATCCTACCTCTCAGCCCCCACTCAGTTTGTTCACCTTACAACTTTCACATCCCAAATTACCTTCCACTGTTATGCTGATGACATCCAGCTCTCTCTCACTAGCAATCCTACTGCTTCCTTTCCACCCTCCTCACTTACTAATTGCATAGCAGAAATCAAATCCTGATTTTCTTCAAACTTTCTTAAATTAAATAGTGACAAAACTGAGGCTCTCCTCACTGGTACAAAATCAACATTATCCAAAACTGATCATTTTTCATTTGTTATTGATAATTCCTCTGTCTCCCCTTCCCCACAGTTTAAGAAGTCTGGGTGTCGTCCTTGACAGTACTTTATCTTTTCAGTCCCACATCAATAACATCTCCAGGTCTGCATATTTCTACCTGCATAACATTAATCGTATTCGCTAGCGCCCTGCCCAGGGTTTGTTTCCTGCCTTGTGGCCTGTGTTGGCTGGAATTGGCTCCAGCAGACCCCCGTGACCCTGTAGTTAGGATATAGCGGGTTGGATAATGGATGGATCGATGATTTTAACTTATGTATTTTACTTTTGTTTATAATCTGTGTTTTGTCTATTGTTCAGTGTCCTTGAGTGTTTAGAAAGGCGCCTACAAATAAATAAAATGTATTGTCATTAAAGTGATCAGCAGCCCCAACCAGATCATATATAATCTGATCAATTAAATGAAGGGGGCCCATTTACATGGATGTGCAGAGATGGATCGGGTTCACTTTCCTGTGCATTTTTTGTTTCAAAATGAATTGTACTTGTCGTATGAAATTAAAGATGTTGGTGCTTTTTAAGCGTCTGCTGCTGAAACGGGCTCTTTGTGGTTTCCGCAGAGACATTGTGCACACCGACTTCCTCAAGTGACCAGTCGCACGCACACTAAGAGACCCTCATTGACACTGAAACCCACCTTTACTGCTGTGTTTTACCATAAGCGTTTGCTCTTCTAGTTTCTCTTCTCAGATGGTTTTTGTTCACAGCAGATGGTTCACTCATTGCATGTTTTAGAAACTTCAGTATTTACAGAGCACTTAAAGCATGACACCTACAAACATTTTACTTAGTAAGTACAGTAGATGGGCTACAAAATGGCACAGTAATGAATGAAGTTGCTTTCCTGCTCCACCAGCATTGGTTCATTTCCAGCCTGGTGGCTGTCAGTGTGGAGTTTTCATGTTCTCCCTGTGTCCACCCTCTCTGATCTCCAACCACATCCCAAAAACATAACTTAACTGGCCACTCTCAGTCAGCATGAATGTGCTCTTTTATGTTCTGGTGTGACTTGAAGTCTGTAGTGCCATGAAACTGAAATTAAAGGTGACTTAAAATAAATTAAATTTGAATATAAAAAGTACAATTTTGTATGAAAATAACAGACAACCATAGAAATAAAGCTATATCTTGTTTACTTGCTGTACTATCAATCTAATACAGGTTGAAATCTAAGTAATCAACATAGAACTCACTGTTAACATTTGCAGTGCACTAACTATTAGAATGTATTTTGTAATGCAGGTAGTAATAAAATACGTTGCAATTGTCATTCCAACAGATGATGCATTACAAACATTTGTTGTACTAAAATGCATTACTACAAATGCTTGTGATGTGCCGTCAGTTTGAATGACAAATGCAGTGCATTTTTTAATAGAAATGTTTGTGATGCACCATTTGTTGGAATGACAGACAGAGCAACTGGGCAGACATACAGATACAAATACACTTATTTTATTAAGGTGGATTAGATTTTATAACATATACCACATTCTTTAATGCACTTTGTAGATTAGAAGTCTTGAATGATTGTTGTAGCCTCCAGGTGTACAGACAGACAAGCACAGAAAAGCCACAACCCAACCCACATCCTTCTAATAAATACACACATACAATAAACCAGACTAAGCATATATAAGCACACAAGCTACTGGACACACACATAAACACATCAATATGTGAATACGTTACACAGACAAATTACACATAAATGCATACTGTCACACACTTACACGATTTAACACAATAAGCACATGTGCAGTGACACACAGGCACGCTTGCACAGACAAGTGGCACCCAAACACATACATTCATGCACATGTGCCCACTCTAATGTTAAATATGCAGATGTGTATAAACCCAACTAATTAAAATTATGTTGCCAGAAATAAGCTGCACACAAACACAGTGTCACAGGCCTCAAATCTTGCTAGGCTCAGGTATAAAGGTCAGCCTTTTATTGTTGCGTAAAGGAATATGCGCTTCTGCACACACAATTAAGGGATGTGGGAAGATGACAGGTAAGGCCTGAAAAATCAATACAACTGAGTAAAGCTTGGAAAAATGCATTGATTTTCAAACATCATAATGCACTAATGATGGAATAATTAGTGGCTGCAAATTTTTCTGGTTTGTTTGTGTGTGTAAATGTGTCTTGTGATGCCATGATATCCGATTCATGACTCCCTCCTGCCTTTTACCCTCGGACTTCTTGGATAGGCTCTAGATTACCACAAATTTATAAAGGGACATTAAATAATAATGCTATAATGTATTAATGTGAGAACATTCTCTGTGGAATTCTAGGCTTTACTCCTCAAAAGAAAGGGAAGGTAAGCTGGTAAAGGGCATGTAGCTCCAGATGTCAGCAAACAAGATACTTGGGCATCTTAACTATTGGCCATCCAAACTCACTCTAAGCAATATTCTCCCCTTTGTATTCTACCTTAGGTTGTTATGTTTTATTTAAAGAATATTGGTGAACACAATTACACTGTGTTACAAGACAACCAAGTTACAAATAAAGCCTTCCTATGATTAACTGGAATGAGAAAAAAGAGACAGCTGCTAGTTTCTGTTTCAGTGTGTAATGTACAGTATGTCTGTTTCACACACCTTCTGCTTCAGTTAAAATACCTGAAACTGAAACACTTTCTGCTGTATAGTGATGCATTTTCATGATTACCTTCTTCTAGACTGCGGCAGAGGGACTCCAATGGATCTTTTGCACTTGGTCTAATACATGAAGGAAAGGTCTTGCACTATCGGATTGACAAGGACAAAACTGGCAAGCTCTCTATTCCAGATGGGAAAAAGTTTGACACACTTTGGCAGGTACAGTAATTTCAGCCCACATTTACTTTTGTATATTGTGTATATTACTTTACAGTTACTGACATTAAATTTCATTTACCACAAATCTGCCCACGTCTGTATGCTATCCTAGTCCTTCTGTCCTCCTGCCAATCCACCTATCTTGGTATCATCTGCTAACTTAAGCAGCTTGTTCATTATATTTCTATCCAAATCATATATATATGTTAAAAATAGCAGCGGCCCCAACACTGACCCCTGCTGGACACCACTCTTAACATCGGCCAGTTCTGATGAGGTTCCTCGCACCATCACCCTCCGCTTCCTGTGTCTGAGCCAATTCTGCACCCATCTACAAACACCACCCTGAACTCCCACTTCGTTTAACTTGATGCCCAACCTGTCATGTGGCACCTTATCAAATGCATTCTAAAAGTCCAGATAAATAATATCATATGCTCTACTTTCTTAAACTACTTTTATTGCTTCCTCATAGAATTCCAGCATGTCACTAAAACACGAACTCCCTCTTCTGAACCCTTGCTGACTGTTCAGAGAAACTCCTGTCCTTGCCATGTGTTGCTAAATCTTATCCTTAATAATTCTTTCCATTAATTTTCCTGTGATGCATGTTAAGCTTACTGGCCTATAGTTGCTTGGATCTGCCCTGTCACCCTTTTTATATAATGGGATGATATTTGCTGTTTTCCAGTCCTTCAGAATCTCTCCAGTGCGCAGTGACTTCCTAAAAAGATGTGTCATGGGTTTATATATGTACTCACTAGCCTCCTTAAGAACTTGAGAGTAAATATTATCTGATCCTGGTGATTTGTTTGGTTTCATCTTATTTAATCTGAGCAGCACTTTTCCCTCTACAATTTCCAAATCCCTCAGTACCTTCTTAGTAGTCCCTGTTACCACTCTGAGGTTATCCACTTCCTCACTTGTGAAGACCTCAGAAAAATGTTAGTTTAGGGAATCTGCTATTTCACTGTCTGTGTCTTTTACTTCCCCATTGCTATTTCTGATGCACTTGACCTCCTCTTTGACTGTTCTTTTACTACTAAAATACTGAAAGAATCTTTTAGGATTATGGGCATCTCACCATCTAGAGTGCCAAATATCATTAAAAAAAATCTGTAATGGATATCATGACATGAACTCTAGAATACTTTTGTCAGTTAACACATTCACTGCTGGATCCACAGATGCAAGTTATGTCTTTATTATGCAAAGCAGAAGCCATACATCAACTCTGAGCAGAAGAACTTTGTCTCATCTGAGATGGAAAGCAACACAGTGTAATTGTGTTTTGTGATCTGACAATTCAAGATTTAAAATAGCTTCTGAGCAAAAGAGGAAGAAAAGAATGGCTGTTAACATCTAAGCTGTTATGAGCATCAAGTCAAAAAGCCAGCAGCTGTCAAGGTATCGGGGTGTGTCAGTGCCACTGGCATGGATAGTCTGCATATATGTGAGGGCACTATTAATGCAGAAAGATATGTACAAATTTTGGGGAAGGATATACTGCCATCCATATGCCGAGGTTGCAAGCACCCAAAAAGAGATATCCAAAAGAGAATCCCCGTTTTAGATCAGTGCAATTGGATCTGTAACTGAAATCGATGAAGGAGAATAGGGGCTGGGGGGGGGATCTACACCCTGATGATCGCATATGAAATCAATGAGCAGAGTCAGGAAGGGAGGGTGGCGGGCATGCATCTCTGAAATAGGGGGGCCACAGTCCCTAGAGCCAGGGGCATTATTGGGTTTGGCACTCCCCGAAATATATTTTATGACAGCATTAACTGATGAAATTATGATATCTGTACTTTCTCATCCCAGTCTCTGAAGTTAGTTCTGGATGCACCCTTCTCTGAGCTCAAAAGGTACTGTGGGACTAAAAGAAAGCAGAAGTAGCTAATATCAGGATCTGTAAGTAAACAACTGTCTTGTAGCAATAAATAGTTAATAAGTAACAGAAACATTGATTTCTAAGTTTAAAAAAATGCTGTGGCTGACTTCAAAGCAATAAAGGGGAAGGCTCAGTGGTGGGTAGGTAAGCAGCCAGCACGACAGGCACAAGGGGCTGTAGAAGCAGATAAGATAGTAAGAAATGATCTAACAGCAGATATTCACTAAGCAAGTTATACTTATTTAAGATTGAACAGCTCTTAGCAGTCCGGAAGTAGAGCAGTTAAACGAGCGACAGCGTAAGGGTTCATTAATCTGGACAAACAGTGCAAGTGGGGGACTTTTAAATAAGGAATAACAGGAACACAAAGTTAGGACAATAGACAGAGAAAAGTATAGTTAACCTCATAGAAGGACAAACAGCACACAGTTGAGAGGGTGAATGGTACAGGGTCTTAAGGGTCCAGAAGGTGTAAAATAGCTGTATTAGTTCTGTAATGTAATTTTGTTGGCTTAAATTGTTAAGGTTTACTATTTAAGTTAAATCATTTAACTTTAATTTAAAAAAAGGAAAAAGTTAAGACAGTTTTAGTAATCCTAAATCAAATTTTAATAATGAGGCCAGTGCAATGCAAGTCCTGTTGGTTGTTGGACTTTTAAGATGATGGCTTGAATGAACCAGCCATCTATGAGGGTTACATCTGCAGGAGATGCCAGCTGATCCAGCACCTCGAGCTCAGGGTCACTGAACTGGAGTAGGAGTTGGCTGGTCTGTGTTGTACCAGAGAATTGGTGGACCTGGCACAGGTGTATTTTAGAGAAATAGTGTGCACCCCCAAAGTGCTGCGGGAGGAGATTCCAGACAAGACATGTAGAGATTGGTAGTCACGGTCACAAGGTGCAAAATAAAGGGTGCACACTGTCCCAGGTTATCAATCCCAGAATTGGAAATGTCAAACCATTTTCAGGTCCTTGCAGAGCTGGACGGTGTCTCTGATGTTTCTGAGGTGGTAGGCAGGGATGAGGAGCCCCAGTGGGCCACCTTAAAACTAGTTCCCAAAAAGAGAGAGGTGGTGATAGTTGGGGGTTCAGTCATTAGGGGGATTGAAGCACAGACAGAGAGTCTTGGATGGTGTGTTGCCTTCCAGGTGCACAGGTGGGGGAACTCCCTGCAAGGGTGGATAGGCTCTTGGCCAGAGCGGGGGTGGATGCAGTTGTCATTGAACATGTTGGCACAAATGACATACAGTACATTAAGGTAGTCAGTCAGTTCTGTGATCCAAATTCAAAGAGTTAGGTGCCAAGGTGAGAAACAGAACTGACAACGTAGACTTCTCTGAAATTCAGTACAGGTAAGACTGAGGAAATTAGAAGGCTTATTGCGTGGCTCAAATCTTGGTGCAGGGTAGAAGGGTACAGGTTTATGGGGCATTGGGACTTCTGTTGTAACAGATGGGACCTGTTCTGACGTGATGGGTTACATCTGAACTGGAGGGACACCAATGTATTGGGGAGGCGTATAAGTAGGCTAGTCGAGGATTGCTTAAACTAGGGAAAGGGGGGGACAGGGAATTTCGGACAAGCCAGGTTTAGAGTTAAACATGGAGGAACAAACAATAGTGCAAAAATAAAAATAAGTAGTAATATAAATTCTAACCCAAAATTTAAATGTGAAAGGAGAAACATTAAAAATAGCTTGCCTTAATGCTAGATTTATCAAAAGCAAGGTAAGTGAGTTGGAGTTGTAAGTAGCAGAGCATAATAATGATATTATAGCAATAACGGAAACCTGGCTAAATAATAAAGATGGGGATGAGTGTAACATAGAGGGATACACATTTTTAAGAAGGATAGACAGAACAGAAAAGAAGGTGGGGTTGCTGTTTATACCAAACAGAATTTAAATGTAGGACGATGAGCCCCATCTTAGTGAGGACATGTGGCTTCACCTGGAAAGCATTAGGGAAAGAGGCCTTATTCTGGGAGTAGGTGATAGACCACCCAATGCAGACAGTAATTTCAACACACATCCATCCATCCATTATCCAACCCGCCATATCCTAACTACAGGGTCACGGGTGTCTGCTGGAGCCAAATTACAACCAACACAGGGAGCAAGGCAGGAAACAAACCCTGGGCAGGGCGCCAGCCCACCGCAGGGTGCACACACACACACACCAAGCACACACTAGAGGCAATCTTTTTAGTAATATTAAAAAGGCAAGTTTACAGGGGGATATAATAGTCATGGGAGACTTAATCCAAATTTTAACTGGGATAACCCTTCAAATGGCGGAGCACAAGAGCAGGAGTTTTTAGAAGTAATCAGTGACTGTTTTTTAACACAGTATGTTAAAGCACCAACATGGGTGAAGCCTGTCTGGATTTAGTATTTTGTAATAATCAAGATAGAATTGAGGGTGTAGAAGTGATTGAACCACTAGGGTCAAGTGACCATAATGTAATACAATTCTCAGTATTATGTAAGAGTGTGGATACAAAGACTAAAATTGATAAGTTTAACTTTGGTAGAGCAAATTTTGAGCAGATGCGACAATGTCTAAGTAGGATAGACTAAGATAAGCTTTAGGTGTGGAGACAGTTGAGGAGCAGTAGAACAGGTTTGCAGAACAGGTACATACAGTACCTAAAGTTGGAATTAATAGGAAATTTTAAAAACTCTGCAGTGGGTTAATAAAGAGTTAAAAAAGAAGCTGCAAAGAAAAGAAACAGCTATATAAGGCATATAAGACTAATAACTCCAAAGTAAATTGTAGGGCATATGTGAACATGAGGGCAACCGTTAAGAAGGATATTAGGGAGGCTAAAAGACAGTTGGAGAGGAATACAGCAGATAAGGTGAAAGACAACCCTACTGATCTGTCTTTGAGCAATGTTCTTCTCGAAGTCCTGGATGATTCACTGATTCATCTGTTGTCAAACTAGCAAGCCTCAAACCATCCCTGCACCTTTTTGGATGCTCCAAATATACCAGAACACGGTTCCTCACCTTTTGTATCACCATGTCATTTCTACTTGTCACATTGTCATTAGTCCTAAGCTATCCCTTTTCCAACTTTTTTAAAACATGTTGCAGATATTAGAATAAACATATGTCTTCAACAAATTTGATAAAATATGAAATACAATGAATATGAAACTTTATACCATTTTGTTTGAATACAAGCACATTTACAAATGGCTCCTTTTTGGTTTTATTGGCATTTTCAAGACTGTTCATAAATAATAATAAAAAAACTGTAAAATAATAATAATTTAAAAAAAAATCTAAAGTGTGAGCCCTGATTGGAGTATTAGAAAGGCACCAACCCTTAATGCACCCACATATTTGCATCTCATTTATGATGTGCCAGTTTAGATTCACCAATCTACCTAACCCACACATCTGGGAGGAAACCTAAATGCAGGGAGAAGATCCACACAGAAACAAAGATGCCTACAGGCTCCACTCAAATAAGTGCCTGGATAAACTGATGTTTCCCTGCATGTTACGTCTTTAATCACTAAATGAAAAAAAAAAATGGGTATGTAGGAACATCTCTCTATTTTAAAAAAAAAATCTTGGAAGACTTGGAAGGAGACAATACGTGATCTTCTTGGAAGACAATGTGACGTCCCTCGAGAGACACTTTAACGTCCCGCGAGTCAAGACAGTGAGACAAAAGGACAGCTGCTGTACAGGCTTTTAAATGATTGGCGCACAGCATGACAAGCAGAACACGCAGCTCAGCAGCAGGAGCTGATCAGACCGCATTTCCTCAGCGTGCGTTCAGCACCCAGCCCCCTTGACAATGCCAGCGGCAGAGACGCGAAGTGGCTGGAGCGTAGCACACCTGAAGAGGGGGTGGGATTAGGTGGGCAAGTGAAGTGCGCAGGGGGCAAAGTCCCCTAGTTTGTTAAAAATAAAACAAATTGTATGTTCAGTATATTTAGCAGGATTGCTAAAAGTCTTACTTTAGGAACGTTTAACTTGGTGTAGAATATCCTGCTTTGATATAGTTGTGTATCTTATCTGGCTTTTTCTATTGTGAATTTAGTTATCATTTCCATTTTTGTCATGCAGTCTTAGTCACTTTGTGTTGAATCTCTTTTCTTTATCCAGCTGGTGGAGCACTATTCATACAAGCCTGACGGACTGCTAAGAGTTCTGACTGAGGCTTGTCCTCGGCCTGACTTGGAAATGGGTAAGTCTGAAGAACGTGGAAATCTCTAGTGAAGCCCCTGCCCACACAGCAGTATGACTGGCTGCAGCCTGCAGTGAAGTGCGTGTCGACTCAGTTTTGACCCCTATCATGCTGTTGAAGACTCAGCCTCACCTCCAGCCACATTTTACCTTGTTTGATCCTCTTGGCTTATCTCCTTGCCATGCTTAAGTGTAGAATATTCACGGGTGCTTGAAGGTAGGGAGCAACTGAAATTAAACTGTAAGGTTAGAAACAGTGTGATTTAGACACTGCTGTAGGACGTTATGTACAGTATATGATATGTGGAGAACAGTGCTGAATGAATCAATTCATGCAACATTTAATTCACAGAGAAACTCAGTGTTTAACTTCACAAAAAAAAATTGTGAAATGAATTGCATTTTGGGTCATTCCACAAGAAGATGAGCATTTACTTTCTTGAAAACATATCTGTGTTTCTGAACTAAAGCAGTTCTGCAGATAACACTGGATTAAAACTCTTCCACAGTGATGTGGCAGACTGATAGTGAATTACAGGAGGACTGTGGTTGCAGTAATTACAGCTTAAGGTGGTCAGTCAGTCATCTTCCAACTCGCTATATCCTAACACAGGGTCACGGGGTCTGCTGTGGCCAATCGCAGCCAGCACAAGGCACAAGTCAGAAACAAACCATCGGGCAGGGCGCCAGCCCACCGCAGGGCACACACCCACACCAAGCACATTTAGGATCGCCAATGCACCTAACCTGCATGTCTTTGGACTGTGGGAGGAAACCCACGCAGACACGGGGAGAACATGCAGGGAGGACCCAGGAAGTGAACCCAGGTCTCCTAACTGTGAGGCAGCAGCACTACCACTGTGCCACCATGGTGCAATCTCTTATTAAGTGTAAGGGGGCTATTGGTTTTTCATATAGTGCTAGTTAGTATTAAATAGCTTTAATCATCTAATAGATTACATTAGTAAAACAAAATTGTGATTTGTTCACTCGGGTGCCCTTTATCTAATATGATTTTGGTTGAAACCTTCCATTTCAAACAGTTGCAATGACAGAGGAAATCAGGAAAGGGGCAAATACTTTTTCAAAGCACTGTTACAAATACCCAAGACCTCATTTGTGGCTTCCTACTACTGGCACAGTGAAAAATGGACGGCAGAAAAGAAATTAAAAATAGCATAAATTGTGTGCCCTGCGGTGGGCTGGCGCCCTGTCCAGGGTTTGTTTCCTGCCTTGCCTCCTTTGTTGGCTGGGATTGGCTCCAGCAGACCCCCGTGACCCTGTAGTTAGGATATAGTGGGTTGGATAATGGATGGATGGATGAATAAATTATGTGACTGCAATTTAAATGTAGGATTTCTTTCTTCTGCCATCTTCTCAGGAAACTGTGATTCTGAAGTAGAGTTTCTCTAAAAGCAGTTGGATTCTTGGAGCTCATCCCAGATTTTGTTTAAAAATGCAGACATTAGTCTCTGTTTTTATCTTTCACCTATGCTACCCCAGCATTTTCAACTCCCAGAAACAGAGACTTTTGAAAACTCTCTCCAGATTTGTGTACTTCTGAAAACACGGTCTCAATGGTGTAGTGTAGACGGGCAAAACCACAGACTGGGATGACACTCTGATTTGTTCATGTTTATTATGTAACCCTTTCTCGATTTGATTCTGCTCATTACAACGTCTCATTTCATAATGGTCATCCTTCATAGAAGAAAACCATATTCTAAAATAGAGTTTCTTTCCAATGCACTTGTTGTGTTGCTTACCAGTAGGTATCTGGACTGCATTTTGTGCTGTTTGAATGCTGCAGACATTTGTAAAAGGCCAGTAATTTACCGGTCACTACAGTTTTGAGATAAATCCCATGGTGAGCAGCATTACCGTCTCTTAAAGGATTTTTCCGCCAAAGCACACATGCCCATTTTGAGCGAGTTTTCTGTCATTTTAGTGTTGTCAGACAACTCCATAAATGATGTGAAACACTAGTGCGTGTACAGAAATTACTTTTGTGTAAAAATGAAAGCATAGTAGTGTGGACTTTAAAAGGAGTTTTCTCAAGTGAAAAATGCTGTTTTCTTTAAAGCAGTGTTCATGCAATAAAAGAGTATGGACCTTGTTATAAATAAAGTGGACGCCATGATGTTACATGCTTGTAGGCAGATGTAGCTACACTACCTTGTGACATGCAGCATCCTAACAACCAAAGTGCAAAGTGAGTTTAACGATGACATGCATTGCCAGAATGGGACGTAACAAATTCTTGAAGATGAAATGTTGAAACCCCTGTTGTCTTTATTTCTTTTAAATCTTTTACTCTCTTTAGTTTTGAACTAAATGTAACCCTCTGTTTCTTAACTTTTAGTTTCTTTTGATATTGTGAGGCCCCCAGTTCCTTCACATCACCCAAGGGTAAGTTGGCAGCTTTTGGCTTATCAATATTCAGCTAGATTATCTGTCGATAAGAACTGCTCTGCACTTTTTACTAGGAGTGGAAGAATTTGTGTGCTCATTATTCTTTGTGGAAAAGCAGCACAAAAGTCTTTTTCAAAGGAATCATCCAAGGGGTAGCAATTTACAAGTGATTTGCAGTGTACAGCATGCCAGTTTGTCCAAGACCAGTGGATTTAACCTGAAGGGTAAGAAATGGGCTGCCCAATTACACCCAAAATACAAAGTAGAGGACCCCATTGAACACAGAGACCCTTAAACACACACAGACACAACATGGATGGTGGGAAACAGGTATAGCAATGGAAAAGGTTAAGAGTCATCATCTTAGGACAATAACTTACTGTATCTGAACTGAGCTTTTTGTAAGTATGAAACAATGATTCTGAGCCTCTTGTTTAAGCAGTCAGTTCAGGGCACTTCATAAACTTGGACACAAGGATTAGGCAATCGTTTATGACACATTGCACACAATCACCAACATGCAAAGTAGCCATTATTTGCTAAAGTACTTACTTCTAGTATGGCTAGATTGTATGTTAATGTAAGCGCGATGGAAATGTTCTCCAAAGCCACTGCTTAGAGCGTCGTGTCATTCACACACTAAGGTATTTAAAGCATTGGTGTCTCATCAGTATGCTATGCAGAATAGTCGCTAAATATAAGCAAATGTATACCCATGATAGAAACTGTAAATAACATAGGCGTCTTAACAGTTCAATCAACAATGTTTATCATTCATTTAGTTATTTTTGCCAAATGTGTTTAAAGTAAAGGATGGGCAATTGCAGTGCTTGCATTAGTATGCAGTATGCCATAAACTGTTACTTCTCCAAAGAATGGAAATATCAGAAGATACAAGAAACAAATATAAATAATAAAGTATTCAACACATCTCCAACCTCTATTAGAAAAGTCTAGTAAAAAAAAAAATAAAAGTGACCCCTTATAAAAACGTGAATAGCTGCAAAAGAAAAAGAAGTAGTTTATAACATGTGGTTAATGGAACAGCCTTACAAAACGTCCTGTCCAGCTTGATCCAAAAATATCAGCTTTGTACTCCCATCTCACACACACATCATCTTCATTGTGTCCACGTGCCATAGGGGCTTAAATGGAAAACGTTTGGGTGAAAATCTCCAACAGAATGCCTGCTGACACTGTAAATATTTAAGAGTATATTATATAGGTGCCTTTAAAACCAACAAAAGTAGAAAATATCAAATGATAACCAACATTCATGGTCAACGTTAACAGCATTAGATTTAAAGCAAACAATACAGTATTGTTAAGTTACATTGTAATTAAAAAAATGAATGCCTTATAGTGAAGCAAATCATAAAGTGATCCAAATATTGATACTTTTGTGACTATCTGTCACCATTGTGTTATTTATTGTGAGTCTATTGCATGATGTCCTTGTACCCTTTACTGTGCTGTTACTGCATTCTTGTTATTCCTAAATGTGTGAGGCTTGTAAAAATACTTTCCACTGTACAGCCCAAATTAGGCAATATATTAGCTGAATTGAACTCAAATAATGACATTTTTGGGACTTGTAATGAGTTTTTTGTTTCTTAAAAGATGTGTATTTATTCATGTGGCACTGTAGTTTAAAATGAATGCATCTAACTGTATAATTGCATTTCCACACGAATGCCTATTCATTATTCATAATCTCCAGTTCTCATTTGCTTTTGTTATCTAAAATTGATTTTCTAGATGTAAGCAGAAGAAGAAATACTATCTGTATACGAACTTCATCTTGTGGTTTATTTTTATTTTCAATTTTATTATGTGATCAATAGCAGATTCCTCATTATAAAGATTACTGTAAATGAACTGAGCTACAGACTCAGGATTAGTCAAAGAAAATGTTACCTCCATGATGTAATAGGCATATCCATCTTAGGCAAAATCATTTTTTGTTGATTTACACTACATAAAAGCTCTTAAAATATCTTTTTAATGGAATGCAAATACAAAGCAATTCACCTTTTACTTGACTCGCCAAAAAGAAGAAAGGGTACGATTAAGAAAAACTCTTTTCAAACCACCAAGATACATTAACAGTAAAAAATAAACCTATGTCTATATAGTGGCTGCCATAGAAAAAAGTCCTCTCCACCGCTTTATAACCCCTAAATTTACAATTTCTGAAACACCACACTACTCCACCTAAGCCTTTAGAAGGAAATGAAGGAAATAAAGACTTTGTTTCTTTATTTCTTATAGAATCTATGGCAACAAATGAATAGGAATGGCTGCATGTAGCAACATTTTTCCATTAAACCGATGGCGTTACTCACACCTTGCATGTGATGTGCATTAAGAAGTCAAATTTTATGTTATTATGAATAACCACCTTCCAGCTACTCTGGTTTTCCTCAAACCTCCAACAAACTCGTGTGTTAAGTTACAGTGGGGGAATAAGTACTCAACATGTCAACATTTTTCTTCCACTTTATCTCCTCTCTATACTGTATATGAAATCCTAAGCCTAAAAGTGCAACATTTTATGTGACGTTTTTATATCACGTTTTTATGTCGCGTTTTAAATCAGGCTTATTTTAAAACCAACCTATATATGTTTGGTATCATTCTTTTCAGAATTTAGCAAACTTTAATGTGATGTAATGTTGTTAGATTTTCAGATTCTTATTCCGTTTTTAAATTATAAACTAAAAAATATGAAGAACTCACATCCCGCAAGACGAGACTTTGTGCCAAGAGATTTAACCACAGGAAATAAAAGACAAAGAGTAGATGACAAAGACAGCTGCTGTACAGGCTTTTAAATGTTCAAAGCGCCGTGCAAGATGCAGATCACACGGCAGGGCAGCAGCAGCAAGCCAGCAGCTGATCGAGCAAAGAGGAAGTAAAAAAAAAAAAAACTGTAATTGTTTCCCATTGTATCACCATTTAAGAGGAGTTTCAGAGGAGCTACCGCATCTCCTTGGGGTGCGTTCAGCTCCCCTCTTCACAACGTAAGCGGTATAAACGCAAAGTGACTGGCACATAGCAAGCAGGGGGAACCGCCTAGTAATACATAACTTTTTAATGGACTGGAATGCTATGGTTTCTTGGGCTATGTCATTTAATTGAGTTATCAGCATAGACATCAGCGGTAACATCTGCAGTTCACCCTGCAATGCGTATGTCTCTGTTTTATGCCCTTTGGTCTTGGATTTGTAAAAGCAGTGTTAATGTTTGTGATGTGCTTTCTATTGGAGTAACAGAGACACAGCAACCAGGCAATTAATTAAGATGGATACCAATGTCTGGTCTAAGTTTCATGTCAAATACTTATTTCTCCCACTGTATATCCTAACTCTAAATTGGCCCAGTATGAGTGGAAGTAGATATGTGTCTGAACATGCTGTGTGACAGATCAGAGCCCACCCTGCATGTAACGCAACCAGGAGAGACTCTGAATCCTGTTCACCAGGCTAGACAATGGATAGATAGATCCCGTTCAGACTTGACTCTTACTTTATTAATTAAATATTCTCTTATGGATTAAAAAGACATAGTAAATGAATACATGAATGAAGGCACACAATTGATTATGGCACAATGAATTGACAATGTTTTTCCTTACTGGTTCCAGCTTTGTGTTTGGTGAAGTTGGCATAATGGCAGGACAGGGGGAATGTTGGATAATGGAAAAGATTTTAAAAAAAGGAGTAGTGTTGACTAACACAGCTGTAAATGAAGCATTTCTGTTCTGCCGTACCCAGCAGTGTCTTTTCCATACACACATTAGGTCAAGAAGCGATTTCCATAAACAAGACTTAATGTGAAATATAAATATTTATATCTAAAACATTACGTACAATGATGCTACAATGCCACCTATCTATAAAAGTAAAGGTTCCCATTTTTAGAGTTTGTTATATATATAATTTTTCACAGAGTACAAGTCAAGTCAAGTTGGGGAGCATGCACTGGTATAGTGCATTGCTGCACCCACTACACGTCAAAACAGCTTGGGATCCCAGTTGGCAATCCCCCCGGGCAGACATGGTCCAGTCCCACCCTCCGGAAATGACCCTCTATCTGCCGCAGTCAGGTGTTACGTGGGCGACTCCTTGACCTGGTCCAGCCACTCGGGCCCCCAACAATGAGGATCTTACGAGCCGGTTCACCCTCTGGTAAACACGCCACATGGCTCTAATGCTGTAATTGACGCTCCCTTACAATGCAGGTAATGTGCCTCATTCGGGACTCCATGAGCAACCGCTCATTCGACACAAAGTCAAACCAACGGTACCCAAGGATTTTCCGGAGAGACACGGTACCAAAGGAATCCAGTCTTCGTCTCAGGTCACTGGAGAGCATCCATGTCTCACAACCATATAACAAGACAGGAAGCACCAGGACTCTAAAGACTTGGACCTTCATCCTTTTGCATAGATATCAGGAGCGCCACACACCCCTTTCTGGTGACCTCATGACCCCCCATGCTCTCCCAATCCATCTACTGACTTCACAGGAAGAGTTACCAGAGACATGAATGTCACTGCCAAGGTAAGTAAACAACTCAACATGGTCAACACTCTCTCCGCAAACAGACACACTCCTGATGGCTGTGCCCAAGAGGTCATTAAAGGCCTGGATCTTGGTTTTTATCCAGGACACTCGCAAGCCCAGACACTCAGACTCCTCACTCAGTCTCTCAAGCGCCCCAATCAGAGCCTCCATTGACTCAGTGAAGATCATAGCATCATCAGCAAAGTCAAGATCCGTGAATCTTTCTTCACCAATAGATGCCCACAGCCACTGGACCTCCACGACTTTGCCCAACAGCCAGTCCATACAAAAATTGAACAGAGTAGGAACAACAACACACCCCCGACAAACCCAAGAATCAACTGGGAAAAACACAGAGGTTCTGCCTCCACTCTGTGCAGCACTTGCAGTACCAGTGTACAGGCCAGCCATGATTTCCAGCAACATCGAGGGAATCTTGCGAACCCTCAGGATGTCTCACAGGGCAGCTTGATCAACTGAGCTGAATGCTTTGTGAAAATCGACAAAGGCTGCAAAGAAACTCTGCCGATATTCACTTTTGCTCCCCGTGAGAACCCTCAGTCCAGGATGTGGTCGATGGTAGACTTCTTAGGTGTAAAACCAGACTGTTCCGGTTGCTGGTAGGTGAGCAAGTGATCACGGATCCTAATGAGGACGACTCTAGCAAGGACCTTACCCGGCGCAGAGAGCAGTGTTATCCCCCTGTAGTTGCTGCAGTCCAGGAGATCACCCTTCCCTTCCCAGATAGGAACGACAAGTCCCGTTTTCCAGTCAGTTGGGATGATGCCAGTCTCCCAAATGGAAGCAAAGATTGCTTGCAATGCCAGGAGGACAGCCTTACCACCACCCCAGATACCACAGATTCCTGCAGCCTTTCCCCCCTCAGCTGGTTCAGTGAGATTGGGTGGTTCACAGCTAATTGGAGGATCGGCCTCAAGAACCGTGGACCCAGAGATATCCAGAGTACACCAATACCAAAATGTAATTTAGGTCAAAAAATACAGTAACAAGTGTAGTATTTTTGAACATTAATACCTCCATTTGTTTGGAGAAAATGCCAACAAATGAAAATGAAAAGAAAATATTATATCAGGGATTATTAAAAAAAAAGTAATGGTGCACTGCACGATTACGTGCAGTGAATACACTTGACGTGAGCATTCCTAGTTTTCCTCCTCTTACTCTGTACGATTATCATTCGTTTGCTCCGAGGTTGATGCGCTTGCTGCTTCCTGAGCAGCTCCTCTTTTCTCCACCCTATCGGCCCGCTTCTTCTCATCTTTCATTGGCATCTTTTTGTGTTAAAACTGATTAAGTCAGTGATTGTGTTGCAATTACTTAGTACGTTTTCCTTAATTTTTCACTTAAGTCTTTAATCTGCCTCAAGAATGATTTAAGATATGAAGAGGTAGGGGAAGTGACGGCGAAGGTGGTAGGGATGAGAATGGCGCCCGTACGCATGTGCTGCATGGCCGCCCTGCTGGCTGCTGCCAAGAGTTGATTCTGCAATAAAATAAAATAAAAATAAAATGAGAAGGTCAATCATCACTGGAAAGCAGATAGTGGATGTCACGTAGTATATGTGTATCAAATTTCAGGTCAATAGTTCAAACGGTTTGCGAGCTACAGGTGATTTAAAATCCTGGACAGACAAATGAACAGCCACGTTCATATAATACGCTATATAAGAAGATAACTGTCTCCCAGAAAATGTAGATTGTTAGTAAGCAGATATCTTTAAATAATCAAACCTCCTAGCTTTCTGTTTTCCCACACACATCATTCCATCCATTTTTTGAGTCGGTTTCTCTTTTTTTTCCTTTCTAAATAAGCCAGTCCAGGGAGTTATCATCTTCTGAACTAAACTCCAAATAGTGACAGCACTCCTCACTCTGTGAAAGAGTTTAGCACAAGGTGACGCAAGGTGAACTTTGACTGTGGTATAATCTACAAGACCTGAAATTTAAATCGGATCAAATCAAAGTTTGCTTGACACCTTTTAAAAATAAGTTGGTGTGTTTGGGGTATTTTCCCCATTTTGTTTTGTTGTAATTAATTTTGTTTTTGATATTTGCACATTTCTTGTCTACTCTGTCACATTTCTGTGATGTCACTGCTTTGAAATGCTTTCCCTTTGCATGATTGTCTTTGGCGCTTACGTCAGTTGGTGACACATTTTACACCATCTTGTTTAATGAAGACAGTTAACTCCCCATCCCCATAAATACTAAACTCGCCTCATGATTTGAATGTCATTTTGTTAAAATTTTAACAGCAAACTTAACTTTGTCATTGTAATTAAATGTTTTCAACTTTTCACGATATGCTTAAAGCATTTTGCATCTAGAAAAACACTTCTTTTTGGAGCACATGAAATGTTCTGTCTATTCCTGTTTCTGGGTTGCCTGGTCAGGCCCTTAGACCCTGCTGTGTTCCCAGCAAGCCTCTGCTCTGTGTGCACATGTGCAGCCTGAACATTTCAGTTCCGTCTTGGGCCGAGGACGCTGGAGCCCATTTAAGTGACCCAATGGTTGCTTTTTTGTGAGGCAAATTATAGGATGGACATAGATAAATATGGGCAAATTTGTCAGTACCCTTACAGATCATTGAAATAGTGCTGTATTCCTCCTAAAAAGTAAAGCAATTGTCTCATGTATACCTGCATGCCTTTGATATGTCATCAAATAAAGCTAAGCAAGTGTCAAAAGAGATCAAGTATTGCTTAATCTACAAAGATATTCTAAAAGGACACATCTGTGGTACCCCTAGAAAAGATCATAAATAATTGGATTAGAGTGATTTTTCAAATTAGTTGTTTTCTTCAATTAGTCTCACACATGTCTCCAATCGTCTCCAATGGTCATTCAGCCCATCTAAAAGGAGAACAGTCATCACTCTGCTGTTTGGTGTGATCTTGTGCTCCACATTAAACATGAACCAGAAAAAGTAAAGAAGAGACTTGTCTAAGGTGATCAATCAGAAAATCACAAGCATGTTAATGGCAAAGGCTATGAGACCATCTCCAAGCAGCTTGATGTTCTTGTGACAGCAGTTGCAAATACTTTCAGGAAGTTTAAAGGTCCATGAGACTGTAGCCAAACTCCCTGGACATGGCCGCAAGAGGAAAGCTGAGCCAAGAATGGCCAAAAGATTAGTGAGAGTGGCAGACAAAAAACCAGGAGCAGCTTCCAAAGAGATACCAGCTGAACTCCAAGGTCAAGGTCCATTAATGTCTGATCACACCATTAGTCACTTTTTGAGTGACAGTGGGCTCAATGAAAAAAGACCAAGAAGGACTACACTGTTGAAAGAAAAACATAAAAATGTCAGACTGGACTTTGCTAAAATGCATGTTGACGACCCACAGTGCTTCTGGGAGAATGTCCTTTGGACGGATGAGACAAAACTGGAGCTTTTAAGCAAGTCACCTCAGCTCTATGTCCACAGACAAAAAAAAATGAAGTTTTCAAATTGAAAAAAACACACACCATACCCACTGTGAAACATGAAGGAGGCTCGATTGTGTTTTGGGGCTGCTTTGCCACGTCTGGCATGTGCTGCCTTGAATCTGCGCAGGGAACAATGAAATCTCAAGAAAGTCAAGATATTCTGGAGCAAAACGTACTGTCCAGTGTCAGAAGGTTCTGGCTCAGTCAGTCGCAGGTCACGGATTCCCAAACAGGTTCAACACACATAGCTAGCAGCCCTCAAGAATGGCTAGAAAAGAAACACTGGACTGTTCTGAAGTGGCCTTCTAAGAGTCTTGATTTGAATAATCAATGGAAAGAACTGAAGCATGCAGTCTGGAGAAGGCCGCTTCAAACCTGAACCTGCTGGAGTAGTCACACTCAGGACGAGTTGGGCCAGTCTGTCTGTTGGCAGGGGCAGAGGTCTCATTGAGAGCTACAAGAATCGCTAGTTTGCTAAGATTGTACAACAAAATATCAGTTTAAGGGGCCCATCATGTTGAATAAAAGCACCAAAGCAAAGTCTGGTTTTTATTAAATACAAACTAAACGAAATTACTTTTGCACATTTTAAGTTATTTCAGTGGCAATTGTGGGTTCTTCTTTTTTCGTGGAGTGGTGCCAACAAATTGGTCCACATCTGTAGAATATGACTTAGCACTTGGCCCATTGAACAAAAAATGCAAGTTTATCATCCATTTGCACTTCTGCTTTTGGTGTTGAATATTTGATGTTGTTGTTAAGGTATCTCTTCATACCCTCCTTTGGTGGTCGCATCATATGACAAAATTATATTTTGATAGTTTTTGTCATTTTTCATGATTTTGTATGGCATTATTCAGCTGACATTTTATTGTCACTAGTGCTGGCAGCTCCTCCGAGGTCCTCCGGTTTCCTCCCACAGTCCAAAGACATGCAGGTTAGGTGCATTGGCGATCCTAAATTGTCCCTAGTATGTGCTTGGTGTGTGTGTGTGCCCTGCGGTGGGCTGGCGCCCTGTCCAGGGTTTGTTTCCTGCCTTGAACCCTGTGTTGGCTGGGATTGGCTCCAGCAGACCCCCATGACCCTGTGTTAGGATACAGCGGGTTGGACGATGACTGACTGACTGGTGCTGGTAGCCAAGTAGATTGTGAAATGTTGTGTCTCTCCTTTGATTTGCCAAGTGCCACTCTCGCTGCCCCTCCCGTATTCCAAGGTTTATTTCATGGGCTCCATTGTGCACATTCACACTGCCAGCTCTGCTTCACTTTGCTTACTTGGGGTCAGAGGCAACACCATCTGCACTCACTTTCCTCAAATCTGTGAGCTAACGCATGTGATGGCCCTTATCAAGACGTGCAGAGGATCTTATATCCAGGCCAATAGGTTCATGCAGAACAAAGGGGCTCATAAATGCTGCTCTTTAAATGCTTGGTCATCTCATTTGGTCTCTTTCTCTCACACACACACACACACACACACAGAGCTTTTGCAGCTCCATGCAACTCCACCATAATTTCCACTCCCAAAAAGCTGCTAGTAGTGATATTTTGAAGTTTCATTGAAAACTCCTTAACTTGACATACTGCTTAAAACACTGGATACTTGACAAGTGCAGTTGCTGATGTCCTTGCTAGACGAATGAAAATCACAGGGCCTGTCCAATTTAGTCACTGCATGGTGACTTTCCAACAGAGCCATGCTTGCCACTTTTTGTAAAAAGCCAATAATGTGTTGCCTGATGGAGCTGGAGCTGTGCGAAGAGTTAACAGCTATGGAGAATTCAGCTGCAATCTCTGCCTTTATTTCATTTTTTTTCCCTTTATGTTGTGGTTTGTAAAACACAAAACATTAGGCAGGCGAGCCTCTCTTGTTTGTGAGATCATATTGCTAGTCTCTGCATTGTACTTCTGGCTCAGCACTCGGTGGTTGTCAGCTCTCCCACACACACAGAGCCGGCCATTACAACTAAAGACAAAATCAAACCTGTTTGATATTATCAGGACAAGTCTTGGACCACTTGGAGTGCGTCGCCGGACATGCCACATTACACAAATGGCCTTCATGGAAGCTCCCCGCTGTCTGCCCCCAACTCACTAACATTACGAAAATGAAGGGTACAACTGAAAATCCCTGGAAAATGTGAAATGCCAAACTCACTGCTACTGTACAGTGAGGCCAGTGTTGCTTGTAAGCTGTTATTGTGTACTGCATAAAGTCAAATGAAGGAAACACCAGAAGTATCTATCATTTGCTAACGTCACTTTTCATAGTTCAAATTTAAGTTGTGCTCCTTGTGCAACTAGTGAAGGATGCTTGTGTTTCATTTCACATGATCTAGAGGAAGCCATCTCCATATACAAGAGTGGCATGAGGACCCAGAGGTCAGCACTGTAGTGTCACAGCATTTGGAGAGCCGCTATGAATTATGAGCATTCTGTGTGGAGCTGCTTATTCTCTGAATCCTCCAGTTTTACAATGGCATGCATCATTACTTCAGCCCTGTGTGAGCGTGTCTGCTTTTAACATTCAAACCTGCATCCAGGCTGCCCTACATATTTTGGTGGTTAAAACATAATAGGAGTTAACTGTTGATTATAGAGTAGGAATGAATGGCCTTCTTCTCACTTCTGTCTATTATGTTCTTAATACTCTGTATTCATTTTAAAACGTTTATCTGATAAGAGCAAAAGAATAAACATCTGACATCTAAACATGAGACTGTTCAATATTCTGTCTGCCACCCAGTGGCTGTTTTAAGAATACCTAGCTATTGTTTTTATCTTAAAAAGCTGTGCTATAGAATCACACCATATTTTCAATGGCAGCCACAATATAGATAGATAGATAAATATGAAAGGCACTATATGATAGATAGATAGATAGATAGATAGATAGATAGATAGATAGATAGATAGATATGAAAGGCAGATAGATAGATATAGATAGATAGATAGATAGATAGATAGATAGATAGATAGATAGATAGATAGATAGATAGATAGATAGATAGATAGATAGATTAAAAAAAACATATATTGATATAATTGTTAAAAAACAGTATATAACATCACCCAACAGACAAAAAAAACACATATATACAGAAAAATAAAAATAATCTTATTCAATATAACAAATGAAGAAAACATTTCCAAAAAAAGCTGCCCTAACACACTCTAATTAAGCATATGTGGGGAAATATTATAACACAAAGTGTAACTCATCGTCTTCAAATTCACAGAGCACACTATTTACAGACCAAACATCCCTAAACCTTTCCAAATTCTTTGTACATTAATAAAAATTAAAGTCCACTAAGATTCTACTCTTACATAACATTTTAAAGAACCCAATGGTATCCTGTAGCCCAGTCCCACTGATCTTATTTTTGTGGGTTTTCCATATTGTCAGTTTTGCTTGACCTATAATGAAGTTCACCAGGTTCACGTTATTTCCTGTTCATTTTGTTGCCTTCCACCCAAACAGGAAGCCCACCTCGTTATAAACAATACCCAATCTAATAATCAGATTTTTGATCACAGTGAAAAGAGGCTGAAGCCTCATACAAAACATAACACAATGAAACACGGTTTCCCTTTCACCACAAAAGGGACAAGTATCAGTAACCCCAGGACTAATTATTGCTAAAAAGGAGTTCACCACTAAAATGCCATGCAACAGCCTCCACTGCAGATCCCCCCCAAAAAATAAGTGAGCCAATAGTGACTTGTACTGCGACCTCCAGGCCGGCTTTGCTCCCTCTAGAACAGTAAGTTTGTCTCTCCATGGTGTGTCAGGAATCGTCTTCAGCTGAGTCTGATGGTTGACAGTCACACACATTCTGTAAAGCTGCTTTCCTGTCACAAACTGCAGTGGTAAGTCCAGCAGGTTACTTATGGACAGTAAGCCATTTGTTGTATTGTCTGTCCACTCACCTGCCGGGGACACCACAAGTGTAGGAAAACCACAGTCACTGGAAGGGCAAATCTTTGTAACAAACAGATATTTTATTTGTGTTCTTGAGCAATGATGTTCTCAGTCTATTCAATAATTTTCCTAATAATTGCAGAGAGTGCACTCCTGTCTCCTCTGCTATTGTTGTGTCCTTCCAAACAAATCTGTCCCAATCAATTAAATGACAAAGTTTAGTAATATGGCACTGTACAAAATTGTTAGCAAAATGTGATAATTCCCAAGAGCAGCTGACATGAAGATTAAATAGCAGCAGTTCTTCCAGTACCCAAAATAAGGAAGTACTTTCAAAATCCCTTGTGACCTTCAGTAGAGACCAAGCACTTAATAAACTTTTATAAAAGGCCGTTAACTGTGAGGTATCGATCTTGTCCACTTCACACAGCACTATGTTCTTCCCCAGTCTCATCTGTCCAACCTTATCAAGAAAAAAACAAGCTAAAAAAGTCCATGGGTGCTGCTAATGTGAATATAACAGTTTTTGTACTGTTTGTAGACGGAAAGCAGCCACTCGACTCACAACATCCATAAGTCCTTGACCCCCTTCATCCAGTGGTAAGTACAGCACACTCCGTCTCAGCCAGTGCATACCGTCCCAAAAAAGTTCACAATGGCCTCCTGTACCTGCTTGATCAGCTGTGATGGGGGCTCCAAACAGATGCACTTATGCCACAGGCTGGACGTCACCAGGTTATTAACAACCAGCATCCTGCCCGTATAGGACATTTGGGGGAGGATCCAGCACCATTTTGCCAGTCGAGCTTGAACCTTTTGGAGTAATCCCTCCCAGTTCTTATGCACAAAGTGTCCATTGCCAAGGTAGACTCACAGGTACAATAATCCTCCAGTGCTCCACTGCAGACGCCCCTCAAGCTGGGGTGGACTCATTCTGGCCCAGTCTCCCACTAGCAGAGCACTGCTTTTGGCCCAGTTTATTTTAGCTGATGACATTTTTTCATAAGTCCTTTGACAAGCCGTCAGCTTATCCACATCCTCCTGATTCTTGATGATAACCACAATGTCATCCGCATAAGCCGTAACTTTAAATGGCTCCACTGTATACTCTGGGATAGACAAACCACTCAGCACTCTTTGCAACTCCTTTAAAAATGGCTCCAATGCCAGTGCGTACAGCATTTCAGAAACAGAGCAGCCCTGTCGAACTCCTCTTTGAACTGTGAAAGGCGCGCACAAGCCACCATTGACTTTCACTACACTAGAAGTGTCCCTATAAAGTAATTGAATATTTTTAACAAATTTCTCTCCAAAAGCACTCATCACATCCCACAAGTAGGAATGACTGACCCGATCAAAAGCTTTCTCTTGATCTAAGGAGAGTAAGCCAACTTTAAAATTAAGAAGCTCTGAGGAAGCCAAAATATCCTGAATTAAAAAATATTGTTAAAAATAGCTCTGTCAGGCACACAGTAGCTCTGATCTTGATGCACCACTTTAATGAAAACAGTCCGGAGTCTGTTGACCAGCGATTTAGAAAAAATCTTATAGTCTGTGCACAGCAGTGACACAGGCCACCAGTTTCTAATTTCACATAAATCTCCCTTTTTAGGAAGGAGGGCTATCACTGTTCTCCGACAGCTCTGGAGTAAGACACCCGTCCTGATGCTCTGTGTGAACACTTCTAATAAGTCTGGACCAATGAGATCCCAAAATTTCTTATTAAAAAGATAGATAGATAGATAGATAGATAGATAGATAGATAGATAGATAGATAGATAGATAGATAGATAGATAGATAGATAGATAGATGTCTCAGGGTTATACATTTCATACACACCATCTGTTGACTCCTAATCTATTTAAATTTGGTGTACTTCCAAAGCAACAACATACACTTCACTCTCGCTTTAAAAGCAACATGTTACTGTCCAATATGTTAGTTTATTTACAGATTAGATTCTTACATCAAAAGCCACAAGTCAGTGCTGTCAGTCTCTACAGTTCTTTAGGATTTTTTCCTTATGTCAACCTCTATGCAATACAATTAAATACAGATTGCTAAAGGTTTATGCAGTCTACGGGCTCAACCAGAAACAGGAAATGTCCTTAAGATGTGTCACAGTAGATTTTCTACTTTCTAAACTGCATGTGAAACAGCCTGCCAATCTGTAGATAAAAGCTGGGGTACTGTATTAACTTTTCAATATCCATCAAAAAAGTGGATGGGACTATAAAATTAAGAACAGAGCTTCTTCACAACATCATTTAACTTGTTACACTTTGTAATGCTTGAGTAATGATTTATGTCCAGAAAATGATAATGAAATACACCAACACAGGGAGATAAGTGAATTTTAATATTAATTAACTTTATTTGTAAAGGTTAAGGACTTTTTACCCATCAGTTTGTCAAATATCAATAGCTTGTTTTAGGATTTGTATTTTTTTGTTTCAAAATAATTAAATATTCCTCTTTGAAATTGTGGTTTTTAGAGTGGTGCGACAGGTGGAATAATCTCCAGATTCAAATCCTTCACCTTTCCAAAGCCTGGCAGCAAAAAGGTGCAAACCAATACCATTTTTCTAAACACATTCATGTGGTAGGAACTGAGTGCACAAAACTAACTCAATCTGACATTTTTCTACTAATTGTGTGATCTGCTACTAACAAGGTGGTGGTGCAGCTGCGGCTCTTCCTAATACTTCTAATCTGTGCCTAAATCCCATCCTGTCAGGACTGGAGTCTTCAGGTATTACCACAAGCTAAAAGGATAAACACCGCCTGGAGAATTGCCGCTCCAAATAATTCAAAACATTTTGGTGCTGGTTTTTATAATAACAATAAAAGTCTTCCTGTTCCAGTTCCAGTTCCAGTTCCAGATTGTTTCCCACTAGATGTTACTGCAGTTACTGCTATGAAAGCCGGGTGCGGTGATGTGCTCAGAGTTTTAAACCAAAGAGGTGACTAACACAGCCACCATTTGCAGTTGCCCCAAGGTATTTAGGATGACTAGAGGGTGTCACTCACTTGGTTCCTTCTTCTCACTTGTTTCCTTGCAGCAATAATCTACCCGCAGCCCCCTTGGGTGTCACTTTGTAAATTATGCTTGTGTTACCTCTTTCATCTCTTGTGTAATTCGCTCATTTGTTCTAAACCTGTCCTCTTGAACCTCTACATTCACATCATTTTTGAAGGAATTTCTTTTTTGTGCTCTGAATGTCTAAATGTATGAATTCTGCTGCTTAGAATAAAATTGTGATTCTACCAGATTGGCCTTGCGCATGAAACACCTCGCAGAGCAGAGGGCTAACTGACTTTCATATGTCTAGTTTCAGATTTATAAGACTATTTATTATTCTGTTTTATTTTTTTCCTCATGAATTTACACTTTCTGCACATTTTGCTGACAGAGGTATTCTACCCATGTAAGAGGACTCTTCCAGATGACTAATTACATCAGTGGTCTCATCGTCGAGAGTGACACAAGCCCCTCTTGATAAATGAGCCGGTGATTCTGTGCATTGAAATGAGTGATGCAGTGCATCTCTCTAAAGATTTCTGTCCTAGACGGAGCAACTTAAGAGAAGGTAGCCAGAGTCACTCGCACTGAGTTGCACCCACACCAGTATGCAAATGTAGATGAGGTAAAAAGAGGGGTTGTCAGGGTTGGCATTGATGTCACATTTATTCTAAAGGCAAGAGCAAATGTTTTGAGTAGGAGTTGACGCACAACATCATATGCGCTGTTATTAAAAGCAAGTATCACAACAAAATGGGAAAAGAGTCATAAAAATGTTTGGGCTAGCCACCCCGTATATTGACGTTTGTTGCTGGCAAGGCAAAGAAACAAGTTTGTTTTACTGAGTTCAAAATGGAACTGATGTACAGGTGACAAAATGGTGGTTTTAAAGTTAGGCAGAGGAAATGAGGTTGTCAGAGCTGGAAGTGGAAGTGACGTCATTGGACCAGGCAGGATTTCCCATGACTGGTCTGCAGGGTTAATGCACTCCGCCCTCCCCTGGTCTGGCATGGAATGACCCTCATTTGAGCCCTTTAGCTGGGTGACCCAAAAGTACATTTGAGCATCAGCTACATTAGTTATGGAACACACTGTGCCACACATAAGTCACGTGCACCTTGTCATGTTTTACACAATCATGTCAGAGGGAGAATTTGCTTAAATGACAAATTCACTACAAATTCAACAGTTCATAAAACGTCAAGGTCTGTACAAATGGTTTTTCCTTGGTAATGTTTTTTCTCTGATCTTCTCAAATGCTTCTTGCAATCCTCATTGCTGCTGTCACATTCCTACAGCACAATATGTCAGGCAGATCTAATCACCTACAGAAGTATTCAGCTCCTTAGAAGTTTTTGTATTTCATTCTTATACAATATTAAACCATCACAGTGGGTTTAATTTGGCTTTTTTGACACTGATCAACAGAAAAAGATTCTTTAATGCCAAAGTTAAAACAGATCTCTGCAAAGTAATGAAACAATAAACATCTCGTAAGTGTGCATCTCTCTTAATATGACACCCCTAAATCATCACTGGTGCAGCTAATTGGCTTGAGAAGTCACATGATTAGTTCAATGGAGACCACCTGTTTGGGGATTCACTTGATTCTAGCAGAAATGTCCCTGAATCTGGAAAGTTCAGCTTGTGGAGAGGCACATGGTGGGCAAACCTACACAATGAAGACAAAAGAACACCCCGAGGAACTCAGTGAAAAGAGGATTGAAAAGCACCAGTCAGGGGATGGAGACAAGAAAATATCCAAGGCACTGAATATCCAGTTGAATCAACCATGAAGAAACGTAAAGTAAGCCTACTACCGTTCACAAAAAGTGAGAGATCACACACATAGAAGAAGATGACTGATGGAGGCCACAGAAACACCTACAAGGATTCTGAAAGAGTTATAAGCTACAGTAGCTCAGACTGGAGAGACAATAGCTATGGCCCTGGCACATGACCAGCCATATGGGAGAGTGGCAAAGAGATAGCCACTGTTAAAAAAGACGCACATGACGCCTCAAGTAGTGTGTGGCAGAAGGCACACGGGAGACTCGGAAGTCAGCTGCATTGTATGGTCAGATGAGAACAAAACTGAGCCCTTTGGTATTCTCAAAAACACACCAGAAATCAACAATCAGTACATTTTGTACATTTCTTCTACAAAACCATCCCTCCGTTTGTAAGTTTCCAATTTAAATGATAGTTAAAACAGGATATGTGAGTGTTTCTTCTAAATTTGGTAAACTCTGTTGTGATAAAACAAGAACACAACACAACAGATCAAGAGTTGGGGAACTTCCCTGTATACTGGTTGAAGGATCCAATGCTCTAAATGAAAATTAAAGAGTTGACAAAGCAGAATGGTAATACAACTGATAGGAAGGAAATGAAATCAAAAGGCGGATGTGATGCTGATTGAAGGAGCCGGATATGACGTCACAATCGGGGGACGGTAATGAAGTCATCACGATGAGACCGGAAGTGAGGTAATTCAGGGGAGCCAGAACAGAAGTGAGTGGAACGGACGTGCATACGTGGGCGTTACGTCAGGTCGGACCGTCTTAGTCCTTTCGTCTTTCTGTTGAGGAAGGGAAAATAAAGGCATTAGTGCTCCATTCCAATCCCCTACCTTCTGTTCTTTCACACCCTGTCGAGCTCTTTGGCTGTCCCCTATTCACGCATGTGTGTGACACTGTTTTATTTTAAATTCTTAAACTCTGATTCACCAAAATAAAGCTGTTTTCCAGTCTTCAATAATAATCAGAATGACCAGTATAAAGGCATCAAAATTATGACTTAATCTTAATTTTCAGTCGTTATTTTGCATATCTTGCAAAATATTATATACTATATGCACTTATAATTTAATCTCCTTTTTCCCTTTCAATCCGCACACAGTAATGTAATCCACAAAATGATATCCATAGCAGACCTTAAATCAGTCAGTCATCGGTGTCACCTGTAAATGTCACATACTGCCTGTGTCAGTTCCTTCCTTGTGACAGTAATTACAGTCTAAATATGACAAAGAAGAAGAGGAAGACACTCTGATGGAAAACCAGTGAATACCTCTCACCCATCCTCAGAAGAGATTTATTCCATCCTTGGCCTGAAACAGATCCACAATAAAAGCTACGACGTCTGATATCTTTTACTCCAATCTTCTTGTGATCAATTATAGTCACCATCATTTTTCCTTTTTGCCTTCGTTTTTTTTTTCAAAAATGTGACCTTCCATTATTGATGTCACCAGGAGAACTATGGTGAGGGTCAAAGCCCAGAATATGGGAGGATTAAAATGTTTCTGACAAGACAAAAACCACCTTACCATTCAAGGCAATGATCTCAACACAAACGATCTCCCCGACTGTGTCAAGACATAATTTGAAGGAAACCTTCACTTGAACAGCAAACATAACTGATATTAATGTGGCAGTAATACACGTAGTCGAATCTGCTGAATCTGTCTTTTTAAAAAAATAAAAAACAACTGCTTGGCCTGCACATTTCTGCTAGTGCGGCTCAGTTAAAGCGAGAAAGCACAAAGTGGGATCATGCCAAGATGACATCATATGGGATACAGGACATGTGTTCCACAGTCTCATTCATTCAATTATTCACATTTAATAATTGGTCAGCATCAATCGTCTTGACATGATAACATCATTTCACAACCCTTTAATCCTAGTCAGTGTTACAGAAGACCAAATCCATCCTGGAAGAAACAAGCACAAGCAATGGACCAACAATAGACAAGGCGCCTTACTGTAAAATGTAATACCCTTTTAAAATTTGACACAACAGCAAAAAGACCCCCTACTGCTTTCTCTTCTTGTTTTCCAACTCTCCACCTCTGGCCCACATTAGTATTGAGCCTCACAGACTCACGAAAAGGAATCTCCACCTGCTGAGGCTCTACCTGCATGAATCTGGTGTCACCTCCACTAAATTCGATTAACAGGCACATCTCCCATCTTGAACTTGGTTTCATCATGTTATGTGACATCAGTTTAGACAAGAATGGAGGCAGGTTCATCACAAGAGTGCCCACAAGTCATCCTGCCAAAATTCAGACTAAGATGGCCTTTGTTAGCTACAGATATGCCTACTACGTGTATGCAATGCCAAATTTCTAAATTAGCTTTGGTGCTTGCCTATTGTATACTACACAGCAGCAGCTTCAATACACAGCTCACCTTCACTGAAAGCTTTTTGTGCTCTACGCCACTGACCTAAAGGTTTATTTGTCCGCTAATATACAATGTTCTCTTTTGTGTAGACACAGGCGGATATTGGTGGTCGTTCAAGAAGTACTGCAAAGCTGAATCCATATGAAATGAGGCCAGAAAAGTCACGAAACAAAAGTAAGTACAAGCAAGCAGGCAAGGGCATCGTTTCTTTATGGCCCTTTGTTCCAATTAGGAGTAATAAGGATTCCTGTATTTGTATCATAAGTTAAAATGGAAAATAACAGTGTGGTGCCAGTGTAACCAGAATAAAGCACTTAAACCAGTAAGATACATGCGAGTGGAAAAGGAGTAAATGACCCAAGGCTTATGTGTCTAACACAGGAAATAGAAGGAGCGTCAAGAGAAAATGAAAGGGTAACTGCCATGAATGTCCTTTAAATAAATGTTCCCAAGTCACTAGAGTATTTGTTATTTGTTATATACCCCATATATATATATATATATATATATATACATACATATATATATTGTCACAAAAACGAGTCCAAGACATTATAAAGGTTTGGGGCAGCCACCTGTATATTGTTTTTCCCAGCTGCAAAAGGGTTTCCTTTATCAAACAATCGATGTGCATCTCACAGAGTCCAAAACAGAACTGCTATACTAGCCTAAGATGGAGGCTTTAAAGGTCTTGAGAGGAACTGATGTCATCAAAGGGGCCGGAACCAGAAGTGACGTCATCAAAGGAGCCGGCTCCAGAAGTGACATCATCAAAGGGGCCAGCTTCGGAAGTGACGTCATCAAAGGGGCCGGCTTCGGAAGTGACGTCTTCAGAGGTGCCAGAACCTTGCAGGATTTCCCAGGAAAGGTCTGTAGGGAACTGAGAAAGACAGTCAATGCACTCTGCCGCCCCCTGGTCGGATGTTTTATTACAATTACTTGAGCCCTTTAGCTGCCTCCTACTCGCACGTGTGTGACAATATATATATATATATATATATATATATATATATATATATATATATTATAATAAAAAATATCCTGGGACAAGACGAGACTTATTAGCCTGGGATGAGACATGATTTTCTCAGAGAGATACTTTCATATCCTGCAAGACGAGGCTTTGGGCCAAGAGATTTAACCACGCCCGGGGCCGGAAATAAAAGACAAAGAGTAGATGACAAAGTAGAATGTTGTAAAGAATTCGAAAACGTTAGCACGATGCACATGTAGAGCATGTTAGAGATAATGAAAGTACTAAAATTCAAAAGTCTCAAAAAAATGATAATAAAGACTGCATTAGCGAAACAAAAATGGAAATTATTACTCTGTGAATTAACGGAACAGCAAAAAGAAATTGAATATATTGTTTGGATTTAAACTTTTAAGTCAGAGACTTGTAGATCGTCTAATTCTTGTTGCCAACAGGGAAAAGTAGTGTTTCTTCCCAATGAAGAGGCGTATCCGCGAGAAATAAAAAATTTGTTGTTTGGTGAAAGTGAAATCCACATACGTGAGTAGCAATATATATATATATATATATATATATATATATATATATATATATATATATATATACAGTATTACTAAACAGTCAGTTTTTGAAGGTGATGTGTTGAAAGCAGTAAAAATGATCAAGTATAAGGATCTGAGCGACTATGACAAGTGCTAAACTGTGATGGCTACACGACTGGGTCAGGGCATCTCCAAAGTGGCAGGCCGGGGGGTGTTCCCAGTATGCAGTGGTTAATACCAACCAACCAGTAAAAAAATTAAACAAGTTACACCCAAGAAAAATCATTAGAACAAAATGTAGTAGAACGATCACAGGACCTCAGAGGTCAAATAAAAGCAGAAAGTTGAGATTCAAGCAGACAGTGAAGGTCTGCGGTGGGCTGGCGCCCTGCCCGGGGTTTGTTTCCTGCCTTGTGCCCTGTGTTGGCTCGGATTGGCTCCAGCAGACCCCTGTGACCCTGTAGTTAGGATATTGCGGGTTGCATAATGGATGGATGGACAGACAGTGAAGGTCAAGTGTCTGGTTAATGACTTCTGATGACTTCCAGATTAATGCACTTTCCATTCAGCTGAATGCAGGAGGCTTGGCCATAGGTGTAGCTAGAAATGTGATGGACATGTTTATGAACATGACATAATAGTTTAATGACATATTTACTGCATTACTTAGGAAAAAAGTGAGGCATTGGTTTTTGCCTTTATGTTATGTGCATCTAGTAGGAGAGTGGACTTCCGTTTTGAAGACAACATTATTCCAAGTGTCCTAACATTTTACAAGCCAACATCCCAGCAGTAGTGAGTGCAGGACATGCAGTACGTCCACCTCTCACACTCCCATATGAACTCACACCATAACTGGGTGTCTTTGGTCTGTGGCTGCAAACCCATTTGAACTCTTCACAGAAGAGAGAAGACACCAAAGCTAGGAAGAGAATTGGGGGTCAGACACCAGGAGTTCCGAGAGAAAAACATTTATCCATATGAATTAAGTTAAACAAGAATAGCAAATCTGAAGAATAAAATGAAAATTGCACATGCAAAGCATCAAAGCAGTAAATATTTAAAAGAGGAGTTTAGCCCAGGTGACATGGTGGCGCAGGATTTAACACTACTTCTTCGCAAAAACTTCCTTACCCTGGCAATGTCTGCCTGAAATGTGCCCCTTCTGCCAGCGTACCCATCGATTCTTTCTTGTGCTCTCGTTTAATTCTAGTCAACATTTGGAGTGGACATGTGTGTGTAAGAGTGTGTTATGATGCCCAGGGGTGTCCCATTAAGGGATGTAGGCTTTGGGTTCAATCAAACAGAAGTGACAACACCATAACTCCCTGTAACAAAAAAGGTGAGTGGATAGGTTTAGTCTGCAGTTTTATAAATGATAAAAAAATATATTCAAGTCTCCAACGTTGCTTGTCTTGTAGATGTCTCTCAAGAGGCCATGCCCATGGAAACTGAAGTTTATGAAAGCCCATATGCTGACCCGGAGGAAATGAAGCCGAAGACGGTGCATTTGGACAGAAAGCAACTTATTCTGGATGAGGGTGAACTCGGCTCAGGCAACTTTGGTACTGTGAGGAAAGGAATCTACTGCATGACCAAGTGAGCACTTCAATTTCTATATACGATCCAGCATTGTAGCCAGACCCTCCATATACATGAATGAGTGTGTCAAGATACAGACCTCCTGCTACCTTGTCTGAAACAATTCAAATATTCAGTAAGACTTGTATCACCTACCAAAACACAATTTCCCCTCGGGGACTAACAAAGTATACTAATCAAAATCCATGAATATCAAAAAATGTAGAATTTGTTACTATCCCAGATTTTCAGATATAGTAAAGGTCACAGTAATACATGTTGAAGTCTAAAAGTCATAGAAGTGTAACTTTACACAACACAGGATACTGTAGCACAGAATAAATGAGTTGACACACTGGAGGCTCACTGCGTTTTTGGGGACTGGTGAACTTCTCTACTGTCTCACTGTGGTGACCACCATGCATTAGCACTTGTAACTACTGTATATTCTCGACAGTAGATCATCTAAAATACAGTCTGATATTCTCAGATGTTCTAGAGCACATCATTTGAAATTTCTCTCCAAATTAAGGCAATTGACCACAAGTGGTTTAAACAAAGAGCCACATTTCCCTTACCTGTGGTAGTGTATAAAAATAAAAAGTAAAATACGTTAATACATGTGAGTCCATATTACAAAAATTGTATGATTAATTCACCTCTTCAGTTTTTCTCCAAAGTACAGCATGTTGAGACAGAAATGTAAAAAGCAGTCATGTTTGATCGGTTTTTAAGAATATTACACTCATGAAGTGTTTTGCTCCCATTTTAACAGATCTAAAAAACCGGTAGCCGTGAAAATACTGAAAAACGAAGACAGTGACCCTGCTGTGAAAGAAGAGATGTTAAGAGAAGCTAATGTCATGCAGCAGCTGGATAATCCATATATTGTACGAATGATTGGAATCTGTGAGGCAGAAAACTTGATGCTGGTTATGGAGCTTGCTGAATTAGGACCCCTCCACAAATTCTTACAAAAAAACAAGTAAGTGGCCTTTTTGCCAGACTTAATCATGATCTTGTCTTTAATTTTCACATTATTATTTAATATATATATATATATATATATATCCATAGGTCTGATCACAATCTAACTATTTGTGTAATTATCTACTAGATAACGCTTGTGGTTGGCCGGCCAGTCAGCAAACATCCACCACGCCTTCTCAGTTGCAAGAAGCAGATCATAGATATGTGATATGTGACAGACTACCTGTCAAATAATACAAAGAGTACACGACACGTGTTTCACCCTAATTGGGGCTCGTCAGGTCTACGCAACTTCACTTCCCCTTACAGGGATCGAACCTCAGAGGTCAGCACATGAGGCAAAGTCTCTGGTGTTGCACCACGGCGACTGGTCCTCTTATTTCACAGGGTGAAGATCGAAGTATGACATACACAGGTCTAAACATTATAATCAGGTTTTTGGGTGGTTACCTACCAGGTAATGCTTGTGTAGTCTTTGTATTATTTGTCAGGTACTATATAGCATGTTATGATCTGCTTTTTGCAGCTCAGAGGGCATGGCAGATGTTTGCCGACTGGTCAACCAACCACAAGTGCAAGGAAAGGTTTGTACACCTGATGAGCCCCAATTACGGCGGGCGAAAAACGTGTTGAGTACTCAGGTACACAGCATGTATGTATATGTATCTCTTTATCTCTCTCTCTATATATATATATATATATATGTATATATATATTAATTATATCCGTCCATCCATTATCCAACCCACTATATCCTAACTACAGGGTCACGGGGGTGTGCTGGAGCCAATCCCAGCCAACACAGGGCGCAAGGCAGGAAACAAACCCTGGGCAGGGCGCACACACACCCACACCCACACACCAAGCACACACACTAGGGACAATTTAGAATCGCCAATGCACCTAACCTGCATGTCTTTGGACGGTGGGAGGAAACCCATGCAGACATGGACAGAACATGCAAACTCCACGCAGGGAGGACCCGGGAAGCGTACTAACTCCTAACTGCAGCAGCGCTACCCACTGCGCCACCGTGGCACCCTATATATATATATATATATATATATATATATATATATATATATATATATATATACTGTATATATATATAGTGAATCGTGGGCATCAAGGGGCATAGCACCAGACTAACTACCAAGTTCTAGGTTTAAATGAAGTTATTTTTATTTAATAGAATACCTTGATAGGCTTCTTTTTAACTCAGCACAGCACAGTACAACACAATCCAAATCAATCAGTCCTTCCATCTTCTTCCTCTCCTTCTTGGCAAAGCTGACATCAACTCCTCCAGTCAGATAAGGTGGCCTCTTTTATACTTGACTTGGGAGTACTTCCGGTGCCATAGGATTACAACTTGGAAGCACTTTTGGGATGAGTTGAAGCTCCTTAGAATACTGAAAACCTTTTCAAGCAGCAGCCCCCAAGTAACTCAACAAGGCCGTGTTCATGAAGTACATGTCCCATGTAGCCCTTGTGGGTGCCCAGACGGGAGGGACACCAGGAGAAAACTGCCACCTAACATACCAGGGGACTGACTGTTCTTTTTATGCCATGTCCCCCAGTTCCATCCTTTATTTCCCCACCCTGAATGAGAAAGGGAAAAGGAACTATGCCATGTAGGTTAAATGTTCACCGAAACTGTTCATCCATAATGGCCTCTGAGCCAGGGAAGTATCCAGCCTTGATCCCAATTGGGATATCAGTTCATCCACTATATATATATATATATATATATATATATATATATATATATATATATATATATATATATATATATATATATATATATATATATATATACTAGCAGAGCTAGTCACAAGCATCTTGGATTCTGGAAGGCAATGAGAAATCAGCAGACAATAAAATATGAAAACAAAAGAAGAATACGAAATCCACAAACGTCAGAGCTTACTTGGCTTCAGAAGCCTGTGATTTACTGTCCAGTACTTTACTTACAGGCCTGTTCAGTGTTATGTATGTCTCTCTTTTTTCAAAGTACATGTAAGGTGAAATCCATGGCCACATTCTGTCTCCAGGATGAATGGAAACTTTTTTCCATGGAACATGTTCAGTGGATTTTCCTATAACGGACATCTTGTGATAAATGACATCCCTAAACACAAGTAAATGGTCTTAATAGAAAATTTCAGCTAATTCTAATTACTCTTCACCATGAACCAATGGCTGAAATGAGAAGCGAGCTAACCACTCAGGACTGATAAAAGGAACATCACAGCCTTCCTTCATCTGCAGCACAGTTTTGAAACTGAGCCTCTGTCCGTTTGGTTTAGTAAGCTGACTGACTTTAACGTACACAACACGGTGATGGTGTAGCATGCAAATAGCCCATAAACACCAGCCCTGTTCCTGAGTTTCTACTGTTGGAGTCCTGGCATGTTGGGTGACTCGCTCAGAAACGCACACTGCAGTGGAGACTGAACGAGCCTCACCGTCAACCCCTAAGCAACTAGGCCGCATTGAAATGAAATGCCTGTATATAGGATGTGCTGTCCAGCTGGATCCATCTATTCTTGTCTCCTACAGTTTCCTTCTTCTACACACCATTGTGTTTGCCTTGTTGTTGCATTGTGCTTATGTGGAGAAACTTTGTGATTTGACAATTGATTAAACAGTCAAGGTCAGTTTGTAACACACACAAAACTCTTCTATTTATTCCCACAGGCAAATTGCAACCAAAAATATTACAGAACTGGTGCATCAGGTGTCATTAGGTATGAAATACTTAGAAGAAAACAACTTTGTCCATAGAGATCTGGCTGCCCGAAATGTGCTGCTTGTTACCCAGCATTACGCGAAAATCAGTGACTTTGGGCTTTCAAAAGCCTTAACTGTTGAAGAGAACTACTATAAAGTGAGTAACATATTTCTTTGAGATTATCTTATGTACTGTCAGGGATTTTCTCTTTATTAAATAATCGATTGAAGTTCTGGATAATTCAGAGATTCCTTTATTTATACAAAGGAACCAAAGAGATCCCAGTTCCCTTAAGAAGGCGTCATGCTGAACTGAGAAAGTCCTGAAATGTTCGAGTATTTCTAATTTTTGGACATCCTATGGCACTTGGCCAGTAGATAACTGTTAGTTAAGGTCGCTTCCTCGTTCATTATTTTCTTGTAGCAGTCAGTCCTGGGCACAGAACTCTGGTAGCCTTGCTGACTTGCAGCGTATGTGCTTTGTGCTGAAGAGTCTATGGGGCCTCTTGGGAAATTCGTCAAGCTCAGTCTGTCAGCTCCTGCAAAACAGAGGAGGATCTTCTCCCTAACGCTGTTTAGAGGCAGGCGTATTAATAAATCTTGTGTTAGCTTAAAGTTAGACTTTATTAACGTAAAGCATTTCTACTTCAGCTTTCACTATTTTTATCCACACTGGGAGTAATGTTGTTGAGTGGAGTGCTTGCACTCACGATTAACATGTCATTTCTTACTGTTAAGTGTTGGCTAAACTGATCACATAAATAAAAATTAGATAATACAAAATGAAAAATAAAAGATTGTGTGTACAATATTGTACATTTCTTTAAGTAATTCACTTACAGAAGTACAGATATTTTCTTTTTCATATCAAAATATGGTGGGTACACAATTACCGGGAAGTGAGATCAGTACCAGGCTGTCTGTGGGGTATTTGCACGATTCCCTTCCTTTTAAAGACTGACGTCCTATGCAGGGTTGGCTTCTGGGATAGCACTGTCTAGTTTTCATAGCATATATATAATAGCAGTTATCAACATTTATCTTTACATTCTTATTCTACACGACTGCTTCAGGATCTGTTGGAAATAAGCTTTGTAGAAATGTTGATTTTAATTGTTGATGTTGCCTCCAGTGATGTCTGCATTACAAACAGGAAACTACAAATGGAGGTTGTCATCTCCTAGTCCAGTTGTGGCCAATGTAATAGTTGAGAGCAGAAGATGAGCTTTCAAAATGTCCCCAACTGTTGTTGTTGGTGGTGGTGGTGTTTGCACCAACAACAACAACAAATGTGACAATGGCATCCTCTACTAGCACACCATAAGACCCCGGGTCATGCCTGCAGGAGGGCGAGTCTGTAAGATGAGCTGTGATGATGTAAGCTGTAGGAATATCTCAAAGGCAACTGGACTTGCTGCATAATCTTGAAGACATTTCGTCATTCATCTGAGAAGCTCCATCGGTTCATCTGAAGAATGGGAAATTCTCCCACCATTGCCAGTATTGTTTAGTCAAAATTGAGCAAAATCTGATATGTAAACCTAGGAGGAAAGAAATGTAAACCCTATGACCATTGTGAAAAACCTGCAGGGTCTTACCAAGCCACTTTGGTCTTCAGCCAGCATCGTGAGACATAGTCATCCTTACCTGAGGAGGGACATGTCTTGGAATGAGATGGCCGAAGGGCCGCATGATGGCACAGTGGTAGTGCTGCTGCCGCCCTGCAGTAAGGAGACCAGCGTTTGTATCCTGGGTCCTCCCTGCATGGAGTTTGCATGTTCTGCCCATGTCTATGTGGTTTTCCTCTGGGTGCTCCAGTTTCCTCCCGCTGCCCCAAGACATGTAGCTTAGGTGACTTGGTGACACTAAATTGGCCCTAGTGTCTGGTATATGTGTGTGTGTGTGTGTTTGCCCTGCAAAGTACTGTTCTCCTGTCCAGGGTTTGTTCCTGTCTGGCCTCTTGTGTTAGCTGGGATGGACTCCAGCACCCCGCGACCCTCTGGCATCCCAGCCACATTGAGCAGCTTATTACTGGTGATCCTGGAACTCGATCAATCAATGAAACTGAACTGGAGTAATCCCAGCTTATGGTAATGCACCCACTATGAGTTTCTCTGCATATTTATTTATTTTCTGGGTGTATAGACTGAACACTTGAACCAGAAATTGAAGGTTAAAGAGAAGTTGGCCATTGATTTGCAGTGGACCTAAACAAGAACATTATTTAAAGACACTGCTTAAACAAGACCCTGAAAGTATTAACCAAACAAAACTTATTATTCAGTCACAAAAGGGTCTTGTCTTTATTGTTCTGACAACATTCAGATGAATATTATCTGCAGTCACCCAATAACATGGCATCCATTTTGTCAAAAACTGATGCATGGTCCACAGTCGGAGAGGCAGCCAGCAGGATGCAAACCTTGGATAACATCACCCAGGATGTGACAGAACAGCCATGAAATAAACATAAGACTTGTTTCACAAAATCAAGATCCATTATCCTAACTACAGGGTCACGGGGGTCTGCTGGAGCCAATCCCAGCCAACACAGGGCGCAAGGCAGGAAACAAACCCTGGGTAGGGTGCCAGCCCACCACAGGGCACACACACACACCAGGCACACACTACAGACAATTTAGGATCGCCAATGCACCTAGCCTGCATGTCTTTGGACTGTGGGAGGAAAGCCACGCAGACACGGGGAGAACGGGCAAACTGCACACACGGAGCACCCGGGAAGCAAACCCAGGTCTCCGTACTGCAAGGCAGCAGCGCTACCCACTGCGCCACCGTGCCGCCTTCAAAATCAAGATGAAGAATGAATTATTATCGAACACACTGCAAACTAAGAAGCAACCCCTGCACATCGTCTAGATGGACATTTAGCAGTTGAGTTTGTTCGTGTCAGTCAATGGGATGTACATCATGCGCACGGCTCATTTTCTCTGAACTATAGTTAGGTTTCAACTAGAGAGTGCTGACCCAAATCGGCAGTGACAGTGTCAGCTCATTGAGATGCCAGGTGGTCTGTTCATTGTGCCTCCGTGCTGCTGCCCACCTGAGCATGCCAGACAGGCGGAGGGCTCTGACTTCTAATTTAAATGTTTCAATTTAGTTTCTGTTCTCTTTTTCGCAGTGTGTGAATGTTTGAGTACCGGACACTAGTCGTGAATTCAGTTGTATGAAATTTACATTAACTGTTGCTGCCATAAGAGTCCTGAAATCAAATCTTGTCACAGTTTATATGGGATTTGTGTGGCCTGCTTATATCCACGTGGGCCCTCCTCTGGTGGGTGTGTTTGAAGCGGACCCTGTGTGATTGTGTGTGACTCTTCTTCTCTCCTGGGTCGCTTTCTGTCTTGTGCCCAATGCTAGAAGGGTACACGGCGCCCTGCAACCCTGAATTAGATTAAACAGGTTTGAGAATGTCATGTTGTATGGTATTCACATCTTTGTCTTCCTCTTTTTTAGGCCAAGGGCCATGGGAAATGGCCAGTGAAGTGGTACGCTCCAGAATGTCTAAACTACTTCCGGTTTTCTAGTAAGAGTGATGTGTGGAGCTTTGGTGTCCTCATGTGGGAAGCATTTTCATTAGGGCAGAAGCCTTACAAAGTAAGTGACAAATTCTGATGCCAATGGTCCTGCTGCCATCCCTGTTTGTGTCCACCTTTTGTACAGAATTTGTTTTAGCCGCTCACTTTGTATGACCATAAAATGGCTAGAGGTCTTTATGTTATGCCCACTTCCAACCTTCCTTTACCCACACCTGCATTACGTCTCCTCTGAATTTACATGCAGGCAGGATTTTGACATTTTTTGCTGCTTTTGTTGCCAGCAGTAAAATTTAACAAACACGCCTGACAGCCTGTGCCACTTGCCAGATTTTCCTACTTTGCTGGAGATAAAATGCTGCAAGTGGAATGTTTTGTACTCTTTATGAGAAAGACGAGTGCCAGGAAATGCTGCAAATGTTCTGATAATTCCAGAATTCCGTAATGCTGCTCAAACATACGCTGGAACTAAAGGTTAAAGAGGAGCATCCAGAAGTGCCAATGTTGCATAGGGAAGAGCAGGACAATGCCAATGAGAATTTCTTATGTTTATCAGATGGAAAGTGAAAAATGTTAAACAGACACAACTAGAACAGGCAGCAACTGTCATGTGGATTTTAGAATTGCTGCTTAAAAAGATACCATAAGTAACGAGTAACAGACCTAGGAACACGGGGCAAAAGCAAGATGTATCGAGGTGGGAGTCCAATGATCTGATGGAGCGAGGGTGGCACAGAGTGAAATGACAGGATTGCTTTGCTTACAGCAGCATGAGGATCATCACCATGTCCTAAAATACAGAGACAATCAAAGGAAACCTATGCAGTAATAGTAAAGAAATGGGCAAGATGTTAAAAACTTCAAACTATGAGGCAAGCAGACATCCCTTGATATATCTGAGCCTCAGTGCAGCTCCTGACTGACTGGTCACCATGCTGCTCAGAAAGAGAAGGCAAAGGTTCAAGTTTCATGTGGCGGTCAATGCCTAAAGGAATGTTAAATGACAATGGTCATGGCCAAAGAAAAAAAAAGATTTCTGCTTGGTGACGTCCTCCATAGTAGACACTGTCATTATTACCCCTGGCTCAAATCCCAGCACCATCACCATGTAGCCAGTGTCTGGGTGAACTTGTTTTCCTTTCACACCTCAAATGTTATAATATGAGTGTTACAGCAGGGTGTGCTTTATGATTCAATGTTTAAAATGTGTTGTGTTCTAGGGAATGAAAGGAAATGAAGTCATACAAATGATTGAGCGTGGAGAGCGAATGGAAGCACCACCTGCCTGCCCACCAGAAATGTATGAATTAATGCGACTCTGCTGGACCTACAAGTAAGTAGGGATCTGAAAATAATAATAATGACTGACTGGTACTTGGTGAACATTCAGCAGATCTTTTTGTTTATGGTGGGTCACTCAGTGCCTAACAAGTAGCGTAACCACAAGCACAATAGCATATAATACCATTCATGATTGTTATGGAGACCTAAGGGGGGGGTTATTTGGGAATGGATTGGGGGAGAGAGGTGCCCCTCAATGTCCATAGCTTGCATTAAGTATTATTAGACTTTGAGGACAAGTGGGCCCTCCTCAGTGTCCAGGGCATGTGCCTCTTGAGTTACATAACGGTGCCCCTTTGTCACTTGTGGTACATCAGGAAACTCAGCCTTTGTTCATTTTATAGATGACATAATATAAAGTAAGTTACAGGTTAGTCAAACATGAAGTGCTACATTCAGATCTGATACCCACATTGTTTTGTTATTATTATTATTATTATAATATAAAAAGTGCAATAGAGAGTAGCACCACATTACACCTGCAGCTAGACTAAGGCACCACTCAGTGTCCAAACCTCTGTATTCTGTCGAAGAGATGCTAAGCAGGTCCAAAATATTGAATGAAAAGGCACGTTTCCAAAAGATGCCTAAACATGCGTAAAAGGGTGCATTTTGAATTGACAAAGGGGGGTCACTCTACAGCTTTGAGGTAAAAAAGGAGAAGCATTGTCCAGTCTTGGCATGTCTGAGGAAAAGATGGGGAAGGGGTGTTCAGCAGACAGACAGAGGCAGAATGAAGACTTCCCTGAAGGGACAGAAGGAGAGACCAAAGACTGGAGATACTGAGGTGCAGAGGCATTCAGAAACCGTAGGTCAAGACAAGCACTTTGAACTGGATCTTCGGAGTATCAGGAAGCCAATTGATAGACTGAGGCAGAAGAGGAGTAGGAGTGATACAATGAGCAGAAAAAGCACCAGTCGAGCAGATGTATTTTGGAGGAGCTGGAGGGGTCAGATAGTAGTTGTAGGAAGCCCCACCAGGAGAGAAACAGTACCTAAACAAGGAGTTGAGTAGTGTAATTAGTGAGGTGGGTCAGATCCTCAGCATTTTATGAAGAAAGGAACAACGTGATTGGGTCATTGAAGAAGGAAATTCAATGAATTAAAGTGAGGACTCACACCAAGATTCCTGAACAAGACTTAAAGAGCAATGCTTAAAGACAAATCTGAGGAGGAGAATCAGAAGACAAGATATCTGACTTTGAAAGGTTATGTTTAAGGTGATGAGTGTTCATCCATGATACGATTGCAGAGAGACAGCTGGAGATTTGGGCTGGACCTACCCGTCTGGAGATCAAAAAAGTAGATTTAATTAGGGACATCTTACCAGCATCATAGGCCCCTGGGCAAAGTACTGCAATAGGGTTTTTGAAAGCAAAACAGAAACATACATAGGCATCAGAAACACTGTGGGCCCCTATGCTCCTGCGGCCCCCGGCCAGTGGCCATTGTGCCCATATGTTAAGACAGCCCTGGTTAATATGGATTTAATATGAGGTAGTCACTGTAATATCCAATAAGTTAGCAAATGTTCTGAGGACCACGCTAATAGCGATGCCATCGCTATAGCCCTGAACCATCTGGAGCATAATGGGACATATGTGAGGATGTTTGGATCTTTGTCGATTACAGCTCAGCATTTGACACAATCATCCCAGACATCCTCATCAAAAAGCTATCTGACCTTGGCCTCTCCACTCATATCTGCTGCTGGATTAAGGACTTTTTGACCAACCAACCCCAGACAGTGAAGTATGGCTCTTATACATCTACCACCCTCACCCTCAACACCGGCTCTCCACAGGGCTGTGTGTTGAGTCACTTGCTGTACTCACTGTACACCCAGAACTGCATCCCCTCCCATCCTAGTAATATTATTATAAAGTCTGTCGACCATACCAAACTTTTCGGACTCATGTCAGGGGGAGATGAATCGGCTTATGGAGCAGAGCTACACAGGCTGGTCACATGGTGTACGGATAGCAACTTGATACTCAACACTGGTAAAACCAAAGAACTCGTTTTAGACGTTAGGAAGTGCGGCGTCAACCCCCTCCCTCTGATCATCAATGGTGATTGTGTTGAAAGGATTCACAGCTCTAAATTCTTGGGGACCCTCTTCTCGGACAGACTCACATGGGCAGACAACACCATGGCTAAGTGAAGAAGGCACAACAGCACCTACAGTATCTTTCCACAGACTTCCTAAGAAATTCAACTTGTGCGCAATCCTGATGTACGGTGTGACTGTGTGGTATGCCAGCTGTTAAAAAGGCAATAGAGAGTGTGATAAACACTGCTCAAAAGATCGTCGGCTACCCTTTCCCCTATCTAGAGGAGATTGCCAACTCTAGACTTCTCTCTAGTGTAGGGGTCTACAACACGTTGCTCGCGAGCTACCGGTAGCTCACAACCCCTTTCCAAGTAGCTCGCCAAAGGATTAATGAATTCAACATAAATTTGAAATCTTGATTAGTCAAATTAAGGGTGGGCGATCTTTCCAAAAAATCATATCACGATCCACAATCTGAATTTCAATCAATCTTTTTAATGTGGCATACACTTAAGAGAATATCCAGACTCAGACTCATCAAGACCTAAGTAACACTTCATTTTAAATATCAAACAAAGTTGAATTCAATTGTTCTCTCGTTCGCTAGCTAAGCGGAGTTAAGGGACACCCCAAAGCTGGCGAGTGAGTGAGGAAGGCTCAGGCCAGCTGCGTCTCTCTTGGATTTGCACAAATAAACTGAACTATGATGCATAGCGACATGAGAGAAATCACAAAATCAACCGAAATGTTCAAGCAAATTATAGAAAACAACTCGATCTAAATCCGTTAAGTGGTTCTCACTTTTAAAGCAGACATAAATACAGACAGACAGACATTGGATTTTTTATATTATATATTAGTAAACCTTCAAAATAATGTGCCGTTAAAGTCCCAACAGCATTCTCAGCATTTCTGGAGCTTAGTAGAGCCAGATAACTAAGAGAATCTTCACCAAGCAGCTCTGAAAATGTCTGCTTTGTTTGGGTCTCCATACCTCTGTGAGTCTGTCGTGAATGTAATAAAATCAAAGTTCAGAACAAGACGGACAGACGAACATTTAAATGACTCCATAAGAGCGAACCTCAGTGGCTCCACTCCACCAGACACCTCAGTGCCAGTCATCTGACTAACTAAAAAACACATCACACCTGTGAATAAAGTGACAAAATGACAAATGAAGAAGTCATATCTGTGGATTTGGAATTGCATTGTTTTGTTTTGACAGCATTCACATTTTAATTCAATAGTGTGAGATACACTAGAAAATGCATACAGACATACAAAATGTACTTGCAGGGGAACTAAATATTTTTGTGATGTTTTAATGTAAAATGTGAGTTGTGGACACCAACAGTTTGTAAATGTTCAGGCAACACAAGCTTATTCAGTTTGTTTGGGTTGAAATAAGCTAAGAGAATAAACGTTGAGTAAAACATGAGTAGCTCTCGGCCATTTTCATTTTGTAAAAGCAGCTCTCAGGGCAAAAAGGGTTGGCGAGCTCTGCTGTTGAGCAATTAAGATCACACAAGACGGCTCTCCTCCTGGTCGTTACAGGAGGCGTTACAGACGTCTCAAAACAAGGACGGTAGATTCAGGGATCCTAAATGCTGCTAAACGTTCTGATTTTACAGTACATTACATACTGAATCCTAGCACACTATCCACATTATTTATAGTGTCTTTGTTTTATGCTACGCGTGTGTTCACATAAGGATGTATGAGTGGTATCAGTAGGTGTGAGATGTCTTCATGGGTCTATGGCTGGGTGTGTTTGCACTGTACGATGTGAGATGTGTGGTTTCATTAAAGTGTTTTGCAATGAGGCACCACACTGGAGAGGCTTTCCAATTTTGTCATATTTGACTACAGTGACAATAAAGGCATTCTTAGTTCTCTAATTTCAGGATTTCATAGATTAAGATGGGAGGATTGTTAGTTATGTCCTGATATGTAAGACCGCTGAACTTGTAGAGGGAGTATGCACATTATAACATTTTCACCTTTTTAACAGGCAGATCATAGAAATATGAATAGCAATGTAATGAACACATAAAAGCTCTAAACAGTTTGCTGCATTTGTTTACTTCAGAAGCCCTCAAGAAGAAGGTCCACCTCGAATCAGGGGTCCTCAGTCACGGTCCTGGAGGGCCGCAGTGGCTGCAGGTTTTTGCACCAACCCAGTCGCTTAATAAGAAGCCCTTATTGCTCAAGTAACACTTCTGCTTGACTTCAGTTGTCTCGCTTGTTAAGATTTTGAACCCTTATTGCTTATTTTAGTCATAAACGGCTGTAGTCTTGGTTTTGAATTGCTCCTTATTAGCAATAAGATGCACATGACAAAAGAAACCAGCATTTCTCCATTTAGTTTATTACCATTTACACCTGCGAGTATTTATCATGCATTATTGGGTTTAATGAAATACTTGGAAGGAAAGTGAAGGACTGAGAATTACTCCTCCATTTTAGCCTTCAAATCAGTCAGTCGGTCGGTCATCATCCAACCCGCTATATCCTATATCCCCTATATCACGGGGGTCTGCTGGAGCCAATCCAACCCACCACACGACACAAACACACAGTAGGGACAATTTAGCCTGCATGTCTTTGGACTGTAGGAGAAAACCGGAGTACCCAGAGGAAGCCCACACAGACACACGGAGAACATGCAAACTCCACACAGGGAGGACCCGGGAAGCGAACCCAGGTCTCCTTACTGCAAGGCAGCAGCGCTACCCACTGTGCCACCGTGCCACTGTGCCGCCCAGCCTGCAAATCATTTGGATAATATTCTTAGAAAGGGGAAGAAAAACTAGGATATGAGAATGACCTGAAGTAGCAGAGTTAAAGCTCTAACAAGCCATGAAATTAAATTATTGGCAAGAATTGCTTTCTAATTAAGCAACCGGAGTGAGAATAAAAACTTGCGGCCCTCCAGGACTGGGACTGAGGACCCCTGCACCTTAAACATACTGACACCATCAATGCAAAAAATATGTCATGAGTAAACAAATAGATAAGCTCAGAACATCATAATGCAGGAATGAACATTTCCAGCTGAAAAAGTTAAAGAAAGATAGCAATGGTGGGTTTTCAGCCCATTTAGGGTTAGAAGATGGCCTCGTCGTGTTTAAGGATGTTTCCTGCCAAGGAGTAGATCTGCAGTCCTGCAGCAGTGGAGGCCAAAAAGATCTGGCGCTCAGTTACACAAAGCAGAATATCCCGGGGGTCTAGCAAGCCAAGACTGGAGGCGACTGTGAGCTTAAGCATCCAGAAACCTAAGAATGTGGTGGAATTCACTGGTTAGAAGGCCAGAGCTCAGACTGTTTGGCACTTTCTTTATATGCTCTTTGCATTTGCTGCTGTTACAGTCTGAACCTCAAATTAGCCATAAACCACACATCTTGCAGTCTGAATGCTGCAGAATACTGGAATATTAGGATGAACGGCTGCAATTGAAAAGCTCTGTGCAATGTGCAGAAAGTGTAGAAAGTGCACAATCATGGTATTAATCAAACTTTACAATTTAAGCAATTTCCCTTTTCAACAGTAATGGGTACAGGGTGGCACCACTGTCTAAAGTTTTACCAAGAAAACCACAAAAATTACAATATTGTGAAATGCCACTCTCATTTGAAGTAACAGTAAAAGTAAAATATCAATATGTCACAGTAAGTTCAAAATATCTGACAATTTCTGTCTCATTCTTAGGGAAAACAATGTCTACTGTATTGTGTGTGTTGTATTGTCTACTGTATTGTGTGTGTTGTATTGTGTGTGTTGTATTATGTGTGTTGTATTGTCTACTGTATTATGTGTGTTGTATTGTCTACTGTATTGTGTGTGTTGTATTATGTGTGTTGTATTGTCTACTGTATTGTGTGTGTTGTATTGTCTACTGTATTGTGTGTGTTGTATTATGTGTGTTGTATTGTCTACTGTATTATGTGTGTTGTATTGTCTACTGTATCATGTGTGTTGTATTGTCTACTGTATTATGTGTGTTGTATTATGTGTGTTGTATTGTCTACTGTATTATGTGTGTTGTATTCTGTGTGTTGTATTGTCTACTGTATTATGTGTGTTGTATTGTCTACTGTATTGTGTGTGTTGTATTATGTGTGTTGTATTGTCTACTGTATTATGTGTGTTGTATTGTCTACTGTATTGTGTGTGTTGTATTATGTGTGTTGTATTGTCTACTGTATTGTGTGTGTTGTATTATGTGTGTTGTATTGTCTACTGTATTATGTGTGTTGTATTATGTGTGTTGTATTGTCTACTGTATTGTGTGTGTTGTATTGTCTACTGTATTGTGTGTGTTGTATTATGTGTGTTGTATTGTCTACTGTATTGTGTGTGTTGTATTGTCTACTGTATTGTGTGTGTTGTATTATGTGTGTTGTATTGTCTACTGTATTATGTGTGTTGTATTCTGTGTGTTGTATTGTCTACTGTATTATGTGTGTTGTATTGTCTACTGTATTGTGTGTGTTGTATTGTCTACTGTATTATGTGTGTTGTATTTCTGAGTCTTCAAGAGCAAGTCAATTAAAATGAATTCAAAAGAAGTTAATTAGCAGCACAAACAGGTCATAAAAAATAGGAAAAGGGTTACAATGAAAACTTGCAGCCACTGCGGCCCTCCAGGACTGGAGCTGGAGACCCCTGTCATAGAGCTTATCTTTGGTCTTTCTCTGGTACTGTTAGGTCCTTCTTGTGATAGGAATATTACAAATTAACAAACCGGGCCCACTGCTGCATCAAGACAACAATTTTACACCAGAACTCCTCACATAAAGACACAGAAGCCATGATCCAATATCCACACTGCAAAACCAAACGTGTAGAGGGTGACCACCGTGGACTTGTGATTTGTAGTTCAGCTCCTTCATTAGAAGGTTTGCGGCAGGACGGAGGCACTGGGGTGTCGCGTCTCTCTGTTAGATCACTTGAATGTCTTTATGTGGAATTGACTCTTTGACTTTTCTTTTCCCAACTGCAGCAGTGAACAAAGGCCTGGATTTGCTTCAGTTGAGCTCAAATTGAGGGAATTCTACTACGACATCTGAGACAGAACTCGCTATGTGGAGTCGGTGCGCCCACCATGCTATCTCAAATAAAAAAAGGGGAGAGAGAGAGAGAGAAAGAGAGCAGCTTCAACAGTTCCCTAGAACTTGAATCCACTTGTGCTTCTGATTTAATGTCATGTATCCAAGCTTATCTGCCTGCCTGTGTGTCACTGTGTCCTCATGAATAAGTAAATAAATGAAGAATGTCCTCTGGAAGATCCTTGTAAATAAAACCAATGTTTCAATTTGATATGAAGCTCGTCACATTAAAACATGGCTCCAAGCTCAGGTTGTGCTCAAAGTAAAGTAGATAAACCAACCAACTTACACCCAACATGATAATCTGGAGGCTGCTTACAAAGCCATTGTTCTGCCAGACTCTTCGGATGTGCGTCCATCCTGCAGAGAGAAAAACAGAGAGCAGGTCAAAGGTCAAAGCCAAGGGTCTACCAAAAAGTCAACCAAGCGGACTGCTGTTCTGATTCGACAGCCTGCTGTACTCGTGCACAAAGGAGGCTGGAGCTCGGTGGCTGAACCACTTGGCGTGTGTTGAGAGTCGACTGCAAGTACATACGCACGACATCAGGGTGGAGCAGCTGCTCAGTGCCAGGTCAGTGGAGGTCCTCATTACTGAGTGACCTGCTCATTTAAATCCTTGGAGGGGCTGCAGTGTAGTTCACTGGACACATGGCCCACATCCTCACATGGGTGACATTGCAAGAGACGAGTTGACAGCTGTTAACTTAATGGGAGTCAAGCAGAACTACAGAAAATAAAGAAGGACGAACCTGTCACGTGTTCACTCAGAGACCACCAGGATGATACCACATTTAATAACAGCTCACATGTGGCCCCAGTCCACACTCGTGAAATTCAGTGATGGTTGTCCTCTGTGAAACTTCACTCAGACAACTCATTTACTGGACTCACAATCTGTTTGCCACACAAGCCGACTACAAAAGATTATAAAATAAATAAGCAAAATTCTTACGAGTGCCTGGGGGGCCCTGCTGACCGCCAATGCCAGGATGGGGGCTGACTGAGCGTCGGTGTGGAGTAGATGTGGCTGGCCATGGGGTTTTCATCCTAACCGTCTTCTTAATTAGTGAGCCATTTTTGCTTTAGTTTCAATTGACGTGACTCAGACCCCTTAGTTATTTCTTTTTCCTTAATGAGTGGCCAAACAACGAGACACAAAAAAAGACACCACATGACCAGCTCACCTGAAAATAAAGAAAGGTGAAGGTCTCGGTCTGCTCAGGTCACCAAAACATCTTGATGGTGGTCTTAGAAAAAAACAGAAAATCAACAGAATGAGAGCAGCAACAAGTCCTGATATTCAATAACAGCTTTAATTAACAGCAAGGACTGGCTTCTCATTAAGAAACTGGTTGGAGTGAAATTGGCTGGAGTTTGACATTCTAATTCAGCTGGTCATCTGTTGCCTCTTTTCACATCTCATTTCTGTTTGGCTGCCATCAATTCGGAGGACTGAATCCTTAAAAACCGGGCTATTAAAATGGGATAAGGAGTTAATTAGCAGTGAGAACTGGTCACTGATTAGAAAAAGGGTTACAATGAAAACCTGCAGCCATTGCGGCCCTCCAGGACCAGAGCTGGACACCCCTGGACTTGGCTGAATGCCCTTCTCTGAAAGGGCCTGGTACAGGCGAGGCATTAATGTGCCCTACAAAGGGCTGGCACACCATTCAGTGTCATTTCTGCCTAGTGCCCAATGCCAGCAAGATAGACCCCTGTTGATTCTGTAATGGAGAAGATGTTCACAATTGTGGGCATGTGTAAAAGTAAGGGGTGTTTTACCTTTTTTAAAACATTTGGATATCAAAATTTGATCTTCATTTAAAGAGTATCTTTTGATAAAGGAGGTGTGATTACAAACAAAAACAAAGACAGATTCATTTCTCAGTAATGTATTCAGCTACGCCATTTCTGTTCTGAGGAAAACGGAAGCCCAACATCCCCCGGGGCTCCAATAGCTGCTATTGCCCCCTCAAGTCTGTGTTTCCTTTAACCGTCTAGTCTCACACGTCAACGAGGAGAACGTCCTCCATGAAGAATTCCTTCAGCAATGTGATGTTTTCAGGGGGTGCTGCTTGCAAAGCTCATTTCAAATCTCCCCACAGTATTCAAATCAGGGTCTTGGCCGGGCCATTCCAGAACCCCCAGTTTCGTCCTTCTCAGCCATTCTTTGGTTGATTTACTGGTCTGCCTAGGCCTGCTGTCATATTCCAAGGTCCACTTTCAGTTGAACTTCAATCTTCTGACAGGTGGTCTCACATTATCCTCGATCACCCTCTGGAACAATGAAGAATTCCTAGTGGTTTCTGGGATGGTGAGCTGCCCAGGCCCTGATGCAGTAAACCAGTGGATTTCCACCACCATGTTTTACAGTTGGCATCAGGATCTTTTGGTCAAACATGTCGTCTGGTGATGTGGCCAGATAATTCTATCTTTGCTCCTGTCCAGAGCACACTCTTCCAGAAGTCCAGTTCTTTGTCTACATGAGCAAACTTTAGTCTTGTCCTGATGTTCCTTCTTGCACACCTGTCATGTAGATGTAATTTGTGCAGCCCTTTTTCTAATGGTTGGCAAGAGCAACCTGTACGTCTTTTGATGAAATTCTGGGGTTCTTAGAGGCCTCTTTTGGCACCTTACGTTCTGCTCCTGGGCTGAACTTGCTGGGACGTCCAGGTCTGGACATGTTGGCAGTAGTTTGAAATCTTCTCCACTTGTAGATGATCTTCTGGCCAGTGGAGTGGTTGATTTCCATCGTTTGCAAATCTTTTTAAATCCATTCCATGACTCATGGGGATCTCTTTGTTTCTGCATGGTGATAACGCACACGTTAATAACAAGGAACAAACCAAACTAAATGACTACGGTTTAAATAAGTCAGATGCGAACAAGATCCACTCTATGATGTTCTAATTATTTGCATCTGATCTGGTGCACCAGATTCTAATTTTATGTATTTGAGGAGGTCATAAATGGAGGTGTACTTACTTTTTACATGAGAAATCTGCATTTATGTTTCATTAATGTGTACAATGGACAACAAAATCTAGATTTGACATGATTAGATTATATCATTTTTACCTGAAGACAAATGAAGATCAAATCTTGATATGTCCACCTACGTTTAAAAGGAAAACACATTTCATGGGGTGTATTTACTTTTTCACACAATTGCAGAAGTCAAATTAAAAAGAAGTTACTCCTGTAACAGTAACCTGACATGACATTCTCAAATGTCCAACTCAGGGTCTCAGAGCCAATCCCGACATCATCGAGTGCCTGCACTGGCATTAAGCCCACCCAAAGGGGCGCCAATCTGGACTCTCAGGCATGGTGTTTGGCCCACAATAAGTAGTTCTTAAACTTTTTTTTTCTCCCGACCCAATTTTGCCTTTGGTTTGCTGCCAACCATCACCATGAGGGGGTGGGTATCCCCCCTTGGAGAATCGGCTATGCAACTCATCACAACAGACACAATGACATTTGCCTAAAACAACAATGGCGCCCCATTGCAAGACACTCCACAAACCGCACACGACCCTTTGTTATGAAACTTGACTCTGCGCCACCCGAAACATGCTACGACCCACAGTTAAGGGAACTCTGCCCTCGGCTGCAAGAACTCAACAGCAACAAAGCGGACCAAGCTGGCCTGAACTTCTTCTTCTTTTGGCTCCTCCCCTTTAAGGGGTCACCACAGCAGATCATCCGTCTCCATCTGTCCCTGTCTTTGACATCATTTCCTGCCACACCCACTGCCTTCATGTCCTCCTTCACCACATCCACAAACCTCTTCTTTTCCTTTTGCCTGCCAGTTCTATCCTCAACATTCCTTTCCTGATGTATCCCTCATCTCTCCTCTGCACGTGCCCAAACCATCCCGATCTAGCCTCTGTCACTTGGTCACCAAGCTGACATTCCTGTGCTGTCCCCCTAATAACCTCATTCCTAATCCCATCTGCCCTCATTAATCTAAGTGAAAATCGCAGCATCTTCAGCTCTGCCTTCTCAGTGTCACCGTCTCCAAACCATACAACATACAGTAGCTGGTCTCACCACCATTTTATAGACCATCCCTTTCACTCTTCTGCACCCAGTCCACCCTGCATGCACTCTCTTCTTCACTTCTTTGCCACACTCTCCATTGCTTTGGACTGTTGAACCCAAGTATTTCAATTTGTCTTTCTTCACCACCTCTGCTCCTTGCAGTCGCACCTTTCCACGCCCTTCTCTCTCATTCACTCACATGTTCTCCGTCTCACTCCTACTGACTCTCATACCCCTACTCTCCAGTGCATACCTCCACCTCTCCAGGTTCACCTCAACCTGTTGTCTACTCTCTCTACAGATTACAAAGTCCTCTAACTGTGCATCTTGTGATGGCATTGTGTGTCTTGACCCCCTCTAGAACTGGAACCCACCATCTTGCTATTGCCAGCCATTTCATGCGGTAGACCCCAGTCAATGACATCATTCCAGGTATTTCTTTGGGGATGTGAGAGGTAAACTCAAAGGGAAACCCACTCAGGAAGTGCCTGGGCATAAGATCTGAGCCCAGGATACTGGATCTGTGAGAGACTTTATTTATACAAGTAAAGGGAATATCTGTCCATTGGTTAATTGTTGAAGTACGGCCAATTTACCTTGAAGGACAGAAAAACAAAAACCTCCAGGCAGCAGCATCTCTGGAGAGAATAAACCTCTGGGGGTCCACAGTCGATTATCAAAGTCAGACACCATCACAGTCCTGGAGACCTCAGCCAACCAGCTGCCCACCCTCCCTCTGCTGATCAGTCTGTAGTGGAGTCTGTGCTGGCTGTCCAATGTGATGACACAATCATTCCATCTGATAATTCCAGTGCTCCCAGTATCTGAGATGACTTTTCCATTGCAGCACTGAGTGGCAACATCAAGATAATGAGAAAAGAAACAGACAAGAGGCGGCTCAGTAACAGTTTGTGTTTCTTAGATTTCGATACAAATGACTAACAATGTACAGCTTCCCTGCAGCTCTAGTCAGGGTGTGCCAGACTAAAGTTGTCAGTCTTCAGCATGGAGACCAAAGGGGCTTCTCTTATAAGTGAGTGCGCCCGACAGTGGCCTGCCATCCCCTCCAGGTATGGTTCATGTTCACGGCTTGTACATCAGGCAGTCTGGATAGCAGGCTGAGCCGGATGAAGCCGACACAGATATATACGGGTGGGTGGATGTTTTACTCTGAGCTGGACATCCACTTCTCCTACTTTCTTTTTACTTTCTCATTGAACATCAAACTTTCATTGCTGCATTCAACTCCTGCACTTTGTCTCCAGTACCTGAAAAACAAACTGACTGACTGATTGAGCCCAAGTATTTCAAAATGGAGCTCAAAGTGATGGCAGTTTTGCCTTTTGGTGGCAATAAGAACAGAAATCGACAGGTCCCCTTCCCAGTTTCACTTTAGCATGAACCACCCATACAATCAGGTGCAGGAGATAGAAATGGTAGGGCAAAGAAGACAGGCACTGGTCCTGCCTGGTTCAGGGCACTGGACTCCTAAAATACCAGTTCTTTAATGGCACTTTATTGGGTTGTGTGGCCCATCACAGACCACCACTTGACAAAGACCCATTTTGTTGTCAGTAGGGTTCTTTGCACAGATCGAGAAAACCTGAACTTAGCCAGTGTGATTGTATGAAACAAGAGTCCTTCTCAAATCTGGAACCCATTGGTACCTCACAAATGGGGGTGTTTCATTTACAGCATCACTCTGAAGAACCACTGAATCACCTTAGGCATTAGCTAAAGTGACATTAGTGTGGTGAGCTGAGGGGTCTCCGTGTCTCTGGAGGCCACCATCTGTGCCTTTCAGGTGATGCCACTGTGCTTGTGTTTTAATGTCAAGTTTGGAATGAATAAATAATAAGCATAATAAGGAACAAAAAACCTGCACCATGTTGCAATTGAAGTACGGTATTACAACAACGAGGAAATGTGTACATCTGTGGAGTTTCTCATTGTGCCACTGGAGGGCAGTGTTTACCCATATTAGTGTGCAGGTGCTGATCATCCAGCAGCAGCCCTTCGAAATTTAGACTCATTTATTTCACAGACTGATCACTAGGGGGCAGAATTCGCCTTTTATTAGAAGAAAGCTTGGGACCAGCAGTGCTCAGCAGTCTGCGCACCAATCCCTGCACTGTTTTCATTGTGTAACAATTGCTGCCCATAATGTACAAGAAAGGGACAAACACAATATTCTCTAAAGCACCTAATCCAATTCAGGACTGTGGGGGCAAAAACCCACCCAATAGCACTGGTGCAAAGATGGAAACAAAGCTGAATGGGATGCCAATCCACCACATAGCTCACCCAAATCAGGCCAGTCTGTGGATGACAAGGGGAGAACATGCAAACCCCACCCAGACGGAGCCAGGGCACACAAATCAAACCTGGCATCTGACAGGGTAACAGATGGCACTTTATAATGGTAATGCAAAATTAATTGTGATTGCTCAGTTACAAGGTTTGTATTAATATATAGTATGCAGTTACTGTGGTTTTTTAACTGATTTTTGAGAACATAAGAATGTTTGATTAGTGCTTATTATTAAGGATCCTGGACGAAGATTTAAGCTCTGGAAGTGCTGAGCACCATCTTGGGCCTATGAAGGTGAAATCAGCTTAGGAAATGTCCACTGGTAAAAAGCGATGGTGACCACCAGCAGTGCAGGGGATCTTGGGAAGAATTTTGGAATGGAAGGAAAAGGAATGAGAGCTAAAGTGTCTCTGTATGTCAAATGACCTTGAAGAAGTTTAAGACAGATAGATAGATAGATAGATAGATAGATAGATAGATAGATAGATAGATAGATAGATAGATAGATAGATAGATAGATAGATAGATAGATAGATACTTTATTAATCCCAAGGGGAAATTCACATAATCCAGCAGCAGTATACTGATACAAAAAACAATATTAAATTAAATAGTAATAAAAATGCATGTAAAAGCAGACAATAACTTTGTATAATGTTAACGTTTACTCCCCCGGGTGGAATTGAAGAGTCGCATAGTGTGGGGTCTCCTCAGTCTGTCAGTGGAGCAGGACGGTGACAGCAGTCTGTTGGTGAAGCTGCTCCTCTGTCTGGAGATGATCCTGTTCAGTAGATGCAGTGGATTCTCCACGATTGACAGGAGCCTGCTCAGCACCTGTCGCTCCGCCACGGATGTTAAACTGTCCAGCGCCGTGTCTACAATAGAGGCGTGAGGCGTCCTTCTTCTTTATGCTGCCTCCCCAGCACACCACCGCGTAGAAGAGGGCACTCGCCACAACCGTCTGGTAGAACATCTGCAGCATCTTACTGCAGATGTTGAAGGATGCCAACCTTCTCAGAAAGTATAGTCTGCTCTGACCTTTCTTACACAGAGCATCAATATTGGCAGTCCAGTCCAATTTGTCATCCAGCTGCACTCCCAGATATTTAAAGGTCTGCACCCTCTGCACAGTCACCTCTGATGATCACGGGGTCCATGAGGGGCCTGGGCCTCCTAAAATCCACCACCAGCTCCTTGGTCTTGCTGGTGTTAAGGTGTAAGTGGTTTGAGTCGCACCATTTAACAAAGTCTTTGATTAACTTTCTGTACTCCTCCTCCTGCCCACTCCTGATGCAGCCCATGATAGCAGTGTCATCAGCGAACTTTTGCACGTGGCAGGACTCCGAGTCATATTGGAAGTCTGATGTATATAGATTGAACAGGACCGGAGAAAGTCCAGTCCCCTGCGGCGATCCTGTGCTGCTGACCACAATGTCAGACCTGCAGTTCCCAAGACGCACATATTGAGGTCTGTCTGTAAGATAGTCCACAATCCATGCCACCAGGTGTGAGTCTACTCCCATCTCAGTCAGCTTGTCCCTAAGGAGCAGAGGTTGGATGGTGTTGAAGGCGCTAGAGAAGTCCAGAAACATAATTCTTACAGCACCACTGCCTCTGTCCAGGTGGGAGAGGGATCGGTGTAGCATATAGATGATGGCATCCTCAGCTCCCACCTTCTCCTGGTATGCGAACTGCAGAGGGTTGAGGGTGTGGTGGACCTGTGGCCTCAGGTGGTGAAGCAGCAGCCGCTCCATGGTCTTCATCAGATGTGACGTCAGAGCAACAGGCCAGAAGTCATTCAGCTCACTAGGATGTGAGTAGGTTTGTCAGGGTGGTCCGTTGCAGCACCCAAGATGAAGTCTGAACTTGTGTCCAGCTGGTCTTTGTTTTAGCCGCCAGTTCAACTTTGTGTACAACTGGGGTGCTTGAATAATTAAGGAGCTTTGATGTATCAACAGTAAACAGTGCAGCAGTTGAACAAAGCACAGCGAACATCTTACATATCTGACCAGCATGAAGCCCTCAGCCATGAATTAAGATATTTCAGTTCATTTTAAAGTACAAAATTCAGGAAGAAGCCCTCAATTAAAAACCAAAACCATAAAACATGAGGAGCACAGTGGGACAGATGACAGGACGCGCTTTGTCCAGTGGTCATTCATGTATGCCTCAGCCGCATTGCCTGACCCGACAAGACCACCCACCTGAGCACACAGAACACGTTAAACAAAGTAAAAGTAACAGAATTAAAGCAACAGATCTTAAATGGTTTTGGGTTTTTTTCTCACAACCCAATTTGCGTTTTTTGTGGTAGCCTCCCTTCCACTAAAGCTTCTCCACATTCTTCAGGATGTTCTAAGTCTTCACTGAGTGCCGTCACAACTTCAGTGGTTAAGTACAAAGACAAACTTGACAAACTACTGGTCACATAATCAATGCACATAAACACACAGCAAGACAAAGCAGCACCAACCTGATTAACGTAAATGGAGCCAGCAGCAGTGTCCATCAACGTTATTACTGCATTATGGCCAACGAGAGCGCCAGTCAGCAGCAAACCCCACCAGATATAACACACAAAGTCAGATGCAGGCCACGTCCACACTGCTATGTCTTCATTTATAATGGCCTTTTTAACCAACAACAATCTCCATCCACATTAAAATGACCAAAAACAAATTTGATGGAGTTGTTCGCCTACACTGGGTGTGCACATCAGTGGAAAAATCTTTGAAGTGAACGTAACTCTGATGGCCACGGGATTTACCACAAAACTGCCGTGACCTTTACACAAGTACGGAGCATTCAGACTTTACAGAACGCAGTTTAGATGCATACGGGTGAGCAACACAACGAACGCCACAGAAAGCAGCTCCTCTGAGGACACATCCGGAGGTGCTGGTGGAAGGAATACCAGGGACACCCAGAGTGCTTCCGGGTACTCATGCGTTCATCAGAGGGCACCTGGAGCAGATCCAGGTGGGGATAAAAGAGGCCGCCTCCCTCCAGTCATCAACCGGAGTTGGGAGGAGAAAGATGGAGCTTGTGGGGAGAGGAGTAGAGGTGGCAGAAGGATTCAAGGACAGAGAGAGAAAGAAGGGACGAGTTTGGCTAATAGAGCATTGTGTTGTGCTGTATAGAGAGAGGACAGCAATAAACGTGTGTTTTGGACATTTGGTGTCTGTCTGTCTGTGCCTGGGGGCTGTCTTTCCACAATGTGTATATATATATATATATATATATATATATATATATATATATATATATATATATATATATAATAAAAAGAGGGATATAGAAAGAGAGAATATATACACTGTATATATATATATATATATATAGATAGATATACAGTGTACATATAGATATTGTGAAGGCTAGGGGGCGCCACAAAACCCCAAACCCAAACACACAAACACAGTCCCAGTTCAAGTAAAGGGGGGGTTTATTATTAATATATAATATTATTAATAAGATGCTTTTCTCCTCCTCTCCTCTCTCTACCACACTGCTTTTCCCCAGTTGACTGCTGCCTTCCTTCCTCCCAGCTCCGACTTGCCTGAATTAGGCAGTGCAGTCCCTTTTATTGAGGACCTGGGAGTACTTTTGGTGCCAGGGATTTGCCTGTTAGTAACATTTCTGGGTCATACGGAAGTCTCAAATGGTAGGGAATGTGACTCACTGCAGCGCCCTCTTGCAGCACCCTGCAGGACTGCGTTACTGGACTACAATTCCCATCATTCCCTGATGGTGTCCAAACAGGAACCAATATCCAGGGCTCCAGGGCTGCTGCCATTTAACGTCCTGGGGGATTAAACAGCCCCGAGACAGTAGACAGTCCTTCCCTTTTATCCCAGCCAAAAAAGGTACCGTAAGAATAATGAATATATATATATATATATATATATATAGACTTGTGCAAATTAATTGATACAAACTCTGAAAACAGCATTTTTTATTATGAATAATATTTATATACTCACAGCAGTACATGATATGACCTTCTTGACTCTTGAGAAGCATCTGGATGTGATTTGGCATGAAATCCACCAGTTCTGAACAGTCTTGGAGGATTCTGAACAAGGGTGTGTGTATGTATGTATATATATATATACACATATATATATATATATATATATATATATATATATATACATACAACGCCCCTGCTGCTTATGTTCCGGGGGAGCCGCCATGGGCAGTCCAATACCTCCCCCGGGACGCTTGGTGGCAGCCTCCCTGGCCGACGGTGATTCAGAGTCCTCCACAGCTTGGTTGGGGCCCAGGGTGACCGCTAGGGGGGGCTGTCTGCTTCCCACAGCCCGGCTGGACGAGTCTTCAGCCCCACGCGGAAGTGCAATTAGGACCAGGTGGTTAATCACCTGGAACGCTTCCGGGTGGGCTATAAAAGGGCTCAGCCACCACAAACTCGAAGAGCCAGAGTTGGGAGGAAGGAGACAAAGCTTGTCTGGGAGGTGTGGTGGAGAATTGTTTGTGTTTGGTGTTAAGTGCTTTTGGGACTGTGTTTGGGCTGTGTGGCACGGGGAAGACGTGTCCCACAACCAAAGAATACTAATAAAGTCTTTGTACTTTTTATACGTGCCTCCGTGTCCATCTGTGTCGGGTCAGGCGCCTATATAGCGCCTTTGTTACAATATATATATATATAATTTATGTGTGTGTTAATGAAAAAGTAAGCAGTTTGAAAATTACACAGTAACTGCAACTAATTGAGGCTGATGTAATACACCATGTTTGTAATGGCTTATGGGTAATTTGAACACAGCACTCTGTCATTAGTCTGGTTGAAGGTAAGGTCAAATGAACACGGATGTTCGGCTGCAGGAGTGCTCCACTCTTGATTTCTTTGGGCAGAGGGAGTGAAACTTGCTGAAACTCACTGAAGGATGTTGGCTCAGTACAGAAGTGACAACAGCATTTCTCAACATAAAGTTTATGAATGGGTGGAAAGAACCAGAGTAACTGATGAAGCTCAATCTGGATGGCCATCAACATTGAATGCTTTCATCAGAGAAGACCGGTGGATTGTGCTGCCTGCTGGTGCTGCATTTTGCAGTATCAGCTATGGATCTGCACATGTTATAATGCATAATGACTTGGGGTACTGTAAAGTTTTCTCAAGATTTGCACCCAAACAGCTTACTGAACTATACAATCCTAGATCCTTTGGTGAATTTTTACAGGTTGTTGATTTTCTAACAAAAGTGATAAGGTTTATTCCATTTTTTAAGACAAAAACATACATTTTCTGCTGTATTTAAAAATAATTCAATTCACTTAATTGCCTATGAATTCCACCACCTTCATTTTCAGGTCCTATGGGTTCTATTACCAAGTGGAGAGCTGAGCTGGCAGCACACCTTCATCAAGAGTCGACTTCTGCACACAGCCAGGACAATCTGACCAAAGTTACCACCAAAATTACTCACATCCTTAGGGTGCAGGGGAGATGGACATAACTGCACAAACCCACAGAGACATGAGGCCAGGGTCAAAGTGAAGAAAATGGGCAGGTCAATGCCACCATGTAACAGGGCAAAACCCGCTACAAACAAGAAACACCTCACGGTCAGCAAGCCGATTATAGCCAACAAAATTCTTCATTTAGCTTGACTGGCTAAGATGGCTGCCTTTTGCACACAGACCCAAGTCTTTGTCCCATGAAGGACCCAGTGTGGACATGCTGTGAAAGTGGCACCAACTGAGTGTAGACAGAACCTGATTAGATACATATAGAAACATCCAAGTAGACTAAATATGGGCTGAGCTAGTGGTCCGGATAAGGTCAAGGTCTATCAGCCTTTATGAATGTGGCAGAGGGCAGCACTGGCACTGACACTTACATGAGGGTTCTGATGCCCACTGCAGTGGAAATGTCAGACAAAACACCTCTGATGTGCCTGATCTGTCAAACATGAAAGGTGGATAGAGAATTACAAAGGAATCTCAGTCTGTGGCTTTGGCAAGTTGGACTCCTCAAGCTGTCAGACAATTTAATGAAGATTTCCGTATTTTGCTCCTTGGAAAACTCAAACATGAATTCAACAAAGAAAGCAGATTACCTGAGTCAATACCATCTTCATAAATATGGAATTTATCTGAAAAGAATTCTCTCCTGGCACGTGTGCAGAAGTCTCTTTGATAACAGTTTAAAAAGTCTGCTGAGAGGTGTACTCTCGATTGATGACTCGGTGTTAGCAGCAGAGGTGGTGCAATTCCAGTTAGTAAAGACTTAGGGCCAGTAGTGTGTGGACATCCCTCCAAAGTACTCAGCTCAGGTGTTTCACACAGGTGCACAGAATCAAACCCATAGCCATGCAGCCTCTATAGACAAACACTGACATTAGGGTGGGTCGTTACAACCACAGAGGAGGGCCAACTCCATATTAATGTCCAGGGTGTGGAACACAACGTCCAACATGCTCATGTAAGGGTGATGGTTGGGAGTATTTTATTATTTTTTTTCTCTAGCCGTCTGGAGTTTTTTTTTTTTTTGTTGTTTTTTCTGTCCACCCTGACCATCAGACATTACCCCTTTTCTATGTTAACTAATGTTGTCTTATTTTAATTTCCTATTTTGTCTTTAATTTTTCTTTTCTTCATTATGTAAAGCACTTGGAGCTACTTTTTGTATGAAAATGTGTTATATAAGTAAATGTTGTTGTTGTTGTTGAGTATGCACACTTTTGGCCATATAGTGTGTGACTGTAAGTAAGTAAGCAGAGGACCCCCAAATGTGCATGTGTGACAAGTGTAATATAAACTACCTGAGGTCTGGTAGGAGCAAAAACAAGAAGTAGATCTCTGTAGTTAGGGACACCAGGTAAGACAGCCATGAACGTCTCCGGTTTAAGTTACCTGCTATTGAGCTCCAGTCAGTACAAGTGCTCTGCACCAGAAGGACGTGTCCAGGCCAACAGGTGCCTCAACAAAAAGCAAACCAGCATTTGAGGATCTAAGAGTACAACTGGAAATACAAGGAAGGGAAGATCATTCAGAGCTTTAAATACGATAAAGTCAGTTCTAAAGGGCACAGGTAACCAGTGTAACGATGCCAGGACCACTGAGATGTGCCCAAGATTTTGGCAGCTCTTTTCTGAACTAACTGCAACCACCTGATACCTTTCTGAGGTGTGTTACAGTAATCTAGTAGAGTAACAACAAAAATGCAAAGTAATTGTTTTATCATTTTGATAAGTTATAAGAGCTCTAACCTCTTTTATATTTCTTAAATGATAAAACACAGCCTTAGAAGCACAGCCATCTGAGATTTGAAGTTTATAGTAGATGCAAATCCATAATTTATTTCATTAAGCTAATCAAGCTAATTTCTAAGACCCTCAGTTTTTGCATTTCTTCTCACAACTAAAATTTTCCTCGTTTAGTTGAGGAAATTACTGCCTGTCCATTCTGTAGCACTGGTCAGACATTTCAGCAGTGGGCAGAGAGCCTCGGGGTGCTGCATATATGTAAAGCTGTATGTCACCTGCACAGCTGTGGTAGTTCACCTTGTATTCTGAAATAATCAGGAGCATGTAGACTGAAAATAACAGTGGGCCCAGATTAGATCATGGTGGTACACTGTATACAGTGTCATGGACCTCCAACACACAATCACTACAACTAACCACTACTTGACATATGAGACTGAAACCCATTTTAGAGACTAGCACAGAAACACACACCCAGGGGCTCAGGTCTTTAATGAGAATACTGCAGCCTATGGTGCCAAAAGCTGCTCTCAGATCTAACAGAATGAGTAGAGATGTGTTGGTCGAGACAGCGTTAACCCATAAATTAATATCTCCTTTAATTAATATGGTGTCCGTACTATAATTTGGACTGAAACTTACCAAGAATAGAGTTCAGGTTCTGGTGGTCATTTAACTACTGGTTCTGGAATTTCACGCAAATCAGGCAGGCTCAAGATGGGTCTAAATTGTCAAAGATTTTTCTTAAGTGATGGTTTAACTTCTGCAGTCGTGAAAGACTCTGGAAAGAAGCCCCAATCTAATGAGTAGTTAACTGTCAATTAACTAGCTGTGCTCAGTTCTGTTGAATTAGCAGCACACTGACAATTCGCCCTTCAGAAACTTCTTTGGAAAGCCTGCTGGTTGAGGTCTACGCCAGCGGTGGACGGTTAGCTGAGTGATTATTACTACGAGGTTCAGGTGGACCTGCTTGTTACAAATTCTTTAAGTATTACTAACCGCTAAGTTGCAATACTGAAATTGGTCACTAGATGCCACTGCTGTGTTGTGCAATAGGCACCACTGAGTGGCCTCTACAAGGTTAATGAAAATACAAACTTAACCATTACAAACATTATTAATAGATTAAATATTCGAATTCACAGAGCCACATAAGAACTGTAGAGACACTGAAAGTAAACACAAATATAGCAACATTATGTTCTTTAATTATTTAACTTTAACAAAGAGATTATCCACTTGCTCTACAGTAAACACATACTGTACATGCAAACAATTTGCCACAAACAAGAAGCGATCAACAGAACTTCCATTGCTTTGTTTGACACACATTATTCACATGGAACTCTCTAATAATTTGAACTGAAAACGAACACTTTATACAAAAATGCTTTTTCTCTTTTCTTTTCTGCTACCCCCAATGCTTCACTCCATGGAAGGCAGTATCTAAGTCCATCCTCTTGATGATTTAATTCCATGTTTCAGACATGCATTATGGTTCTACTAAAGAGTACACCTGTCCTACTCTGAAGGCTCTTTAGCCTGAGTGGGCACCCAACGCAGGTCATCCACCACCTCAAAGTCATCAACATCCTGTAGCTGATCAAGCAGAACTGTCAACTGAACAGTGAATGACGTCCTTCAGGACACCACTGGAAATGAAAAGGAAAAACCATCTGAGGCTCAACGGGTGTTATGCTTCCTCAAGTTTCTTTCATTTTGTTTTTTTTTATGAATTATTTTGTCTTTTGTATTATTAAATGTTATTTGTTTTCTTTTGATATTTTATTATTTTCTAGCTAAACCTGTCTTGCTTATAAGTCATACCTTATATAACTATAAATTGTCCTTGTCATTTATATGTTGAGCCTAAGGGGTCAGGACCTCCAGATGCTGCAATGACCCACCACAAGGCTAAGATAAATTTAAATAAAACTCAGAACAGCAAGCCAAACAAACATGAGGCGTTTGTGTAAGGTCATGTTTGTTTAGCTCATATTTCTTTTCAAATTGTGCCTTCTTTGTTATCATTTTGCTTACATTTCGATAGTCTGGTTTATAAGCGCTGTTTTGGACTTTTGATTGAATTTGCTTGCATTCTGGTTAAACCTCTTTGGATAACCATCTTCATTTCACTGTTTTTTTTCCTTTTTGGTAATATATTCCTTTTTTATTTTGTAACAGGAGTTTTACATTTCTCATTTTCCTTTTTCAACCCTACATTGATTTTGGCCCATGCAGGCCTTGAAGCCTTCTTCTTGAATTTGATTTTGGTCATAGGATTCAGAGCTTGGATAGAAGTCTGTTTCCAAGCTTTGTGAGGTGGTGGAAGCTAATAAAGGGTTGTGGTATTTTGGAACAAAATACCAAAGCATGTAGTTGAAGTTGAATTTAAAGTTTTTAGGATAAAATATTGGGACAGCTTACCAATTAGTTAAACAAATGAGCTTCAACAATGGAATGGCCTGCTGTTTGTCAATCATCTTATATTCTTATTTGGGTTTGTGTAGCAGTAATGATCATTTTAAATCTCAGATATCCCCACTGTTGACTGCATGTCTTTTGGACAGCTTACTATCCACATGAACCAACACACGTGGCAGACAGTGACCGTGTGATGACACACACAATGCTCTTCTGACAAGTTGGAAGACTGAGCCAAACATTTGTTAATGGCAGTTGAAAAGCCTTAACAGTCAAAGTTCGTTGAAGTTCACAGCTTCACTCCATGAGTCAACATGGCCCAGGACTTCTGAAGACTCTGGACAGTGACCTGGAGCAACCATCTATGGTGGGAAAGGACTATTACACTCAGTGGTACTGCATTTGAGGCCCATGACCATTTCACAATGAACGTGAACATAAGAAGGGAGATCGGTGGAAGTGCTTTGAGATGTCTTTTGGACCTGACATTTTAAAATGGAGACTTTGTTTGTCATTGTCTGGTGCCCAGTCAATGACCACAGCAGATCTACACTTTCTATCCCTGCAGCTATTTATTGTGACTACTGTATCACCATCATGAACGCTCTAGTTTTTCATTATTATAGCAGCTTGCCATTACATTTGATCCAGTCTGTGCCTAGGTTAGCACTGCTGCCCCTCAGCGACTGGCCCACTCATTCTCCGTGCAGTCAGCATATTCACCGTGTGCCTACATAAATTTTGACCTATGACTTTGGTTTTGTTTCACATCCTAAACATGTCTGTAAGGTTGGTTGACTATACGGCACATTAGAGTTAGGTGTGTGTGTGTGTGTCTTCCTCTATAATGCCATCTTGTAATGAAAAAACTGAATTCAGAAATGAATTACTGGATGTGAGGAAGGCTGATGTGACTCTGACTGTCTTTGTCTGCTATAAATAACCGGGGAGCCCCCAAAGGTTTATTTTTTCCAGGGTGAAATTTTATTTTCTTCTTTTCTAATGCCAACTGGCCAAAGTTCAGCATTGAACTAATGGACAGATGTTGCTGGGCTCCATTTATGGATAATTTCATTGCCTGTCTGTTTAAACAGTTTATTCATAGGCTGCAATCTGTTGTGGGCCCAGACAAGATGATATTTACAATAAATTCATTCTTGGTGCCCTACAGAAAATACATTTGCCATCTTTTGAGAGGGATTGGGGGATTCATGAATGTGCAATGGACTATATTTCACTTTTTAAATTGTGTGGAGTCCTACAGAATTTCCTGCCAAGAATGCAGCAAGTATGAAGGCCTCAGAGTATATCACACAAAATTTCACTGTTCCAGTCAACAACAACAACAACATTTATTTATATAACACATTTTCATACAAACAGTAGCTCAAAGTGCTTTACATAATAAAGAATAGAAAAATAAAAGACACAATAAAAAAACAAAATAAAATAAAATAAATCAACCCATCTGATGCCAAGAAAACAGAAAATTGAGGACGCAAAGAATGAGGGACTGCAAGGGACAGGACATAGAAGATTTTCTGGTTTTCAGGTATGGAATCAGGAAGGGACAAATGATTGCCCAGTCATCAGGGAATCTGAATCCTTGAAAGGAAAAAACTTGAGTCAACTGCAGCTCGCTGGGTTTGCCTCTCCGCTTCTAAACACAGAAATCTACTGGCATGTGAGAAAGGGCTTCGAGGCGCCATGGTGTCCAGAAACGTCAAATCTAATCTAATCACAACAATGTCCATAAAAACCAGACTGTGTCCAGTTATCTCCCACAATCCTGTGCTGGAAAAAGTGGACCTGGAGAATCAAAGAATGGACAGATGGATGGAATATTAACTGCACTGTAATGCAGAGCTGGAGGGTTAGGTGATGCTGCCTGAGATAAGGTACGTGTTGACACCGCGGCACATTCGATCTTTAAAAGACACTTAAAACACATACAATGTGTATTGAGACACTGGCTTCACAGCCCAACACTCCCACAATACAGTGCATCCTCCTAACAAGAGGAACAAATGAAAAAGATTATCTTTAAAACAAAATGTATCAATTCCTCTCTGCTTCTGTCTGACCCATCAACACCCATTTTTATTCAGTTTTGTGACTATAACGAAACTTGGCTGTTTTGCTCATCCTGCATGCTCCTCTACTTCGGCATTCAGACTCTCCACTGCATTTTCTATGTAAACAGGTAGGCAGTGAGGTGTGATGGTTGAGGATTTGGACTGAAAACCCTTAGGTGGTGGGTTCCAATCCCACTACTGACACTCTGTGACCCTGATAATGTCACTTCAACTGGCAAAAAGACAAAAATGTTACCAATTGTACCTCATATATTGTAAGTTGCCTGGGATAAAGGTGTTGGCTAAATAATTAAGACCAGCTGAACATGCACATTGAGAACTTAAGACATGATACACATGACTGAAATCTTTGTGCTTATTGCAGAAATTAAAAAAAAAATTATAAAATAATATATTCAATACATACACAGTACTATGTGTGAATATCAGGTGAACGCCAGTATCATGTACAGTACTGACCTGTAGCTTCCGGGTTCTTAGACGCCCAAGGGGTGCCAAGACTGCATTATGCAAAATTTGAAACTTAAAATTAATAAATTTCTCACGGTTTTTAAAGGTACGATATAGATAAGCCACTGAATGTACAGTGGTGTGAAAAACTATTTGCCCCCTTCCTGATTTCTTATTCTTTTGCATGTTTGTCACACAAAATGTTTCTGATCATCAAACACATTTAACCATTAGTCAAATATAACACAAGTAAACACAAAATGCAGTTTTTAAATGATGGTTTTATTATTTAGGAGAAAAAATCCAAACCTACATGGCCCTGTGTGAAAAAGTAATTGCCCCCTGAACCTAATAACTGGTTGGGCCACCCTTAGCAGCAATAACTGCAATCAAGCGTTTGTGATAACTTGCAATGAGTCTTTTACAGCGCTCTGGAGGAATTTTGGCCCACTCATCTTTGCAGAATTGTTGTAATTCAGCTTTATTTGAGGGTTTTCTAGCATGAACCACCTTTTTAAGGTCATGCCATAGCATCTCAATTGGATTCAGGTCAGGACTTTGACTAGGCCACTCCAAAGTCTTCATTTTGTTTTTCTTCAGCCATTCAAGGTGGATTTGCTGGTGTGTTTTGGGTCATTGTCCTGTTGCAACACCCAAGATCGCTTCAGCTTGAGTTGACGAACAGATGGCGGACATTCTCCTTCAGGATTTTTGGTAGACAGTAGAATTCATGGTTCCATCTATCACAGCAAGCCTTCCAGGTCCTGAAGCAGCAAAACAACCCCAGACCATCACACTACCACCACCATATTTTACTGTTGGTATGATGTTCTTTTCTGAAATGCTGTGTTCCTTTTACGCCAGATGTAACGGGACATTTGCCTTCCAAAAAGTTCAACTTTTGTCTCATCAGTCCACAAGGTATTTTCCCAAAAGTCTTGGCAATCATTGAGATGTTTCTTAGCAAAATTGAGACGAGCCCTAATGTTCTTTTGCTTAACAGTGGTTTGCGTCTTGGAAATCTGCCATGCAGGCCGTTTTTGCCCAGTCTCTTTCTTATGGTGGAGTCGTGAACACTGACCTTAATTGAGGCAAGTGAGGCCTGCAGTTCTTTAGACGTTGTCCTGGGGTCTTTGTGACCTCTCGGATGAGTCGTCTCTGTGCTCTTGGGGTAATTTTGGTCGGCCGGCCACTCCTGGGAAGGTTCACCACTGTTCCATGTTTTGCCATTTGTGGATAATGGCTCTCACTGTGGTTCGCTGGAGTCCCAAAGCTTTAGAAATGGCTTTATAACCTTTACCAGACTGATAGATCTCAATTACTTCTGTTCTCATTTGTTCCTGAATTTCTTTGGATCTTGGAATGATGTCTAGCTTTTGATGATTGAATTTCTTGATTGAAACAGGTGTGAGTAATCAGGCCACAGTTAGGTTAGTTAGGTTATTTTTAAGAAGGGGCAATTACTTTTTCACACAGGGCCATGTAGGTTTGGATTTTTTTTCTCTCTAAATAATAAAAACCATCATTTAAAAACTGCATTTTGTGTTTACTTGTGTTATATTTGACTAATGGTTAAATGTGTTTGATGATCAGAAACATTTTGTGTGACAAACATGCAAAAGAATAAGAAATCAGGAAGGGGGCAAATAGTTTTTCACACCACTGTATATGTAATCCTAAGGTTCAACATTAACTCTTTTTTGTGGTATTTTGTAATGCTGAAAACAAATACCATTGCATAAAAATGCCACCCTAACCAAAATACCACATTGATGATCGTCTGTCCAGAAACCTCCATCCTCCTTCCAGGGTCAACACGTTTTCCCTTGCCCCTTTTTTCTGCTTTAATGTCCTTGTGTCTGCTGTAGTTTTGGACTTGAACTCTGCATGGACAGTATGTCTTACCATCTCTCAAGTATCAGTCATCCGGATGACAGCCCACATTGCCAAGATTGTTCTGTGCATCCTTTTAAATAGCATCTTCAAACAAAGGACTCGAGTCTTCAGAAATGCACTTCTTGTGAGAGACTAAGCTGAACTTTCAATGGGAGCCAATGTTGATCCCAGCACTATCACCCACAAGTTGATGTGGATGAGCACACGCAAGTAAAAATGTCCATGTGACAGCTCTGAGCCTATCACAGCTTATCTGTTGTGTATTCACCCACATATTGAATGAGAAATTTGCACAACACACCACAATACTTCTGCATGCTGCGTGTCTGCACATTTGTCACCTCACAAACACGACTTTGCACTTCCAGACTGGTGGATGTTTGCTTCTGCACAACCCTCTTGGGTTTCTTGGATTATGACAGCAACACATACACAAACATGAACTGATTATTAAACATTTTAAGACATCAGGATTGTCTTCAGCTAAACATGTCTGCTCCACACAGCCATCTTTTTCATTAAGCACCAAGATAGCTTTACTGAGCTGCAAGAATATCAAAGCTTGAACTAATTTTGGTCATGAAATTTGGTAAACAGTTAAAAAAAAAAAAGACACATGAAATGGATGAGGTGGGCCACGCGATACTGTTAAATCTGTTCTTTGAATAACAATAATGTATGTAGTTGATAATTTTATTTTGGACAAAATTAAATAAACACACAAAAAAAATAAAGTACAGTGAAGAAGAAAAGGGAACATAAAATGTGCGTCACTGAACCTGTTTCGTGTTGCTCAATTATTTATTTATTTAATTTTGTCTGTAATATCCCTCCAAATGCCACATGACACTTGGCTAGAATTAAACACTGTCACTTTCACTCGTCAACGCTGAGAGGGTGGGCTCTAGCAAGTGCTGTCATTTGATTGGTGAATTGGACATACGTGTTTTACTTGACTTGGGACTCCTGTGGCTTACACGCATGCTCAGAGATGTGACCGTTCATGTTGTTTATGGATGCAAGAAAAAGCTGCCCAGAATTCCCTTGTGAAGCAGCTACTTTAATTTTTTCAATTCCAAATTCATCATTAGGAGCCATCATCTGAAGTGTCTGCTGAAATGTGGCATTGATGGCTGGTGTACCAACGATGCACCAATGACAACACAGCATTTGCTAGAGCCCGCCCCTCTCAGCTTTGACGAGTGAAAGTGAAAGCCGTATTTCATGCTGCGTTTGGAGGAATATTACAAAGAAAATTAAATTAAATAAAGAAGCAAATAATGGACAAAAACATATTCCGTGACATATCTGTTTATTTGTGTTCACATTTCATGCTCTTTTTCTTTCATTTATTGTCACATTTCAAAGTTCTTTTTATTTACATATATTTATTTATTTAATTAGTTAATTTTGTCTAACATATTCCTTCACATTATGAGGTGTCTCTGATCACAAGTTCTTTTTTAATATTGTGAGAGTGCTGTGTGTCACTGACACAGTAATCATAGAGCAGACATGCGTCATAACCAGAAGATATCAAGATGTGGCCATTGTTTGGGAAGCAGCTGGAATGAATAGTTTATACTATAGCATTGTAAATTTTAAATCAAATTTTTAAAAGCCTTATCTTAGTAAATGAAAGGTTTTGCCAATACAAACTAGCCGTCCATGCCATTGCATCCCTGTGTGCGCACAAGTGTACAGTAGGCCCACTGAGGTGGTCACTTACAGGTGCCTTGGATTATGCAGTCTGATTTAGCCTTAATCCATCAAAATAAAACAATACATTACGAAGATTTATTCATTCTTTACTTTCACAAGTTTGCAAATTCACTTTCCACCACCTGAAGAAAAAAAAGCAGCACTGGTTTACTGGATATCAACCACAGTTCATTTAGGATGTTTCCACGAACCCAACCAACGGAAGAGTCCGTCTTTGCCTCAGGTTAGAAAGAAGACTTTTTATTTTACGCAACCATTTGTGGTGGGATCCACTGGCTTGGTATCTGGGACATCTGCCGGAAACAAGACACCCTTTGTGGGAGCCTACAGTCGTCTCAGCTGGCCTCATTCTGCCGGTAGCTGAAGCCACAGCCTAGCCCTGCTCATTAGGTCTGGTCAGACAAAAGCAGCCTGCCTTGAGGTGATATCAAACCTTATGTTTCCATCTTAGTCTAATATTGTGTGAAAAGAAAAAAAAAAGTCATGCAAATCCTATTTAAGTTCAAGAGCCTTGGTGGGCCGGGAGGGCAGCATCTTGTGGTACGGCCAGGGCTCGGATCACGACACCTGCTGTTCCTGCTCATAGGATATTTTTGTTCTGTGTATTTTTTTTAAACAACGGTTCAACTGTCACTTTCAGCTTTCTGGTTTCGATGTGTTCCTAAAATATGAGCAAATTTCAAAATTGCAACAAGCAATGAGAAAGATGGGATGGCAGAGGCACAAAAAAAATCACTCAGCCATGACAAAGTGAAGCACAGTGGAAAACAAAGACAGTGAACATAGAGGAGTGATGAAGGGCTGCCAGTCTATGCCATCCCATCATTACACTTCCAATTTAAACACACTGATGTGAGCCACTGTCAACTCACATTCTACAAAAAGTGGATATTTTTATACATAAATAAAAGTATCCCATGACTATGAAGTCTTCCTCCCATGATTCAGTCAGGTTTTGTCATTACAGCAGCAAACTAGTCAGATCTGCCATAGCCAAAGAGCACATCTGCTACGTCTGATGTTATCTGAGGCTTTAGGGAGCAGTGAAGCGACCCTGACGTAGACCTGAGGAGAGCAAACATGGAAGCCTCCCAGCGGACTGCAGAACTACGTTGGTGTTCTGCAAATTTGCCAAATCTTCTCCAAGGGCACCAGACCTACATGTCACCAGATAACATCTTTCCTCAGGTGCTTAAGGAAGTGAGTGACTGCGTATATTGGCCATTGACACATATTCTAACATTTCTGGGGAAACTAATGAAAACTAGAGACTACTAAATATTCTGTTATATGAAAAGTGTGATCGCTGTAGATTTAAGAAACTATAGGCCAGTAAGCTTTACTTGCACCATGGGTAAATGAATGGAAGGGATTATTAAGGAGAAGATGGGTCAGCAAGTGTTAGTGAGCAGTCAGCATGGGTTCAGAACACGGGAGGTCATGTTTTACTAACATGCTGGAATTGTGTCAGGAAGCAAACGATGGATACGATCAGAGTGATGAATATGATGTCATTTATTTTGATTTTCAGAAAGGTTTTTGAGAAGGTCCCATGTGGGCATCAAATTTAAAGAAGTGGGAGTTCAGGGTGTCTATAGAGGTGCAAAATTGCCCCAAAGGAAGGAAGCAGAAGGTGCGAGGAACCTTATCAGATCTGGGTGATGTTAAAAGTGTTATCCCACTGGGCTCAGTGCTGGGGCTGCTGCTGTTTTTTAATATACTGTGCTTATATATACAGTATATATATACACATATATACACACATATATATATATATATATATGTGTGTGTGTGTGTGATTTGTATCAGAATAAAATCAATAAGCTGCTAATATCTGCTGATAATACCAAGATAGCTGAATTGGCTGATAATCTAGAATCTGTTGAATGATTACAGAGAGGCTTGGACATCATACAGGCTTGTGGCAGATGAAATCTAATGTCAGTAAAAATAAAGTATTAAACATAGGAAATAAAAATGTAACATTTAAATACACAATGGAAGGTCTGAAATGTGAAAGTATACCTTCTGATAAGGACTTAGGAGACGCAGTGGACTCGTCACTATCAATGATTCAGAAGACAAACAGGATATAGACAGTAGCTATCCAGCTTTATACAGCAGCTGCTATAAGGTTACATATCACAGTGTGCGCAGTGTAAGTCAAAGGAGGTTGTGCTTACGCTTTATAACAAACTACAGTACAGTGTACAGTTTTGGTCTCCGTATAATAACAAGTACATAGCAGCGCTAGAGAAAATCTAGATAAGGGCGACTAGGCTGACTCTAGGATGGCAGGGGATGAGTTATGAGGGGAGATTAAAAGAGCTGAGCCTTTTCAGTTTAAGCAAAAGAAGATTAAGAGGTAACATGACCGAAGTGTTTAAGATTATGAAAGGAATTATCACAATAGATTGAGACTGTTATTTTAAAATGGGTTCTACAGGAACTGGGGGGCACACTTAGACACTTGTTCAGGGAAGATTTGTTTTGAAAGTTTTCCTTCACAGAGAGCACCACAGACACATGGAATAAGTTACCAAGTAGTGTGGTTGACAGTGAGACTTTATGAACCTTCAAAACGTGACCTGATGTTAGTTTGGAGAAATCAGGTGGATAGGATTGTCAAGCTTTGTTGGGCAGAGTGGCCTGTTCTCATTTTCTAATAACCTCTCAATATCCATCAACACTGATCTCTTCTCCTACAACACACACCACACACTCTTTTCGCTCATTCAGATTGGTAAAAAACTTTTCCAAATATCTGTCATAAAAACGTAATGTTAAACAGCGACCTGTCCGTCGTGTCGCCTTGTCAATGACATTTCTGTGTTTAAAAGTTATACACTTCCAGGAAGATGCAATGTTCACTCATAGATGTAGGCCAAGATGCTAGCAGTGTCGATTTGGCACATTCTCTACGTTTTGATTAGGATTTTTTGACAGGTACTCAGATTTTCATTTCAAATAATGTGAACCTTATATTTCTTAACTATGCTAAGCTGGCCTTGACTGAATATGTGGAGGTGAAGACATAAATGTACTATCCAGGCTTGCCACAAGGGCTGTTGAGGTAGACTCCTGCAGCTCCAAAACTGGGTGAATAAATGGATAATGTATATGAAGGCTTATATTAGTGTAAAAATACGCATGAGATGCAGTCTGGGACAACATAAAAAGTTGAAGATACAGACAAATCTGAGTGAAAGTAATTTTTACCTAATGTTCAGCTACAAACGTAAAACTAACAGCTTAGCTTGGATGAAGTGCAAAATAAAGAAATTATCATACAAGAGGAATGTAGTTCAAAGTGTTTCACAGTTAGCAAAATAGACAATAGAAAAATATAATCAATATAATACAACAATAATGTTTGTTTTTTTTAATAGTCCTAAAAATAACAAATGCCTCAGTGGACACCCTGTTTGACTCCCCCCAACCACCCAAACCATTCTTAGACTCTCTAAGAAAACCATAGAAAACTCCCTAAAAAACATTACAGGTCAAAAAGGAATAAATCTTATGAAGGGCAACTCAGAAAAGGTTTTGGGTACGGAGGAGTTAGACAGAAACAAGCAGCTCTAAACACCTGTGGGGGTCAAAGCCTAGCAATGAGGACCACTTTGAGAGTATTTCTCAGAAAATGCCCAAACCTTCTACAGAAAACTGCTTATTCACCTCTAACAGGTGTATCCATCCATCCATCCATTTTCTAACCCGCTGAATCCAAATACAGGGTCACGGGGGTCTGCTGGAGCCAATCCCAGCCAACACAGGGCACAAGGCAGGAACCAATCCTGGGCAGGGTGCCAACCCACCGCAGCTCTAACAGGTGTATTAAGCTTGTAAACCTCTAACTAAAATAAGTTAGCAATAACCTAACAATTCCTGTCAATTTTAAACAAAGGAGTGGACATCCACACTATTAATGAGAATATTATTAGTACTGAACTGTTACAACAACATAAACCCCCCCAAACGTTCGTGTTAAATATTCACTGGGCATGGAGGCCTACTTAATGTGTGTTTACACACTGGTTGCCTTCATTTTGAGGAGACGGTATGATACTGTATATCTTGGAAACACAGAGCCAATCCTCATTTTGAGATTTCCCTGGTACAACAGTATTCTTCAGGCATTAACTGGACCAAAGACTGCTTTCGAAAGTGAATTCAGAAGGTACTTCCTCCAGGAAGTCCACATTGTTTGGATAAAACGTTGCCTGCAGAATATAAAAAAACTTTTTAGATGTGTTTTCAAAATAAAAATCTTTAGAACTTCCTCACACTAAAAGAACCATTGTGTCTCTAACTCTTTACCCAAAGCCTACTTGTCAAAAGGGAAAAAAATCATGTATTGTCAATGCCTTAGTCCAAGGCTACGGATAATAATTATATAAAAGAAAATCTAGCAACAGTTTTAATCACCTTTCTCCCAGTCCAGTCTGAGCTGCTTATTTTTGTTGAGAAGAGAGAATGGCTTGTTCCAACCTGGTATACACCATGGAGAGTTTAACAATATCATGATTAAGAGTAACAGTCCTCTACCTCTTATTTCATCAATGCTCATTCAAGATACTGCCTCATAGTTTTTACTGAACTGGATTATGCAGTGCATAAAACTTCATCAGAACTTGCAAAGGGAACGAGTGAACAACAGAATTCCATACATACATGGGCCAACATGAGTACCAAGTCATGCCTTAAGGTCTAACCAGTGCTCCAATAATCAAATCCAAAAGTCAGAAATAATCAAAAACTGGAAAAATCCAAAATGTACTTGCACAATGAAAAATACTTCACAACATCTCACAACAACGAGCTTCTGCTGGGATCAACTCCTTTACCCACCTATAAAGATGGAGGGGTGGAAGCCAGTGGCAGTGATGTCATGGCAGCTCCACCACTTGGGGTTCCAGTCACAAAATACAAGGAGTGTTGTTTAAAGGCACACATACCCAAAATATGACTACTAAATATTCTATCCACAGTACTATCTTCAGTCTTAAACCCTTTGACCAATCTGAACCAAACTTTCCACTCTCTGGGACCACAAGGACAAGATAAGCGACCATGAAACCAAGGCACCTCAACCCCTCCTCCAGTTTCACCCCTTGACACATGAAAAATGAAGGCACAGTTTCTTAATTAACTGATTTTAACCAAACTTGTTTTTCTGGGTCACAGAACAACAGAAATAGGTTTGTTTTCTGAATTCAAGATAGCAGGTCTGATATAACGGATCAAACTTTTTCCACATGAAAATTTTTAGTACTGTATCAGGGGTCATTATTATTTTTTTTTTTTTAATTTGACCACTCTTTCATTAAAATGATTTAAACCTTGCACATTCAGAAAATCTGATCTGTAATATTTGGAGAGAGTTCCAGTCAACCTCAAGTATTAAAAATGTGCAAAGTCACTGTTTAGGATGAGTGCATCATAGCATATAAGAGAGCTCCTGAAACACTTGATCGAATTCTGCAAGATATAAGAGGAAACACTCAGCTAATGGGAGCAGCTGTTTTAATTCAGGCAGGTGACTTTCGTGAAAGATTACCAGGTATTTTGCAGTCAACACCCGTGGACAAACGTAATGCCTCAGAGCATTGCATCTTTAAAGACACATTCAGAAAATGACACTGACAACTAGTATGTGAGCTCATTTACAGAGAGACACAACTGCACTGAACTCTGTGGAACAACTGCTGTGCCTTGGTGCTGCTAAAATCCCTTCTGATCCAAGACCTAATCTAATTTTTGCAAAGCAGTGCCCTTGGTTCAGGAAATTGTCAATACATTTTTCCCAAACATTCGTAGCAACTTTAAAAACCAACAATGGCTTTACAAACAGGCATTCTGGCACCTAAAAGTAAAATAATAACAATATCCAGTTACAAGATAAGCTTCCCAACTCCGCCCCAACAAACAAATCAATTGCAAATGTCATAGATAGTAAGTAAGCTATACTTTATCCCATAGAGTTTCTGAATTCCTTGAAACCAGCTAGAATGGCACCACACTGGTTAACCTTGAAAGTCAGGTCACCGACAATGCTACTGCGTAGTGATGTCCCACCAAATTGTGGAATGGAACAAAGCTTTGTGTAACAAAACTCATGCTAAACGTGATAGAAGCAACAATTTTAACTGGCAATGCTGAAATACCCGTGAAGAGCCTTTTGGTTTTAAACAACTGCAATATCCAGTGCGACTTGCAAAAGCTGAAAGGCAGATAATCCTGTTCATTTTTTTCCAATTTCACTAAGATAGGGCATCTGTGTGGTCTTGGATTCTCACAACTGATCGATAAGCTTGCTTTCTTCAGCACAGTGTAGATCATCACAGCAGTGACGTCCTACCAGGTATCTCAGAGGTTTCAGCGGATTTGGGATTTTTGTGACTCCTACACTCTCTAAGGAGTCAGAAAACCTTTTATTCCAACAACACCTGAGCAGAGGATATTCCCATGACATGACCTGGTGAAGGAGGTGCTGGACCTGGTTATTTTGTTCATAATTACAGTTTGGACCTGGAGAAATTGAAGATTTGCTATGAACACGGGCAAGCAGTTGAAATTAATAAAGTATCAGCACAACAAAGCACATCCCATTGAGTCGGAATGCCTGCTGAGTGCCCTTTTTGGATGTTCTGGTCCCAGTTTAACCCTGGCATGGCTATCCTTCAGAGGACAAAATTTCACAAATACCCTTTACTTCTTATTTCAGTGTTAAAATATCCCAAAGTGCTGCCTCATGGCTCCTACCTTCATGGCTACAGTTTAAAGGCAGGTTGAAGAACTCCGTGTGTGCACAGTTCCTTCCCCCCTTCTGTTTGCCATTTAAAGTTTTCTCTTTGTGAACTGATGTGGATGAATAGGCCGTCTTGTATGTATACAAAAAACAAGCAACCATAAGGACTTTTGTCATTGCAATAGTGGAAGGCAAGACGACTGTCATGAATCTTGGCTTTTATGGAAGTTCTTTTAGACCTTTTTTATTTTAAAATAAAGTTATAATTAGAATATGACTGCAGCATTATTTAGCTCTTGGTATTTTTGATCATTCGTGTTGTATTTAGATGTGAAGCCCATTGCCTGTCACACGGTGCTTTTAAGGTGAATCAGCACATGTAAATGCAGACATGCCCATTGGTGCACGATTCCCGGGGGGCAGATATGCATATGAACATGCGGAATGCCATCTATTAGGATAGGCGCTCATAAAGTCAGAGGAGTTTGGATTGTGTGATATTGATCAAACAATTAAGCTGTCCAATCTGAAGTAATAGGCTTCTGCTCTGAGAGGGTCTGCTAAGGCCGGAGTGTCTGTAGGTTTTTATTTAGTCCAGATACTGGTTGGCATGAAAAGGAGATAAATCAACAGCAAAACACGTGAGGCCTCTTAAAAGCCTTCATAAGCCAGGCCAGGCCTCTTTTCTGTACCTGGATTATGCCACACCACTATGGGCTTGACTCCTAACCCCACAAGCCTGTTTTGGTCTATGGGGTTTAAGCTTCAAAGTTACACTTAAATATCCCATCAATATTCAAGTGCCCTCCAAAAGAAGGAGAAATCATTAAACTATGGCTTAGAAAGAAAGTCTACAAGTGGAATCAAAATAAAATGAAGGTAAGCCAATTGCAAAAATATCAAACCTCAAAACAGAAACAAAATAAGGGTTGCCCAAGAGGCAATTCTCAGCTAACAAGTCTCAATAAGTGATGCAGATATCATAAAACAAAAAACAAAGCAGTGAAATGTCAAACGAGCCAGTAAATCCAGTAATAGAAAACTACTCTCTGTATCTCGAGGAGACTTCAGTGTGCCGTGTCTGAGCTCTTCTACTCCGACTCAAATAGCCAGAGGGTGGACTCAGGTGTGGTGACATCACGGTGGCCCCGCCTCCTGGGAACTTCACCCACACAGTACAAGGGACATAAGAGAATACAGATTTACACATAGAAACATATTAATACATAAACAGGACACTAAAAATATCAAATAAATAATTACTATAAACATATTTTAAACTACTGCGGTGGGTTGGCGCCCTGCCCAGGATTGGTTCCTGCCTTGTGCCCTGTGTTGGCTGGGATTGGCTCCAGCAGACCCCGTGACCCTGTGTTCGGATTCAGCAGGTTGGAAAATGGATGGATGGATATTTTAAACTTGACAGAAAAGGCAAAACAAGAAACAAAAACGGATCAGGTAACACAGTGTGGAATACACATAACTGAAGCCCACCTTGCAGATGGTAGAACCAATAATTTTGCTTTATAGCTTTTTAGTGTTTTCATTCTCATTGGAGATTTTTCCAGGATATCGCCCAAATGATCTGTGGCATGGACTAGATTTGTCATTCACCTGTTCTCCTCCATTTCTTTCTAAAGTATTTGACTTAAATAGAGAAACTTCATGATGAACACACACATGTAATTGGACCAAGTTAGATGGTGAAGTGGAGGTTCCTTTGTGTTTTGTATCTCTTTGTTAAACAGCAATTGATTAAGAAAGCGAGAAGACACTGAAACAGAGAATGTAGGTAATTAGGCAAAAAGAAGCAACTAAGGTTGGGAATCTGAACTGGCAAATAAATTAAAAAAAAACATTTGGCTTGATCCATAACTGCTTCAGCAGTAATCATTACTATTAAATTATTATTAAAATTGGGCAGGAAAAAAAACTGTTCCACTTACCTCTCCCAATCCACCACTGAGACGGCTCTGCTGCCGAGACTTCAACGCCATCTTGGAAACTGACAGCTTATCAACTTAGTAGAACCAACAGCAGCAGTGAAAACTGAAAGAAGCATGATTAGGTTTTGTACCTGAAAAGCTCTTTAGGACTGGATTCAGAATAAGAGGCGCTGTATAAAGATCTGAATGAAAGTATCCGCTTCAATAAACTCGCTATTTCAAAAGTCACATTACATAAACATTTATTTCTACAGCACATTTTCATACACAGAATGTTGCTCAAAGTGCTTTAAGAGATATCACTGAAACAGCTGCAAGGAAAGAAAAACAAAATAGAATTAGGTAAGAATAATAATGAATACATAACAAAAAATAAATAAATCAATATGGGCTTACATAACATTGATATATAATTAGTAGAAAGGTAGAGTCCCTAGACATAATATCCTGTTCTAAGTTTCTAAGATCAGAAAAAAACTAAAAAACCTCCAAATACGCAGGAGAAAAAAAATAAAACCTGCAGGGGTTCCAGGCCAAAAGACCACCCGGCCCCCACTGGGCATTCTACCTAACATAAATCTTCTTCTCCTCATTGTTTCTAGGCTTTGTCCCGGAGGATTCGACACAGAGGGTCATGTGGGCAGTCGGGGCACCCACCTTCATTCGAACACAACCTGAGGCCGCACCGAGCATCGGTCAGTTGGTGGCGGTGTTTTAAAACCAGAAGAGAAAACTAGAGATTAATAAGGGCTGCAGACCCCTAAAGAAGAGGAGCACTGTATGAATATGCAGTTTATTAGGAGTACAACTAAGATGCAGCTATAAAAAAGACTTTTGAACTTTTTTGTTTTAAATGTTCCACATTGTTCGCCTGGCGTATCTCTATTGGTAAAGTATTTCAGATTTGTGGTGCATAACAGCAAAAGGCAACCTCGCCAGTTCTTTTATGCTTAGCCTTTGGAATAATAAACATACTGTTATCAGAAGATGCAAGGAGACCGGCATTCCAAAATATAAAAAGAAGCAACAATATTTAAAGCTTTACAGCCCATCAGTAGTGTTTTAAAGTCAATTCTAAAGGTCAATGCGAAAACTGGCGAGATGTGCTCAGATTTTCTTTCTCTAGTTAAGATTCTGGCTGCTGCATTCTGAACTAATTGCAGCTGATTGATATCCTTCTTAGGTAGCCCTGTTAGGAGTGCATTACACTAATCTAGATGACTAAAAACAAAGGTGTGAACTAATTTCTTATTATCTTGCATTGTTAGAATTGGAATAGCTTTTGCAATGCTCCTTGAGTGAAACATGCAGTCCTAATAATATGGTTAATATGAGATTTAAAGATTATGTCAAAGTCCATGATTACACCTAAATTCTGACAGATACAGTAAATTCTCACACTCCTGTCCATTAGGCCCACAGCTGATGAGTGTTTTATTAAGGCTGTGATGTTATGATGGATCACATTGCATTTAAACAGCTGGAGCAGTATTAGTATTAATGCACACACTTCAGTCTATAAGAATTAATCAATTTCTCCACCATGCCTACCTTCCTGCCACACAGAGACTGTTTCTGTCCATCCTGAGTAAAACAGACACGTGTGATGAAGGCTTCCATTCACTGCCTGGCTAAGCTCTCATATAAATGGCGTTACTACCTTGAGAAAAACCACATCTGATCTGATATTTCACAATGCACAACACACCCTGTTCGACAGGACCTCAGAGGAGCCAGATTTGTAGAAGAAATGTTAAATAACTTTACACAGAATAGGTGGCCTGAGTGGTTGAATCTTTAATTTATTGTGCAGTGGAGCAGCTGCCACTGGTTTAAACCACCGGAAATTTATTGGAAGTCACTATTATCTTCCAAGGGTTCTGTGTGGTTGGTTTGCGGTCAGCCGTATAAAGCTACCGTGTGGCTTCAGGAGATCTACACAAGCCTAACAAGTGCTCTGCAGAGGACCACCTTACATCTGTCTGCAGGAATCAGTCTTTTGTGAGCCAGTTTAGCTGTAAAGCCTCAAGATGAAATGACATACTATAAGAAAAATGACTCCAGATAACTCAATCAGGGCTCTGTTATGGAGCAGCACTACAGACAAGTTGTTCAATGCACGCTTTCCCAGTTCAAACATTCATTGCACCCCAGCGAGGCTAAACACTCATGAGCACAAGGACCACTCGATTGTTGGTCGTGGCTCCTCCACGCCTGCTTCTTCAGCTGGCAGGCTCTAACACAACTCCACTTTCCGGCTGACAGCTCTTTACTTTCCATAGACATTACGACCTAAGAAACATGCTGGATGTGCGTTTCTTCTTTTCCAAAGAATACAATAGACAGCAGCCACACATTTAATTTTTTCTGCAAGTGAAACTCACTGGTAAGTGCAAAGGCAAAAAGCAAAAAATGAAGGCACCCTAAAGCCTAGGGAACATCAACACCTCTACATTTTCATTTTTAAATGAAAATGATCTTTGTTCACACTAGCACTTTCACATTGTTTATGCAAGTACCTCCATCCACACTAAAATGACAGAAAACACAATGTAACATAAGACGTAGATGTTTATCCACACACTGATCATGTAGGCATCGGTGGAAAAATCCTTGAAGGAACGGTAATGTTGCCAATCATGGGAATTATGGCAAAAGTGTAGGGACCGGTGAATTACTTGCCTTTTGTGCATGTATGCAGCATTCAAACTAAACAAAATGCAATTTAAATGTATGCAGGTAAGCAACACAACAAGCACCATGGAAAGCCACTCTTCTCTGTCCGCTATGTTGGAATACAGTTTCTTCTGTGAAGGGTGACAAATTAGAGAATGAGAAGTTGTAATCAGCAGGATCCATTCAGTGACGGGCTACATAATAAGAACAAACAAATCAAAGCACAAATAGCATCTGCTTTTTCACCCACCCATGCAGTGCCATGCTGATGTTTTCAGAAGTATACAATTCTTGAGAGCATTTTCAAAAGTCTCAGTTTTCAGGGGTTAAAAATGCTAAGGCAGTGTGGACAAAAGCCAAAAAACAGAGAAAATTCTGCATTTATAAATGAAAATGTAGCAATGGGAGAAGATAAGAAAGCAGTCAAAAACAACTAAGTGTTTGAACCGGGAAGACAAAATAATAGCACAACAAAAAAACACTTAAAACAAAAGTCGCAAATTAACGAAATAAAAAGCCCTAATAGCCTACAAGTACTTTCTGTAACTCACTAATAAATTGTTCATTTGTTTAAAAGTATCCAGAAACATAGACAAAGGAGGTAATGTTATGTCTCCATCTCATGATGAAATATGTCACATTAAACCCCAAGAAGTTACATGACTAGGAATGCGCGTAGCATTCAACACCATCCAACCTCTGCTCCGTAGGGACAAGCTGACAGAGATGGGAGTAGACTCATACCTGGTGCCTTGGATCGTGAACTATCTTACAGACAGACCTCAGTATGTGCGTCTTGGGAACTGCAGGTCTGACATTGTGGTCAGCAGCACAGGAGCGCCGCAGGGGACTGGACTTTCTCCGGTCCTGTTCAGCCTATATACATCAGACTTCCAATATGACTCGGAGTCCTGCCACGTACAAAAGTTCACTGACAACACTGCTATCATGGGCTGCCTCAGGAGTGGGCAGGAGGAGGAGTATAGGAAGCTAATCAAGGACTTTGTTAAATGGTGCGACTCAAACCATCTACAACTGAACACCAGCAAGACCAAAGAGCTGGTGGTGGATTTTAGGAGGCCCAGGCCCCTCATGGACCCCTTGATCATCAGAGGTGACTGTGTGCAGAGAGTACAGACCTATAAATACCTGGGAGTGCAGCTGGATGACAAGTTGGACTGGACTGCCAATACTGATGCTCTGTGTAAGAAAGGACAGAGCCGACTATACTTCCTTAGAAGGTTGGCGTCCTTAAGATGCTCCAGATGTTCTATCAGACGGTTGTGGTGAGCGCCCTCTTCTACGCGGTGGTGTGCTGGGGAGGCAGCATAAAGAAGAGGAACGCCTCACGCCTGGACAAACTTGTTAGGCAGGTAGGCTCTATTGTAGGAATAAAGCTGGACAGTTTGACATCCGTGGCAGAGCAACGGGCGCTGAGCAAACTCCTGTCAATCGTAAAGAATCCACTGCATCCACTGAACAGTATTACCTCCAGACAGAGGAGCAGCTTCAGTGACAGACTGAGGAGATCGTTCCTCCCCCACACTATGCGACTCTTTAATTCCACCTAGGGAGTAAATGCTAACATTACTCAAAGTTATTGTCTGCTTTTACATGCATTTTTATTATTCTTTAATATTTTTTTTTGTATCAGTATACTGCTGTTGGATTATGTGAATTTCCCCTTGGGATTAATAAAGTATCTATCTATCTATCTATCTATCTATCTATCTATCTATCTATCTATCTATCTATCTATCTATCTAAATGTAAAAATAAAAATGGACACAGCTGTACAGAAGCACAAATTGGCAGTGCAGTAGCACCATAAACAAGAGGGTAAGATATTTTCATAATAAAACAACTAAATAAATAAGGTATGAGACTTCTTCAACAGAGTCTAAAATCCAAACTCATAACAGTTTCATGTTAGAATCAGTGTAGACGCTGGCCTAGATAACACTTGAATCTGAATAACATAAAATGGAGGCAACAAGATGGCGGCATAAATTTTTATATTGAATTACACGGCTCCGCATTTTGTGTGGCAGCCTCGAAGCTCTAAGGGGCAGGTTTCCACTCCTAGCCTGTGTCCTTACTCTCACTCTGTCTGTGTGGGTTTTCTCCTGGTCACTGAGCTTTCCTCCATTCCAAAGAGACGTGCAGCTCATCTGTAAATCAGCCTGTACAAGTCAGTGGGGCTCAATGTCTTGCCATAACATGTCTGTCACAAAGCACTCTGACACACATTCACACCCACACTCACTCTCACGAAGCCAGTCCATCACAAAGCACTCTCACATGCTCACTTGGCCATTTTCAAACAGTCATTCAGACTAATGCATGTTTCTTTTTAGTCATGGGAAGACAGACAAAGGAAGAACATGCATGGCCTGCACACACAGAAAGACACATTTCAGGTTTGCAGGGGGTCAGAGCAATAAGAACAAAGAAGAAGTCAACCCTGAAAAGGAATGCCAGTCCATTTTATGACCTTCTCAACTCGCCCACCTCCTTCTTTAACATTAACAGGCATATATTTGGGCGCTCACAGGAAAACTCACCCAGATGCAGAGAGAACAAGCACGCTCCATACTACCAGTGTGCAGCATCATCTGGGCTGTCTAAAAACATGAAGACACACTGGCATGACAACATTAGTGAAAAGGCAGAAGTCTGTGCAGATCCTCCTCTTCATTTTCTATGCCTGATGGCTCCAGAGTTTTGCTGTTTCTTTGCTTAGTTTCAGAATGCTAAATTTGAGTTGACTAATAAATAATAGCCTTAAATTTAAATATGTGGCAGAATGGAGGTCCTCAGGACACATCTATTGTTATTTAAAAATAAAAATATGTTTGGGCACAATGTCAGGATGTTTACAAATACTAAGATGCATGAATTACTAGGAGCATGTAGAAGAACATGGCAGGTGAGCTCAAGCAGCCTCAATTAAGGGTGCTGAGTGTTCCCCCAGTTTATACAGCCCCCTACAGTGTGGTATCCAAGCCTATCCATCACTTTCTAGAAGTCACATTTAGAATTACATGGATGGCCCCGATTCACCTCCTTGTCTTGTCATCCTGGCCGTACCCTTCAGTCCAAACCAAACCCTCAGTTTGCTGTCCCCAGAATACACACAGAGTCCACAACTATCTATCAGTTCAATCACACTTTAATGAAAGTCACTACAGACGTAGCAAAACACCTGCTCTGGCCAAAGCTTCTTCTTACCTAAAATAAACTTCTGCACTGAAGAACCTGCAACTGTAAGGCAAAAAGTGCCCGTTGAAGAAAGTTCAGAGTAGGACTGTGGTCAGCGTGCGGTTCTTTGGATTTGCACTCCATTCCACCTACTGGGATTTGCGCATTTCAATCTTCAGTTTGTGGCTATCGAGGCGCACAAAGGCCCGGGGCCAGATGCTTCAGGTTCCCCTTCCTGCTGTGGTTCATCTTTCTAACCAATGTCCATTATGTTCTTTTTTTGTTGTTTGTTTCAAATCCTTCATACAATAAGCAAAATGAAATGAGAGAACACAAAAAGAGATTAAGAAAACGTATTTGAGATATGTAGATGCGACATGCAATCCAATAAACAGTGATTTACTAAATCATATTAAAATAGAGATGAAAGTAGTAACTGTCCAGGGGACTGTAAAATAATTAAAAATGAAACACAAATGATGAAATAAGAGAAATTACCAGCTTTTTAAATAAACACTCAATAGTGAAGCAACATTAGAAGAGGCAGGGGTTCCTTAATGATCCAGGACCCTAAAATTGGGAGAGGTGGGCTCTGTGAATGGATGGTGGTCAGGAATCAGGGAGGCAGTTTAGGGACATCCTCTTCAGTGGGTTCGTGCTCATCTTGAAGAGACAACCAATCCTAATGTCCTAATGGGCACATCAGCACACACGAGTATGCAATGATACTCCATCACGCCATTTACAGATGCCAATCAACATGGCGGCAGGAGTCAGAGTCAACACATGAGCAGGAGACTGTCCTAGATGAATCAGCAGTCATTTAACGGCCACTCACATTCATTATACACGCACTAAAGCTCTTATACCAGGTCAGATTAGAAATGCCAGCCAACATGGCTGCACAAGTCAGAGTTGAAACACCTTAGATGGAACACCAGTTAATGGCCACTCACACTTGTTTACACATCCACTAAAGCTCTTCAATGCCAGCCAACATAGCAGGATGTCTTTGACACAGTCAGAGTCAGCACACAGGCAGGGGTCTGTCCTGGATGGGATGCCAGTTAACAGCCACCCATGCTCATTTGTACATCCACTAAAGCTCTAATAACACGTGAGGTTAGAGTACAGGAGACTTAAAAGCTCCAAAGAGCAAGGCACCGGTACACTTCTTTAAAAATGATTTCTATCTTAATGTCTTAATCCATCCCTAAAATCTCACACAATCTAAAATAAAATAAAAAATCTAAATTTGTTCTATGCTAGCCCATTGTTATACGTTGAAAGGATAATGAATCCATAAATAAATAAATAATATATGTGTAAAATGTCTGTAGAAAGTTGCAGCAAAAAAGGTTTAAAAACAGTGGGGGTTCAAGAAGATTGACAGCTATTGGCACCCCAAAAACTGCAAATAAAATAAATTAGATATTATTTTTTAAAAAGAAAACTTTTATATAATTGATACAAAAACTACATAAACAAATGGACTTAAAAATAGACATCAAAATTAAGATTTAAAACTGATATTTCAATTGAGGTATTTATAAAAATTAAAAAGCAGGGATGTAGCCAGGGTCAGTATTGGAGCCCCAAGGGAGATAGTTAACCTTAGAGCCCCAGTATACTGTATGTAAAGATTAGGGTCGGGGAAGGGGAAGGGCATAACAACAGTGAGGTTAAGGTCAGATTAGAGATACTAGTCAATGATGCCATGGACTTTTCAAGGAAGCAGAAATGCCAGGAGAACACAAAAATAAACACTTCACACAGACGGTACCCCAGACTCAAGCAAATGTCGCAGTTCATGTGGCATATGATAACAACCATGTAGTACCCTAAAAGACAAACACAAAACATGGAGACAGTAATAACAAACCAGAAACATGGACTGGTGGTGTCATACATGCAAAAACACTAAAAGTCTATGTCAGGTGCGCCCACACTTTTCCGGCTTGCGAGCTACTTTTAAAATGACTAGGTCAAAATGATCTACCTACATCAAAAATGCTATATACAGTGGTGTGAAAAACTATTTGCCCCCTTCCTGATTTCTTATTCTTTTGCATGTTTGTCACACAAAATGTTTCTGATCATCAAACACATTTAACCATTAGTCAAATATAACACAAGTAAACACAAAATGCAGTTTTTAAATGATGGTTTTATTATTTAGGGAGAAAAAATCCAAACCTACATGGCCCTGTGTGAAAAAGTAATTGCCCCCTGAACCTAATAACTGGTTGGGCCACCCTTAGCAGCAATAACTGCAATCAAGCGTTTGCGATAACTTGCAATGAGTCTTTTACAGCACTCTGGAGGAATTTTGGCCCACTCATCTTTGCAGAATTGTTGTAATTCAGCTTTATTTGAGGGTTTTCTAGCATGAACCGCCTTTTTAAAAGTCATGCCATAGCATCTCAATTGGATTCAGGTCAGGACTTTGACTAGGCCACTCCAAAGTCTTCATTTTGTTTTTCTTCAGCCATTCAGAGGTGGATTTGCTGGTGTGTTTTGGGTCATTGTCCTGTTGCAGCACCCAAGATCGCTTCAGCTTGAGTTGACGAACAGATGGCCGGACATTCTCCTTCAGGATTTTTGGTAGACGGTAGAATTCATGGTTCCATCTATCACAGCAAGCCTTCCAGGTCCTGAAGCAGCAAAACAACCCCAGACCATCACACTACCACCACCATATTTTACTGTTGGTATGATGTTCTTTTCTGAAATGCTGTGTTCCTTTTCGCCAGATGTAACGGGACATTTGCCTTCCAAAAAGTTCAACTTTTGTCTCATCAGTCCACAAGGTATTTTTCCAAAAGTCTTAGTAATCATTGAGATGTTTCTTAGCAAAATTGAGACGAGCCCTAATGTTCTTTTGCTTAACAGTGGTTTGCGTCTTGGAAATCTGCCATGCAGGCCATTTTTGCCCAGTCTCTTTCTTATGGTGGAGTCGTGAACACAGACCTTAATTCAGGCAAGTGAGGCCTGCAGTTCTTTAGACGTTGTCCTGGGGTCTTTTGTGACCTCTCGGATGAGTCGTCTTTGCGCTCTTGGGGGTAATTTTGGTCGGCCGGCCACTCCTGAGAAGGTTCACCACTGTTCCATGTTTTTGCCATTTGTGGATAATGGCTCTCACTGTGGTTAAGCTGGAGTCCCAAAGCTTTAGAAATGGCTTTATAACCTTTACCAGACTGATAGATCTCAATTACTTCTGTTCTCATTTGTTCCTGTTCTTTGGATCTTGGCATGATGTCTAGCTTTTGAGGTGCTTTTGGTCTACTTCTCTATGTCAGGCAGCTCCTATTTAAGTGATTTCTTGATTGAAACAGGTGTGGCAATGGAAATTGAACTATTTTTCTCCCTAAATAATAAAAACCATCATTTAAAAACTGCATTTTGTGTTTACTTGTGTTATATTTGACTAATGGTTAAATGTGTTTGATGATCACAAACATTTTGTGTGACAAATATGCAAAAGAATAAGAAATCAGGAAGGGGGCAAATAGTTTTTCACACCACTGTATATAGCATTTTTGATGTAGGTAGATCATTTTGACCTAGTCATTTTAAAAGTAGCTCACAAGCGAGGAAAAGTGTGGGCACTGACATAGACTTTTAGTGTTTTTGCATGTATGACACCACCAGTCCATGTTTCTGGTTTGTTATTACTGTCTCCATGTTTTGTGTTTGTCTTTTAGGGTACTACATGGTTGTTATCATATGCCACATGAACTGCGACATTTGCTTGAGTCTGGGGTACCGTCTGTGTGAATATATATATACTAATAAAAGGCAAAGCCCTCACCGACTGACTGACTCACTCACTCACTGACTCATCACTAATTCTTCAACTTCCCGTGTAGGTAGAAGGCTGAAATTTGGCAGGCTCATTCCTTACAGCTTCCTTACAAAAGTTGGGCAGGTTTCATTTCGAAATTCTACGCATAATGGTCATAACTAGAAGCTATTTTTCTCCATTTACTGTAATGGAGTTGAGCTCGAAAGCCATGGGGCGGAGTTTAGGTGTGACATCATCACGCCTCTCGCGTAATCACGCATTACGTAGAAAACCAGGAAGAGCTACAAAAAGCGCTGAAGAAAACATGCATTATATAATTAAGAAGGCAGCGAAACAATTAGAAGCGACCGAGTGACACTTAAAACCATATTCAGTGGCTCACGTGAACTGACGCAGTGCACAGACAAACAGCAACAGTTCCAAAGAGTGCTGAACAAAAACCGAATTACACTGCTACGCTCAAATAGACAAACCGCACGCCGTGGCGAATAGTAGAGGCTTAGCCTCTAGCGCTGACTTCCGAGGTTCAATTCCCGAGAGGGGCTGCACTAAGTATGTACGCGCGCTTCTCGATTAATTTTAGCCTCGCATCCCGTTGGTTTGAGACGTATGAAAAAATATGCGGTTAACGCAGAAAGACACATCACCAATTGAAGCTTTATGAATAATGGATACTTTATTTGCGATTAATGATTGTTTTGGTAAAGCCATACTCAGTGCATTCATTACATGAACGGTAAAAAAGTAAGAGCGAGGGGAGGGTAACTTATTGAGGCATACAGGCAAAACCACAATAGCACGCGGGCTCGATGTACTGTAGTGCGCGTCAACTCGATCTGAATTGCGTGATCACATTTGAAAAAATATATAATATATAATTAGTTCTATTTAGTCCATATGTGTCAAACTCAAGGCCCACAGGCCACATCCGGCCCGGCATGTAATTATATCCAGCCCGCGAGATCACTTTATATACTGTATTATTGTTATTAATGGCCCGATATGAAGCGCTGGTAACACGATAAACTACAGATCCCATAATGCAGCGCTTCAGCTGCCTTGCCGAACATTTACCGCGTTAATCAAGTCTAGCTTATGATGCTGCAAGTTATTGCGAAGCTAGCCCACACGATGCGAGAGAAAAGGTGAATCTGAACATAGAGCCTTTAAAAACCGATGGGAGGCTGAGTATATGTTTACTGATATTGCCGGTAAACCCGTGTGTCTCATTTGTGGAGCTCATGTGGTGTAATTACAGAATTTAATCTAAGACGGCACTATGAGACAAAACATCAGGGTAACCTGAAAGACCTGAACGCAATGCACAAGATACAGAAAGCAGAAGAGTTAAAGAAGAATCTGACACTTCAGCGGACGTTTTTACCCGTGCACAATCACAAAGTGATTTCAAGTGAAGCTGCTTTTATGGGAGACACAAATGCACCAGTGCAACTTGCCCCACTTTCCCTGTTGCCAAGTAATGTTGAACCAAGTCGGCACAACGGTGTTCCCAAATACACACTTTGCTGATAAACTGAGCGCACTGCGCACTGAGTTCGCACTGCGCTTTGGTGACTTTGAAGAACAAAAAAAGAATTTTGAGTTGTTTCACAACCCATTTGCTGTCAATGTGGTAATTGCACCTGTGCAGATTCAGATGGAGGTGATTGAGCTGCAGTGTAATGGCACACTGAAGGCAAAGTACAATACTGCAGGGCCCGCACAGTTTATTCACTCCATTCCCGCAGAAATGCTCCAGCTCCGTCTACATGCGGCTCGAACCTTGTGCATGTTTGGTAGCACATATCTGTGTGAGAAGCACTTCTCAGTCATGAAAACTAACAAAACAGCACACAGGAGTCGCCTCACTGATGAGCACCTGCAGTCCATCCTGAGAATCTCCACAACACAGAACCTCACACCAAACATAAACGAACCTGTGGCCAAAAAAAGATGCCAGGCGTCCTGCTCTGATAAAATGACATAAGAGCAAAGACAACTGAATGATTTGATTTGTTATTGCTGAAAGGAACACATTTTATTTATATTTACAGGTTTTGTTATGCACCATGTTCATATTTGAATTTGTATAATTTTGACAGGATATATTTTTATGGAGAGCAAAATCTTTTGGGATATTTAAAATTTAAGTTTATTTTTAAATAAAATTACATAAGAGTAAAGAAATTTGAATGTTTGTTCTTTTAAATAATATTCTGTCGACTAAATAAAAATTCCTTCTATTTAAAATTTAAATAGAACTTCAACAGATACGATAGTTCATAATACCCACGCAGCATTAAGTGCACGTAAGAGCAGGAGTCATCCGTTTTAACAAGCAGCGTATTGCACTGACGAAATAGCCTATATAAATAACATATTTAGGAATGGATAAATAAATTAAGATTTTGTACAAATAATGTTTTTCATTTTTCTTCCTTCATGGATTCTGGCACCCCCAGCAACAGTTGCTTGCACCCCAAAGAGTGTGTATATATATATATATATATATATAAAATATATATGTATATATATATATGTGTGTGTGTGTATATGTAGATATGTATGTATATATATGTATATATATGTGGATGTATGTGTATATATGTATATATATATGTGTGTGTGTGTGTGTATGTGTAATATGTATGTATATATATGTATATATATCCTTACAGCTTCCTACAAAAGTTGCAGGTTTCATTTCGAAATTCTACACATAATGGTCATAACTAGAAGCTATTTTTCTCCATTTACTGTAATGGAGTTGAGCTCGAAGTCGAAGTGGAGTTTCGTGACATCATCACGCCTCACGTAATCACGACACGAGAAAACCAGGAAGAGCTACAAAAGCGCTGAAGAAAAACATGCATTATATAATTAAGAAGTCAGCGAAACAATTAGAAGCGACCGAGTGACATATAAAACCATATTCAGTGGCTCACTTGATCTGACGCAGTGCACAGACAAACAGCAACAGTTCCAAAGAGTGCTGAACAAAAACCGAATTACACTGCTACGCTCAAATAGACAAACCGCACGCCATGGCAGATAGTAGAGGCTTCACTCTAGCGCTGACTTCGAGGTTCAATTCCCAGAGGGCTGCACCTAAGTATGTACGCGTTCTCGACAATTTAGCCTCGCATCCCCTTGGTTTGAGACGGTGAAAAATATGCGGTTAATGCAGAAAGACAGATCACCAACTGAAGCTTTATGAATAATGGATACTTTATTCACGATCAATGATTGCTTTGGTAAAGCCATACTCAGTGTATTCATTACATGAACGGTAAAAAAGTAAGAGCGAGGGGAGGGTAACTTATTGAGGCACGCAGGCAAAACCACAATAGCACGCGGGCTCGATGTACTGTAGTGTGCAGGTCAACTCGATCTGAATTGCGCGATCACATTCGAAAAAATATATAATATATAATAGTTCTATTTAGTCCATATGTGTCAAACTCAAGGCCCACGGGCCACATCCGGCCCGGCATGTAATTATATCCGGCCTGCGAGATCATTTTATATATTATTGTTATTAATGGCCCGGGATAGAAGTGCTGGTAACACAATAAACTACAGATCCCATAATGCAGCGCTTAGCTGCCTTGCCAACATCTTACAGTAATCAAGTCTAGCTTATGATGCTGCAAGTTATTCAAGCTAGCTCACACGATGCTGAAGAGAAAAGGGGATTCTGAACATAGAGCCTTTAAAAACCGATGGGAGGCTGAGTATATGTTTACTGAACCTGTGTGTCTCATTTGTGGAGCTAATGTGGCTGTAATTACAGAATTTAATCTAAGACGGCACTATGAGACAAAACATCAAGATAACTTGAACGACCTGAACGCAATGCACAAGATACAGAAAGCAGAAGAGTTAAAGAAGAATCTGACACTTCAGCAGACGTTTTACCCGTGCACAATCACAAAGTGATTTCAAGTGAAGCTGCTTTTATGGGAGACACAAATGCACCAGTGCATCTTGCCCCACTTTCCCTGTTGCCAAGTAATGTTAAACCAAGTCGGCACTACGGTGTTCCCAAATACGCACTTTGCTGATAAACTGAGCGCACTCGCACTGAGTTCGCACGGCTTTGGTGACTTTGAAGAACAAAAAAAGAATTTTGAGTTGTTTCGCAACCCATTTGCTGTCGATGTGAAAACTGCACCTGTGCAGATTCAGATGGAGGTGATTGAGCTGCAGTGTAATGGCACACTGAAGGCAAAGTACGATACTGCAGGGCCCGCACAGTTTATTCACTCCATTCCCACAGAAACGCTCCAGCTGCCTACATGCGGCTCGAACCTTGTGCATGTTTGGTAGCACATATCTGTGTGAGAAGCTCTTCTCAGTGATAAAGACTAACAAAACAGCACACAGGAGTCGCCTCACTGATGAGCACCTGCAGTCCATCCTGAGAATCTCCACAACACAGAACCTCACACCAAACAAAACGAACTTGTAAAAAAGATGCCAGGGTCCAGCTCTAAAATGACATATGAGCAAAGACAACTGAATGATTTGATTTGTTATTGCTGAAAAGAACAAATTTTATTTATATTTCCAGGTTTTGTTATGCAGCATGTTCATATTTGAATTTGTATAATTTTGACAGGATATATTTTTATGGAGAGCAAAATCTTTTGGGATATTTAAAATCTAAGTTTATTTTTTATATAAAATTACATAAGAGTAAAGAAATTTGAATGTTTGTTCTTTTAACGTTTACTTTATTTCTAACTTGTATAATTTAGACAGGATATATTTTTATGGAGAGCAAAATATTATAAGTTATTTAAGGTTTGAGTTGATTTATTCAGGAATAATATCCCTGTCTGTTTTTACCATTCCTACCAAAGATATTTCTGTAGACTAAATAAAAATTCCTTCTATTTAAAATTTAAATAGAACTTGAACAAATACGATAGTTCATAATATCCACGCAGACTTGCACGTAAGAGCGGGAGTTATCCGTTTTAACAAGCAGCGTATGTTCATCTAATGAATACACTGAGTATGGCTTTACCAAAACAATCATTGATGGCGAATAAAGTATCCATTATTCGAGTATGTAGATCGGGGTACATATATACAGTACATATATATATATACCCGCGTATCGCAGCGGAGACGTAGTGTGTTAAAGAAGCTATGGAAAAAAGGGAACATTTTAAAAATAACGTAACATGACTGTCAATATACAGTATTTGTTTTGTGAATTTTACTGAGTGTTGCTGTCATCAAGGATTTGATTATCATTATTTCTTTCAATCAGGTTCGTATTTGTAGGATGTGTTGTGTTCAAGTTACTTTCCGTGTTTGTTAATCGTTGTAAAGATGACAGGTTTCATTTATCGATTAGTTTCTTACTGCATCAATAAACAGCTCGTGTGTTTTGTTTCCGCAGTAGCTGCATTTATGAATATGCTTGTATGTATCAGACGCTTCATATTTTCTGCTGCCTTTTCAATTGTGTAATTGGTTTTGTTCAGCTCTTTGGAACTGTTGCTTTTAGCTGTACTGCGTCAGTTCCGTGAGCCTTCGGTGCATGCATGAAGGTTCCCAGCTGTGCTGGTGCCATCTCGTGCTATGTCCATGGCTGTATCTAATGTTACCGAAGTCCCGGCACTTAAAACTTTCTCTCGCAGTTTCGCTGAGTTTGTGTCAAACACCACCCTGACCATCTCATCTTCCTCTCCATAAGCACAGTCCTTCACCCGTGAATATTTACCCGTGGCAGTTTGCTATTGGATTGCGCTGTGGACGGCCTTATATGGGTAGGCACTAAATTACAAACGCCAGCGACAGCCTGTCTATGAACTTAATTTAAGGTGTAGGTTTACATCGTGCTTTGTTTCCGAAGTAGCAGAACTCATGAATATGGTTGTATATGTCACTTTCGCTCGCTTCTTATTGTTTAGCTGCCTTCTCAATTATATAATGCATGTTTTCTTCAGCGCTTTTGGGCCTCTTCCTGGTTTTCTACGTGCGTGATTACGTGGAAGGCGTGATGATGTCACACGAAACTCCGCCCCCACGGGTTTCAAGCTCATCTGCTTGAAACAGTAAATGGAGAAAAACAGCTTCCAGTTATGACCATTACGCGTAGAATTTCGATATGAAACCTGCCCAATTTTTGTAAGGAAGCTGTAAGGAATAATCCTACCAAATTTCAGCCTTCTACCTACACGGGAAGTTGGAGAATTAGTGATGAGTCAGTCAGTGAGTGAGTCAGTGTGGGCTTTGCCGTTTATTAGTATAGATATATATGTATATATATATATATGTATGTGTGTGTGTGTGTATGTAGATATGTATGTACGAGGTGTGGCAGAAAAGTAATGAGACTGGAAACACTGCAAGCGATCTGGCAACGCTGCACTGTTGTCCTTGATAGAGCACGTGTATCAGTACCCTCTCATAGCTCATTGCGAGTTTCAACTCCTTCCGTTAACTACATTGATTTTGTGACTGCTATTAGCGAAGTTGTGTTTTTGGTTGTGCGTCACTCAAAATGGAACAGCGGAATTTGGAGCAAGGTTGTGCCATTAAACGGCAAGTGTGACGTTTGAAAAGTTAAAACAGGCCTATGGGGAACATTCTTTATCCCGAGCTCAAGTTTTTCGCTGACACAAATCATTTTTGGAAGGCAGAAAACACGTTGAAGATGAACATCGAACGTGTGAACACTCTTGTGAGATCAGACCGTCGTTTAACATTAAGAATGTTGAGTGAACAATTAAATTTGAACAGATTTACCGTTCATCAAATTTTGACTGAACATTTGCACATGCGAAAGGTCTGTGCCAAAATGGTGCCGAAAAACTGCACGTCATTTCGGGACTTTAGAAAACATCCAAAAGAGTGTAACGGACATGCTGAAGACCATACCGTTGAAGACTTCAAGCGCTACTACCAACAGTGGGAACAAGCGTCTCCATCGGGTGTGTAGCTGCAAGGAACTACTTTGAAGGGGATAACATTGATGTTTGAAAAAAATAAAAACTTTGGTAAATAAAAAAATCAGGCTCATTACTTTTCTGCCACACCTCGTATATATGTATATATATATGTGGATGTATGTGTATATATGTATGTATATATGTGTGTGTGTATATATATATGTGCATATGTGTAAATGTATATATGTATGGATATGTAGATATATATGTTTATAGGTGTGTGTGTGTGTATATTTATATCTATACTAATAAAAGGCAAAGCCCTCACTCACTCACTCACTGACTCACTCACTCACTGACTCATCACTAATTCTCCAACTTCCCGTGTGGGTGGAAGGCTGAAATTTGGCAGGTTCATTCCTTACAGCTTCCTTACAAAAGTTGGGCAGGTTTTATATCGAAATTCTACGCGTAATGGTCATAACTGGAAGCAGTTTTTCTCCATTTACTGTAATGGAGATGAGCTTCAACGCCGGGCGGAGTTTCGTGACATCATCACGCCTCCCACGTAATCACGCAGTACATAGAAAACCAGGAAGACCTCAAAAAAGCACTGAAGAAAACATGCATTATATAATTGAGAAGGCAGCTAAACAATAAGAAGAAGCGAAGTGACATATACAACCATATTCATGAGTTCTGCTACTTCGAAACAAAGCACCATGTAAACCTACACTTTAAATTAAGTTCATAGACAGGCTGCTCGCTGCTTGTAATTTAGTGCCTGCCCATATAAGGCTCAGTCCGTCAGCGGCAATCCCATAGCAAACTCCACTAAATATTCACGGGTGAAGGACTGTGCTTATGGAGAGGAAGATGAGATGGTCAGGGTGGTGTTTGACAAACTCAGCGAAACTGCAGAGAAAGTTTTAAGTGCCAGGACTAAGGTAACATTAAATACAGCCATGGACATAGCACGAGATGGCACCAGCACAGCTGGGAACCTTCGATGCATGTACACCGGCTGCTCACGGAACTGACGCGTGCACAGATAAAAGCAACAGTTCCAAAGAGCGCTGAACAAAAACCGAATTACACAATTGAAAAGGCAGCAAAAAATATGAAGCGTCTGATACATACAAGCATATTCATAAATCCAGCTACTGCGGAAACAAAGCACACGTTGGAAAAAGTCAATGTCCCGCTAAAGGAAGACAGTGTAAAAAACCCGTGCATGCAGTGTGTCAGGTCTCAGATAAAGAAGAAGACGAGCTGTTTATTGATGCAGTAAGAAGCGAATCGATGAATGAAACCTGTCATCTTTACAACGATTGACAAACACGGAATGTAACTTGAACACAACACATCCTACAAATACGAACCTGATTGAAAGAAATAATGATAATCAAATCCTTGATGACAGCAACACTCAGTAACACTCACAAAACAAATACTGTATATTGACAGTCATGTTACGTTATTTTTAAAATGTTCCCTTTTCTTTTCTAGCTTTTTAACACACTACTTCTCCGCTGATATCGGCGGTATATATATATATATATATATATCCCGATCTACATACTCGAATAATGGATACTTTATTCGCCATCAATGATTGTTTTGGTAAAGCCATACTCAGTGTATTCATTAGATGAACGGTAAAAAGTAAGAGCAGGGAGGATGACTTATTGAGGCATGCAGGCTGTAGTGCGCGTCAACTCTATCTGAATTGCGATCACATTTGAAAAATATATCTTTTCAAGTTCTATTTAGTCCATATGTGTCAAACTCAAGGGCAGGCCACATCCGCCCGCGTAATTATATCCAGCATTTAGACCTGTTAGGTGAGAAAGTACTTTCTTTCTCTTTAATTCGTGATTCAGGCCTTTAACATTCCAGCTTACGAAGTTAACTGTCCCATCATGGAGACACTGATTCTGAGTTTTGGTGTCATATTATAGTCTTAACTGGAAGTGAAATAGTTTAGGTCTTAATTTCCTATTCCCCAAGAGTTGTTGCCATGCAGCTTATTATTACGTTGATAGTTATAATTATAAAGATTGAGATGATAGATTAGATATAGATCAAGCCTGCTCTCTTTCTCTTCCCCTTAACCCCCACCCTCCCTTTTTGCCTCCCCAGGTGAGGCTAAAACCCACTTCATGCAGTCCCAGTCCTCTGACATACCCAGAGACAGAGCACGTCCAAAGCACATCAAGCCCCCATGCAGTGGCTTTAAGGTTAAAAGATAGAGATATCTGTTACCAATATAGTCTTTAAAAGAGGAAAAAGAAAGAAAAGAATTTTGCACTTAATATATATATATATATATATATATACATATACACATATACATATATATATATATACATACATACATACATATAATCTTCATCAATTTTAGTGCATTAAGATGATATCCCCAGATAATAAACCCAGGTGATGGTGTTAAAGATGTGTCCAAAACAAGCATAACAAGTCTTAATGCAGTAATAGCAATAACAGCAAACCAAGGGTATGATATTGAACAGTCTCATTTAGGGTACACATGAAATAATTAGAAAAAAAAAAAAGAGGAGGAGGAAAACGTAATTAAGCACAATAAAACACAAACATTTAGCCCTAGTAATACTAAGTAATGATAAGTAATAAGTAAGTAATAATAATATAAGAATATGAGAATATATGCTGATAAAAACCCGTATTTTAAAACAAATAGATCAGACAGTAGATTATTAATCCTAGCTTTATCATTTACCGCCATGACTCACAATTATGTATCAGAATAGTCCGGGATCAGCTTTCTTAACTCATTTTCTGCCTCCTCCTTGCTAGCGAAAACATAGAAATGCCCCTGCCATTCCACTTTCAGTTTTGCGGATACAGGAGGCCGTATTTGACATTGGCTTGCCGTAGCAGCTGTTTAATATTATAGAAGGCGGCGTTTGATAGCTGTTGCTGGAGAGAAGTCAGGGAAGACGCGAATGTGGCAATCTTCATATATAATATCTTCCTTTTTTTTCCTGAGGAGTTCCATCACCTCTAACTTAAATGATAATCGTTCAAAGCGGACTATAAAAGATCTTGGTCGGGGTCTGGCGGTGTTTGATCAGCGGTCTGTATAAGCGCTGCTATCTCAGATTCTGCTTTAAAGTCGCCCCGATTATTTTAGAAAAAGTTCAGTTCGAATTTCACCGGGTTTAAACTTTCTCGATTCTCCGGCAAGCCTTCAATTCTGACATTATACCTTCTATTCCCATCTTCTAAAGCAGCCAGTCTGTCTCCAAGTTTTTCTCCGAGTTTTTTACATTCCGAACTGACATTTACTGCTCTTTCCTCGGCACTGGCAGCTAGATGTTCGGCTATTTCGATCCGATTCGTGAATGTCTCACTAAGATGCTCCAATCGATCAGCAAGCGTGCTCAGTTTAGCGAGTTTTTCTCAATGCGCTCTTCAATTTTACCCAGCACCTGTCGAAGTTCAAGCTGTACCTCTTGACGAGCCTTTCATTTGCCTGTTGGATTTCCTGTCGCAGACATTCATTGGCCTGTTTCATCTCCTGTTTCATTCCTGTTTCAGTCTCTCATGTGCCTTTGCCGTTGCTTTCTCATTAGCCTTCTCGCTTTTCTTTATATCTTGCCTGAGGTCAGCGAGCAACACTTTCAGTTCAGATAGCTCAAATGTGCCTTCTTGTACCGTAGATGAAGCAGCAGACTCTGCTGAAGCCGGTGTCCCGCTGCTCCAGTCCAGCGTGATTGCGTAACTGAAGCCGCGGACCTCCCGCCTTTTCCAGTTTCAGGTAATCCTCTCCAATCGGAGCTATCCACATCTGCACTCACGATCGCACCTTGCTCCCCTTTTCGCTCTCAGCAGGCGGCGATGTAGCGGACCGTGGTCCCGAGGAGTCTGTACTTTCGCCCATCTGATCCAGGTCTGTCTCTGAGAGGCCGTATCTCGAACTAGGGCTTGCTGATCGCAGCTTGGATGTAGCTTTAGTCTTGATTCTTTGGACCCCCTTCTTGTTGGCCATGTTTATATGTGTTTACATATACTGTAGCGGTCCCTCTCGGGTTGAATAAATACAGGATATCTCAGAATAATAAGCAAATAATATGAAAAATAGCACCACTGCTAGCGGAGCTCCACTTCAGACGTCCATCTCTCGCATCGGACGAGACCAAAATCCCGAGTAAATGTACTTGAGTACATTTGTGAAGAAGAAACGCTACTCTTACTCCGCTACATTGGGCGACATTCGAATCGTTACTTTTTTTGCATCAGATAAAGTCTGATAGACAATTTTCAATCTGCTCTGTGTAGCATATGCTGTCAAGTTGCACACATGCCTTCCATTGCGTCTCATGCTCTGACGTGAGGGTTTGGATGTTCCCCAAAGTCTAGCAGCCATTGATCGTTATTAAGTTGCTTGTATTCTACATGTTTAATGACAAGGAGAAACTCCTTTATCTCTGGCCAGGGGTCTCGAAATCTCAGTAGGAATTTCTCCCTAGCGATCTGCCTCAATGAAGGCATCTTTTATCATTTCTCCATCTTGGAAGGACTTCTTATGCTTAATGATCGAGTGGCTCACTTGGAACGATGCTATGGTGTGTTTGCCTTTGCTTTTGAATTCAGCCGAGTGAAAAATGACGGCTGTCTGATTAACTGCGATTTTAGTTCCCTCTCCTTTTTCTTTCTCAGTTCGCTTTTCGTCAGGAAGTCAGTTTCGTAGTTTTTATGAACAGTTTAAAAGTGCCTTTCCACATTTTCCTTCTTTTGAATAGCAATGATAGAGTGACAGATCAGACAAACACACTTCGATTGTGACACTGTGAGAAAAGAATTCCTCTTCCAATTCCACATCCAGCCCATAAACAACAATTTTTTTAAAATCCCTTCTTTAGTCGATATAAATTGGAAGGCTAACTAGATCACTTAGATAGCTGGAGTGTTGCAGTAGCTCGTGCATTTGATCGTGTGTGCGGGATGACCAGTGTGTTAGAAGAAAAGAGATCTCAGACTGGCCGCCCTGTATGTCAATCAAGTGGCTAATGCCTTAGGGAGGATATATGATAGACTAACGTTTAAAAAAAATTTTTGAATACCACACGATCTACCTGCACTCTCTTTCCGATCTACTGGTCGATCACGATCAACGTCTTGGGCACCCCTGGTCTATGTTAAAAGAAAATGGCACCAATGATAACATCAATGGTATAATATATTTTAGATATAAACGTCTACAAATGGAAATGTGTGTGTGTCTGTCTGGCCCAGAAGTGACAGGTGGAGTCGGGGTAAGGGCTCCACCTCCGAGGAAACAGAAACTCGCTTAAGGAAATACACAAGCGAGACGAGCACGTCAGTAAAACGAAACCTTTTGTGGTAGATTGCCGGCATTTCACTCCGGCCCTCAACCCCAGGCCGCCAGGAGGAGCTCTCCCGACAACATGATCATGCCCGAGTTCCAGCAGGGCATCATGGACTATGTAGTGTTTGTACACAGCCCTGCTGGATACCTTGGGGACCACCAGGCGTCGCTGTAGGGGGGCTCGTAGGCTCTTATGTGCCCTATAACCCAGGAGTGCCACGGTCCGTGACAGGAAGAACGCGTGCTCGGGTTGAAGAAAAGGACTATTTACCCTGACCTGGAAGGAATAAGGACTTGTGGACTGTTGGGCAGGAACACCTCTGGGTCAGGGAATATAAAAGGACTGTGGGAGCTCCCAGACGATGAGCTGAGTTGGGAGGCAGGGTGGCTAAGCGTCTGGGAGTGGAGGATTGTTATTAATTATTGTATTATTTATTGAGAATTGTGGAGAGGAGCGTGCTTTGTGCACATTAGTGTTATAATAAATTTCATTATTGGACTTTTACCTGGTGTCTGACGTGGTGTCTGAGGGTGCAAGGGTGCGAGAAGCATCTTATTCTGTTACACTTTATAGAAACAGACACTCGCTTAGCCGCTAAATACATGAGCGAGGCGAGCACATCGGCAAAACGTTATCCCTTTTACTTTTCCTCCTGCCACTAATACACAAGCGAGGAGAGAACATCGGCAAACCTCCTTGGAGAGAGACGCCCACAGCAGTTCCTTTCAATTACCTGACATCTCTACATTTCAGTTTTTTTTTCTGACAATTTCAATATTTTTTAGGACCCCGGGCATTTTACAGCATGGGCTTACACAGCTAATAGTATAATCGTAATGATTATTTATGCAGTCAGGACAGCCATCTAATGCTACCCAGGCTTGGCCCCTTTCGTAAGATTCACCCAGGAGAGGCTCCAACTCCACCAGGCTCTAAACAAACACAGGCAGATTCAGGAACTGAAGACCTGGATGGAGAACTGCAGCTCACTGGCCAACGAAAGTGGTCAAACTGAGGCATACGTCTTCAGCCAGACATGAGAGTTTTGAGCTGCATGTTCCATCAAGAAGCCAGGCACACTACACAGAGAAAGCATGTACGCTTAGGCCCAAGCAATGAGACGTCTACATTTTTACTTTAAAGCTGGAAAATGCCAAACTTTGGCGTCCACTAGATTAAAAATGCAGCGGATCCCTGAAGAGAACACAATTCTAATTAAACAGGACAATGAAACTTTTGCTTTTTGAACACATTTGGGTGTATGTTATGGATTTTGTTCTGGTGATCACTAAAATCACCTTTTCAAATTTCCTTTCGTATGTAATATTTCATTGAAATTGCAAATTTTTGTGATTTACATTCATACGTGTACATATACAACATATACAACATCTTGTGGTGATCTAAAAGTAGTGGTAGTACTGCTACTAGGAATGCAGCTTGGAAACACCAAATAGTGGGAATGATACAGCCATGCTCATTACATTAAATAGTGCAGGCCGCTCCATTAGCAGAGAAGTGCCGCACGTACGCCCCTCGTTGATCCAACAAAGATATTTTTTCTTCCACTTTATCTGAAACTTGGACTGCAAAAAAATGTGAAAGCAATGAACAAGAACAGTGAAGGATTATGATATTTCAGACTGCTAATGACGTTATTAAGGAAGACATATTTGTTAGTCCACAAATGAGACACATCATCAATGACAAGCAATTTCAAAGATCTGCTAGCAGGGTCAGAGGAAGTCACATGGAAGGGAATTTTCTTGGCAACTCTGCTCCAAGCATACAAATCCATGAAGTGCAACATGTCGGTAAAGATTCATTTTCTGCATTCGCACTTGGACTTTTTCCCTGATAATCCTGACGGATGAACTTGGTGAAAGGATTCACCTGGACATTGCAACAATTGAAAAGCAATGTGAGGCCAAATGGAATCTACCAATGCTGATCAACTAATAATAATAATTCTTTGTATTTATATAGCGCTTTTCTCACTACTCAAAGCACTCAGCAATTGCAGGTTAAGGGCTTTGTTCAAGGGCCCAACGGAGCAGAGTCCCTTTTGGCAATTACGGGATTCGAACCAGCAACCTTCCGATTGCCAGTGCAGATCCCTAGCCTCAGAGCCACCACTCCGCTAAACACTGAAGTGAAAAGCATCAGATGTAGAGTGCAAACAAAAACCAGCAGCAGATCAGGTTTACTGGGGCTCAATTGAACAAATATGATGTGCCAGCATCATTAAGCAACTAAACACAATAAATTCAACACAGCTTAAGTTCATGTTTTCCAAACTCCTACATGACAGTCAATTAAATTAAATGTGTGCTCAGTCTGAAGCTACTATAATCATCAAAAATTTTTCAAGAAGCAAAATCTATGAAAAAGCTTGTTGTCTTAATATTTTACAAAGTGTATGAGGCTGATGGAGCAACACCAGGAATGATTCTTATGACAAATGCCCCTCAATTTCCATCTACTACCACGCAGCAGAGAGGGTCCGAGGCACTTCACGTACATGTCACGCAGTTCAGTGTAATATCAGCCTCAGCAGAACGACATCCGTAGCTGCAGTGTGAGTTCATTGATTGTAAATTTAGAGTGTCAAATGGCTCCAGTTCTCCTGTTCTTGCTATAAGCAATACTGTATAAGTAAACCGAGACTTCAGTCGCAGGCCCACATTGTTCCAGAGCCTCTACTTTTGCCAACGCTGACAATTCTTTGACACAGGAAGCCCCAAGTCAGCAAGTGGTAAATCGTAGAAACTTTGCTTGACAAACAAACACTTAAATATCGCAAGGGCTCTTTGTCCACAAAGTTGATTCTTTGGGCTTAGGAAGGATCCTAATTTGAAAGTTGTGATGTTTAGCAGGGTGCTTAGCAGGATAAAATGGATCAAGCTAACCTGAAATGAGCCTGTGTAACTGCATGCAGCAAGAGTCCTTTAAAAACCAGGAACCCACTGATGTGAATTTCTATTCATGGCTATTTATGGAGTCTGTTATGGATATAAATAATCAAACTTATTTCTGGAACCTTTATGTGGTCGGTTCTTTGGGACTCAGAAATGGGTTTCCCTGTGGCACTACTCTGAAGAACCACTTTGGCAACTTTTATTTCTAAGAGTGTTGAAAGAGTCATCCAGAGAGCAGGGGTCAAAAAACTGAATGAGGGTCCCAAGGAAACAAACCTAAGTGGGTATTCTGGCAGCTTTCTGTGTGGGGAGTGTAAGTAACATAACCCTAAGATGTAACCTGCCATATTTATTACACTCTAGGTTTGTTAGTGGAAATGCACTCCGTCTCTTCTCATCCTGGACAAGAATAAAACTTACTCAGAATTTCTGAAGCTGCAGATGTCACCTGTGTTCCAAACTGCTTGCCCAAAATTCTTTTAAGTTTCTAAAGTTTAAAGTAAGCTGATAACAGGCCTTGAATGAGTCGTATTCTGCATAAAACGGGGCTCTGTCCTTACCGGCTTGTTTAACACCAGGTGGCTAAAGGGCTGGCTACATGTCACAGTTGAGGTGAGGACCTCAGAGTCCACCCGAGCCACGCAGACATCAGTTTAGGAAGGAAGAGCAGGAGGAGCGCCAGCCCGTAACCCTGATGTCGGCTATTTAGGCCACAAGACAGTGAAGTTGGCATCAGCCACACGGGGGGTGTGGAGTCCACCTCTGCGCTAACCGTGCAGCCTAGCAATCACGCTTCTTTCAGGGATGACATAAAGTTGTAAAGCGGAGATCTTCCCTGAAATTTACCAAGCAAAGCACAAGATGGCGGTAGAGCAACAAAAATGACAGTGCGGTGCGACTGTGTGTCCACCATTTGAGTTTACAGCACACCGCAGCTGAGCCCCTCGCCATGATAAGCATTGGCAGATTAACTGAGCTATCGAGTCTCACGATGATCTGTGCTGATACTTTCTAAGGCACATTTGCCTTTGTAAATTTTCTGTTAAAACGCAAATGTACGTTTCTATACACTTTCTCTTTGCGTTATAATCGACCGTGGACTCCCCACTCCGCGTCCCAAACCTAAGCTGTGGTGTACGTTCTCCAGTGCTACTGCCGCTTGGAGTTTTGGTTACCCGGTACAACAGGTTACCCTCCCCTCCACTGATACCTGTCGGTGGTTCAACGATATTCATGGAGAGACACTTAGAAGTCAAGCATGAAGAAGAGACCCGAGTTGCCTGGCATGCTTGCTTATTGTAATCTTTTTAGTTGGCCAATAAAAGGTGTCATTTTACTTGCCTTCTCATTGCATCCACAGTGGCTAAGACGGTACAACACCCTACCACAATGGACAGGCACTCAGAATCTCTTCACATCGATCCGTGTGTTTTACTGTATGTTTTAAATACCACTTACCTGTATGTCGCGATGCACTGGGCGGCCGTCCAGGTCGGGTACTGTTCCCGCCTTGCGCCCGATGCATGCTGGGATCGACTCCAGCTGCCCCCGTGACCCGCCCTGGATAAGAGGATTGGGAGGATGAATGGACGGCTGCTCCTCTGCTACATGTGTGTTCACGATATGTAAAGTGTGTCGTTGTATGTTACCAGAATGCTGTAGCGGGCATGTAAACTAAGAAAATAAATAAAATATAATAGTATCAATGAATGAATTCCTGGATTGGTTAGGGGGCGTTCTTACATTACACTCTTAAAAATACTGGTTCAAAAATTGCACTTTACTTGATCTTTTTCATTCTGGATGTTGCTTCGTTGGGCTTTGATAAAGGTCCTAATATGTGGATAAGATAGAAATCTTTAATGAATAGTAGGCTACACCAAGTAGGACACAGATGACCTTATTGTGTTATTGTGTTCTGGAAGGGTCCATTTTAAAATCAGAAATCCTCTGTTCATTAGAACAATCAAGACGAGAACAGACCATTCAGCCCAACAATCCTTGCCAGTCCTACCTACTTAACTCTTCTTCAAATGAGTGTCTGCTTAGAATTCCAAGAGCTAAACTTAAAAGAAATGGCGAGGCCACCTAAAATCTGGAATAGCCTGCCAATAGGAATTCACCAGGATGATACGGTGGAGCACTTTAAAACACTGCTGAAAACACATTACTTTAACATGGCCTTTTTATAACTTCACTTTAACTTAATACTGATACTCTGTATGTTCAATTAATTATCATTATTATTCATGGTATTCATATTCAAAATCCGTTCTAACCCCTACCTTCTCTTCTGTTCTTTTTCCGGTGTTCTGGGGTGGCGATCTGCGCCACCACCACCTGATCAAAGCACTGCGATGTCCCTACATTGATGGATTAAATGCCAGAAGTCCACGTGACCGTCATCATCAAGTTCTTCCATGAGAACCCTGAATACCTTGAGGACTGATTGAGGTCATTTATGTTAGGTAGAATGCCTAGAGGGGGCCGGGTGATCCCGTGGCCTGGAACCCCTACAGATTTTATTTTTTCTCCAGCCATCTGGAGTTTTTTTTTTTGTTTTTTCTGTCCTCCCTGGTCATCGGACCTTAATTTTATCCTATGTTAATTAGCGTTTTCTTATTTTAATTCTTACATTGTCCTTTTTTCTCTTTCTTCATCTTGTAAAGCACTTTGAGCTACATTATTTGTATGAAAATGTGCTATAGAAATAATGTTATTTTACAAAAACAACAACAATTTAAGTTTTGAAATTTCCTAACATCCTACTGTCTACCACACTACTTGATCACTTATTCCAAGTGTCTATGGTTCTTTGTGCAAAGAAAAACTTCCTAATGCTGGCGCAAAATGTACCTTTATGAAGTTTCCAACTGTGTCCCCGTGTTCTTGATGAACTCATTTTCAAGTCACAGTCTCGATCCACTGTACCAATTCCTTTCATAATTTTAAGCACTTCAGTCATGTCTCCTCTTAATCTTCTTTTGCTTTAACTGTAAAGGCTCAGCTCTTTTAATCTTTCCTCATAATTTATTCCCTGAAGCCCTGGAATCAGCCTATTCGCTCTTCTCTGGACTTTTTCCATTGTTGCTATGTCATTTTTATGGCTTTGAGACCAAACCTGCACACAGGACTCCAGACGAGGCCTCACCAGTGTGTTATAAAGCTTGAGCATCACCTCCTGTGACTCGTACTCATCAGGGCGCTATATAACCGGACATTCTGTTAGCTTGGCTTCTGAACACTGTCGGGAAGTTGATAGTGTTAAGTCCACTGTGGCTCCTAAATCCTTCTCATATGGCGTACTTTCAATTTTCAGACCTCCCATTGTGTATTCAAACCTCACATTTTTACTTTATACATGTAATACTTTTCATTTACTTACATTTAATTTCATCTGCCACAAATCTCTCAAAGCCTGTATGCTGTCCAAATCAGTCTATAACGATTCATCAGATTTCAGATTACCTGCCAATCCACCTATGTTGGTGTCATCTGCAAATGTAACCAGCTTGATTCCTATCCAAATCATGAACTGTACATACATTTAAAATAGCAGCAGTCCTATCACTGACCCCTGAGGCACACCACCCTTAACATTAGCCACTTTTGACAGAGTTCCTCACACCGTAATCTTCTCTTCCTGTATCTGAGCCAATTTTGCATTCATCTACATACAATATCCTGAACTTCCAATTTTTTAGATTGATTCCCAACCTCATCAAATGCTTTCCAGCATGTTAGTAAAACACGACCTCTCTCATCAGAGCCCATGCTGACTGTTCAGTGAAAGTCCTGCTATTGCCATGTGTTGCTCGAGCTTATCCTTAATAATTCCTTCCATTATTTTCCCTGTGATGCATGTGAAGCATATTGCATGGCCTATAGTCCCTTGGATCTACTCGGTCACCACTTTTTATATAGTGGAATAATATTTGCCATTTTCCAGTTCTTTGGAATCTCCCCAGTGTGCATTGATTTCCTAAACATACACGTCAAGCGTTTCTACATGTATTTCTTAGCCTCCTTAAGAACTCGAGGGTAAATATTATCTGGTTGTGTTGATTTGTTTGATTTCAGCCTATTTCATCTAAGCAATACGTCTCTCTTTACAATTTCCAGTCTACTCAGGACCTCCTTAGTAGTCTCATTTACCATTGGGAGGTGATCTATTTCCATAGTCATAGTTACGTTTGCCGCCTTCAACGGATCTTAATAAAACAACAACAACAACAACACTTATTTATATAGCACATTTTCATACAAACAGTAAGGTTCTTTCTGGAACTTTCATGTGGACGGACACCAAGAAGAGTTCCCCTATGGCATCGTCCTGAAGAACCACTTTGACACTTGTATTATTAAGGGTGATACAGCAGATCAAGAGACACCTGAACGTAACGTGTGTGTGTGTGTGTGTGTAGGCAGCAGAGGTCCTTTTAAAATCAGGAACCATTAGAACTTCACAGATCTGTTGTCCTCTGTTCATGGTTACCAATCTGAATAAAAGGTTCTATTGACTTCTTCATGTGGATGGTTCTTTTGGGTTTCCCTTTGGCGTCGCACTAAAGGACCCTTCTGAAGCGTTCATTTTAAAGTTTAGAGCAGTTGCTTCCCAGCTCCTCGAGTGAGATTAGTGGGTTCAGAAATTGATAATGGAAGGAACAAATGCAAATGCCTAACTAATAATTTAACAATTAATAATACAAACATACAAAGTGATATCCAAGTTATCCAAGTATATCCATGTAATCAAAAAGAAGAAAACTATTAATGAGTAAATAAAAGTGGAATGGAGAAATGAAGTAAACGTTCAAAAAATAAATCATACACATACTGTACAGTTCAAATTGATGAAAAAATAAAATTCAAACGAACGTCCATTGAAATGTCAAGTCTTTTAAAAAATATGATTTAGTGAAGGAAAGAGTCAAGGGTGCTTTTGCAAAAGGAAAGAAACGTTAATCCCCTAAATGAGACAGAGAAGAGGTAGCGGTGTAGTCAAAAGTGACACTTTAACACTCGTTTCTATTATTTGTTTGAAATGAATAAATAAATACAAACGAAACGAAACCATTAATTGAAAGTTTCCGACTCTCTTCTTGTATGTAATGGACGGGGTACAGATTCGAGGAATGGATGGCTGCGTGTAAATAAGCCGAAAGTGAGCCACAAAGAGTGATGGAGCCGACCGACAAAGCCGCTGTCTGCGAGGTCTCCCCGTGTTCACGTGGGGTCTTCTCGTGTCACAAGGTGCGTGTTATGTTAACTTTCACATTAAATTATATTGGCGTGGCTTAGTGTGAGGTGGCCGTCCCTGATTTCCTCCAGTTTCCTAATGCAGCAGGGGTTCAACAAATGGATGGATCGATGCAAATAAACACAGCGATGCTGACACCGTGATCAGTGCCTCGTAGCTCTTGAGATTGGGGTTCGATTCCTGGCTCGATCGATGAACTTTTGGGCGCTTAATAAGCCTTTTAGAGTATCGGCCTGATGATGACTGAGAAGAATCCTAACGGGTCGGCGGCAGGTTAGTGGTTTGTGAACTGCAATGTTCCTTGTGTGTTTACCCATTCGCACATCAAGAGTGTCCGATATCGTTTAGTACCATAACGTATTTCAAAGTGATCGTGCCTTAAGGTATATGGCTCAGGGCAGCTCACTTCTAAGACTTCACCTAAAACTTGCATCTTCGAGACTGCCTTTTAAATGACGGAATCACCCTAACGAAGCGCTCGTCAAAGCCGCCCCGCTACTACTCCCGCACACCGCTTGCCAGCCGCAATAACCTGCGATGATTCATTTCACCTGAGCTCGCTGACGTCAGCGCCGCCGAAACCATGGCAACCGGCTGCATCGCTGTCATCACTCAGCCCAAACCGGGCTTGACTTAAAATGGCAGCGTCACGCGCGTCGCCCCTCTTGAATATTTATAAAGTGCGCATTTGTATGCTGCCTATTGTTGGGATCTCAAACATGAAGACTTTTATTTGATGCAGGCTACCCTTTCCTTCTTTAGGTGTCTCTCCGCACTGCAGACGCTAAAGAATGGCAAATACGTAAACACGCCTGCCTCCGTCGGTCCTGTGGCTGGATTTACAGTAAAGACAGTGCCCGGCTCTTCATTTTCGACATTCAAGCAGTTCACATTTCAGCTATGCGCACCTCCAAAATGCAAAGCTTCTTAAAAGCCTTGCCGTCTGTCTAACTTAAGTGCTTGCACGTTGATCATTGCTGCTCGACGCTTAGTCGTCACTTCCGTCTTTCCTGAGCCCACCATAATTTTATCCTTACGAAACTGTCCATCCATCTTCTGATCGGGTTAGTCCAATTTAGAGTTGCAAGGTCGGGGAGACATACAGAACCCACCCGCCGACCTCAACTGTCAGTGAGGAGCCACTCAGCTGAAACTGCATACCCTACAGAAACCTATAAGCAGACAGAGAAAAAGCAAAGTGGAGTATGAAGCATTAGTGCTAACACTGCACATCCAATTCAGCATACAGTGACAGAGCAAATGATTAGGAACAGGGACTAAATACTGAGCAGGCCCTCCTTCTGCTCTCAAAACAGCCCTTCATGACATGGATTCAGCAAGAAGGTGGAAACACTCGTTTGAGGTTCTGGTCCATATTCTGATGACTGTATCATACCATTTCTGCTAATCTCCTGTTCTGCTGAATTCAGATTTGGAACTCATTGTCATGTTCACTAAAAGAGCTTGAGGCAACTTTTGCCTTGTGAGATGGTGAATTGTCATATAGGAAACAGACTTTAGAAAACAGATAAACTGTGGCCATGAAGAGATGCACATGGTGAGCAACAATACTCAAATAAGCTGTGGCATGCAAGTGATGACTGATTGGTATTAATGGGTCCAAGAAAACAATCTCCACACCATCACCGCCAGGTTGGACTATTGACACAAGGCAGGTTGGGTGCATGAACTCATGTATTTGGTTTCACATTCTGACCATACCGTCCGTGAGTCTTAGCAGAAATTGAAATTTGTCAGTTCAGGCCACTTTTTTCCAGTTTTCAACTGTCCAGTTTTGGTGGTTCTGTGCCCAGTGCAGCCTTGGCTTTCTGTTCTTGGCTGACAGGACTGGAACCCAAAATGGCCTTCTGCTGCTGTAGCCCATCTGCCTCAAAGTTCAACATGTTGTGTTTTCTGAGATGCTTTTCTGTTCATCACGGTTGATCAGAGAGGTTATCTGAGATACCATAGCCTTTCTGTCAGCTCAGACCAATCCGGCCATTCTCCTTTGTCCTCTCTCATCCACGAGCCATTTCTGTCCGCAGAATTTCCACTCACTGGATGTTTGTTATCTTTCACAAATTCTGAGTAAACTCAAGAGACTGTTGTGCATAAAAATCCCAGGAGATCGCCAGTTACAGAAAAACTCAAACCAGCCTGTCTGGCAACAAAAATCATGTCACAGTCCAAGTCACTGAGATTACATTTTTACATCAACTGAAGCTCCTGACCTGTACCTGCAGGATGTTATGCATTGTGCTGCTGCCACATGATTGGCTGATTAGATAACTGCATGGATAAGCAGCTGTACAGGTGGTCCTAATAAACTGCTCAATGAGTTTAGTTCAATTGTGTTTTTAATGTACATCAGATTATGAGTTGCTGCATTAGTGCACAAATTAAAATGAAGCTCTTTAATATAAAATCCATCACCAAATCTACTGAATCCGTTTAAAGTCTGCCAACGGCAATATGAAACTCAACAACCAGAAATACCAATAAAAAGCATAAATCAATTCAGCCATCTGATATTTCTAAATTCTGAGACCCTTGACCAGTGGATACGTCTCACACAAACACCACGGAGTGGACCCCTGGAAGAGACCCTCCAACACTGCAGAAAAGGCGAAAGATAAACTGAAGAGACTCTTTCAGTATTTTAGTAGTAAAAGAGCAGTCACGGAGGAGAAGTGCATTGGGAATAGTAAAGGGAAATTAAAAATACAGACAATGAAACAGCAAATGCTCCAAACTCGCATTTTTTGAAGTTTTCACATGTGAGGAAGAGGGTGGTCTGGGTCAGTAAAAGGGACAACTAAGTCGATACTGAGTGGTTTGGAAATTACGAGGGAGATGAGCTGCTGAGATTAAAAAGGCTGAGATCTGGCAAATCACCAGGACCAGATAATATTTACCCTCGAGTTCTTAAGGTGGGTAGTGAGTACAGATATACCCCCTGGGCACCAAATGTTTAGGAAGTCACTGCACACTGGGAAATTCCAAGGACTGGAAAATAGCAAACATCATCCCATTATATAAAAAGGGTGACAGGGCAGATCCAAGCAACTATAGGCCAGTAAGCTTAACATGCATCACAGCAAAATTAAAGGAAGGAATTATTAAGGACCAGTAAACCCCCGATTCCCTAAAGAATCGCAAATCCAAGAATGACAATCACTTTCTGTACCCTCCGATCTTTAGAGGGATGAAAAATCATGGAGGGTGGGAGCGTCCTGGGAAAGTTTTCATTTTATTAAATAAATATATTTGCACTAAAATTAACCAATTTATTAAAACAAAAATTTAATTGTTATATCATTTAAGTCCAAAATGTCTTTGAGTTGCTGCACTCATAAGTAAAAAAAAAATATCGGAGTGCAAAGGTTTAAATGAAGTAAATTGGAAACAAAAAATTCATAAAATGGTAAATTCAAAATAGTTAATCAAAAATTTCCGTATAAACAACATTTTTGGTAAAGATGGTTTCCTGTCCTTGAATCAGCTAAAACCTTTACCAGACAACATAAAGTTGTCCATGTCCAAATACGGGCTCAGATAGGTGAATCCCTACTTTGTCCATGGTTTGTCCTTGGGATTTGATGATCGTCATGTTTAAATATGTCACCATGGCAACTTGTGGGCGTGCACACTTTACCTCAAGTTTACTTTACAGGTTGTGTTGTGTTGTTTGGGCGCCACCTACTGACTCTGGGAAGCCGCTGGATTGGACTTCGGGGTGCTGAGGCTCTGTGCGTGTGTGCTTTCAGCGCCACCTAGTACCCTGATGGTGACGGCGGCGGATTCGTGAGCTGAAGTGACCACGCTGGTGGATCTCGTCTTGGAGATCTACATTAGTTAATGAAGGTTGAATATGCGGTGGTGTGCACGTTCGCAATCGGGCAACAGTTGTATTGTGCACGGCTTGCTTCTGGCCTCTGGCATCCGTCCATATATACAACTTTCGTTTAGTAATGTAGATAAGATTGAGCAACACATGGCAAGGACAGGAGTTTCACTGAACAGTCAGCAAGGGGAGGCCATGTTTCGCTAACAAGCTGGAATTCTATGAGGAAGCAATAAAAGTATTTGATCAAATTGGAGTGCATGATATTATTTATCTGGACTTTCAGAAAGCATTTGATAAGGTGCCACATGAAAGGATGGGCATCAAGTTAAAAGAAGTGGGAGTTCAGGGTGATGTTTTTAGATGGGTGCAGAATTGGCTCAGACACAGGAAGCAGAGGGTGATGGTGCGAGGAACCTCATCAGAACTGACTGATGTTAAGAGTGGTGTTCCACAGGGGTCAGTGCTAGGGCCGCTGCTATTTTTAATATTATATAAATGATTAATATAAGTAACAAGCTGGTTAAGTTAGCAGATGATACCAAGATAGGGGGATTAGCAGATAATTTGGAATCCATTATATCATTACAGAAGGACTTGGATAGCAAACAGAATTGGACAGATTTGTGGCAGATGAAATTTAATGTCAGTAAATGTAAAGTATTACACATAGGAAGTAAAAATGTTAAGTTTGAATACACAATGGGTGGTCGGAAAATCGAGAGTCCACCTTATGGGAAGGATTTAGGAGTCATAGTGGACTCTAAGATATTGACTTCCCGACATTGTTCAGCCATTAAGAAGACTAAGAGAATGTGAGGTTATATAGCGCCTTGATTTGTGAAGTATGAGTCACAGGAGGTTCTGCTCAAACTTTATAATGCACTGGTGAGGTCTCATCTTGAGTATTGTGTGCAGTTTTGGTCTCCAGGCTACAAAGCAGCACAAGAAAAGGTCCAGAGAAGAGCGACTAGGCTGATTCCAGGGCTGCAGGGGATGAGTTATGAGGAAAGATTTAAAGAGCTGAGTCTAAACAGTTTAAGCAAAAGATGATTAAGAGGTGACATGACTAAAGTGTTAAAAATTATGAAGGGAATTAGTCCAGTGGATCGAAACTGTGACTCTAAAATGAGTTCATCAAGAACACGGGGACACAGTTGGAAACTTGTTAAGGGTAAATTTTGCACCAGCATTAGGAGGACGATTTTCAGAGGGTGGCTTCACTAGTGGCCACCATCCATTTTTTTCCATGACCACTGAGTGTTTTATTTAGCAGTTGACATGTGTAGCTGAATCATGACAAGTGTCACAGAATGGCCTGATTTAGTATGTCACCTTCCCTCAGTCCTTTACAGAGTAATCTAATAACAAAGCACCGGCTGTACAGAGGCTGCAGGTTATTTCCATGTCAGTGTGGGTTTTCCCCTTGTGCTGCCAAAGACTTCACTGGTAGCTTCAGACTGATACGGAAGTGTGGAGGTGTGCGTGAACGTGCCAGTCAGACAACTGGCATTCCAGCCAGGACTGGCATGTGACCGGTGCTGTCAGGTAGGCCCCGGGCTGACGCCTTGAAATGCCAGGCTGAAATGCCATATAGCAGGCTGGAAATTGGACGGATAGGCATGGGGGGCTCTTTGCAAAAGGTTTTAGAAAGCAGAAAAGATCCCACTTTCTGTTGCCTGCCTTTATATAGCACCATTAATAATAATTAATGCCAAGTACCTTTTAAACAGGAACACAGAATTTAATAAGTGTGTGTAGATATACTGTACATGCAGGGCAGAGTCGTGGCATAGCTGGCATCCATATACAGTATATATATATATATATATATACACACACACACTAGGGGGCTCAACTACCCCCAGGTTTGGTTTACCAGATGTACAATTTAAAGAGATTGTTATTTTCATGGGAATTGTTACATATGCATTATTTTCACTTTAACTTTAAAACTTTAGTAAAAGCAATATTTGGAATTAACTTTTCTTCAAGATCAAGAATTTTGATCATGACCACGCCACGTATAACTGCCTGTGAGTGAATATCATTTCTGTCTCTCTAATAGATAAAATGACTTTCTCAAATGTTTGTCCCTGCTCTTTCTTCTTCACTTAGTTGTTGACGTGTCATCTAGAAAGTATAAAATTGTTGTCCTGATAAAATTTGTAAGAGCTGAGAGTGCAGGAAGTGTGTCTGCCAAAAGCATTCACACAATTGAGGTTAGATGACCGTGGTCTTGTTTGAAAATGGTTGTAAGTATGGCGTGACTTGAAAGAATCTCATGTTAAAAGTCTCCGTCTCACAGGACTTTTAACTTTTAAAATACTGCTTCAACGTTTTTGGAATCTTTTAATTCTCGCTGGCAACACTAATTAGACAGTTTGCAAGTCTGACTTAAACAATATATTCAATCTCTTTTCGCTGTTCCGTTATTTCACAGAGTAATAATTTCCATTTGTTTGTGCTAATGCGATCTTTACTATGCCGTGTGATCTGCATCTTACGTGGCGCTTCGAACATTTAAAAGCCTGTACAGCATCTGTCCTATTCTTTATCTTTTATTTCCGGCCCCGGGCGTGGTTAAATCTCTTGGCACAAAGTCTCATCTCGTGGCACGTAAGTTCTTGGTATTTTTTAGTTTATAATTTAAAAACGGAATAAGAATCGGAAAATCTAACAATGCTACATTAAAGTCTGATAAATTCTGAGAAGAATGATACCAAACATATACTATATATGTAGGTTTTAAAATAATCCCCAATTTAAAATGTGAGAAAAAAGTGACATAAAAACGTCACATAAAATCATTACACTTTTAGGCTTAGGATTTTATATATAGAGAGTGGATAGGGCTGGGCAAGAGTAGGTTTACAGTTGTCAGTACGTGAAACAAACACAGAGTTTATTCATGTATTATTAATTACTATCCAACCCGCGGCGTAGCATACGCTGCATCATTATCAACGTGAACAGTCAACGTGGCTCACAGCTGCATGTGGAATGTAGCACAGACCAAAGCGAGTGAGGATGTGTTTGGTGACGTGTTGGGGGCGGGCACATGAGCAAGCAGTGTGCATGTCTCGAGAGCGAGGGTGGACGCGGGAGCAGGGTGAGAGTTGGAGGGCGGGGCTCTGTCGTGCGTACCCCATGGTCGGGCGACTTGGTCAATTACTTATACAGTGGAACCTCGGTTCACGACCATAATTTGGTCCAAAACTCAAAGCAATTTCCACCATAGGATTGTATATAAATACAATTAATCCGTTCCAGACCGTACGAAACTGTATGTAAATATATATTTTTAAGTTTTTAAGCACAAATATAGTTAATAATACCATAGAATGCACAGCGTAATAGTAAACTAAATGTAAAAACATTGAATAACACTGAGAAAACCTTGAACAACAGAGAAAACTAACACTGCAAGAGTTCGCGCTATAGCGCTAAGAACCGCTCGCTAAAAACACTTTTTTAAAATGAGTTTTAAGCACAGAGAAAAAAAGAAACATTTGAAAAATCTGTAATTTAATAAACAACCAAGAAAAGAAACATTGCAACAATGCACGCGTGCGTCTGTGTGTGTGTGTCTCTCTCTCGCACGCCTGTATGTGTCTCTCACGCATGCCTGTGAATGTGTGTGTCTCTCTCTCGTGCACGCGCACCTGTGAGTGTGTCTCTCTGTCACGCTCCTCTGTGTGTGTGTGTCTCTCTCTCTCTCTCTCTCTCTCTCGTGTGTGTGAGCGCTTCTCTCATGTGGACACAGACGAAAGTGACTGAGGCTGTGTTTGGTGAGTTGATGCGTGCCTCGAGAGCGACACTGGACGCGGAAGGACGGTTACAGTTGGGGTGTGTGTGGCTCTGTTGTGTGTATCCCATGACGCAGTAGGAGGGTTAGAGTTGGCAGACGGGGCTCTGTGAGTTGGCAGGCGTGGCTCTCTGTCTTGCTTGCGCTCGCTGTCTTATGTGCCCTTAGTGAATTACGTATATACTGTATATATATAGATTATATTATTTATTTGTATAGTCTTATTTGCCGTCTTTATTTTATTAATATTAAAGTGTGCTTGAGTGTAGCAATCATAACCTGCATGTCTTTTTCCATACTAATAACTGTAAACCTAGTTTTGCATATCCCTGTATGTTTGTATATCATCATCCTCTTTAATAAAACCCCTGTGTGCGTCCAGGTGTCCGTGTGTGTGTGTCTTCTGGTGAAGTGCAAATGCGCGGGGCCACACGGCACATGTTCAGTCTCTTTCTGTGCATTCCCTGTGTGTGCAGAGAGAGAGAGCGAGAGACACAATCACACACACACACACACACGCACACATACACGCAGGCAGGTCCGCGCGAGAGACACACTCACACACAAACACACACAGGCAGGCCCGCATGGGGGACAGACACGCACGCACACACACGCACGCACACGCACGCACACACACACACGCAGGCCCGGGACACAGTCAGACACACACACACACACAGGTGCATGTGTGCATTGTTGTAATGTTACTTTTCTTGGTGGTTTATTAAATTACAGATTTTTCAAATGTTCTTTTTTTCCCTGTGCTTAAAACTCATTAAAAAAGGTGTTTTTAGCGAGCAGGTCGTAAGGCTACAGCGCGAACTCTTGCAGTGTTAGTTTTCCCTGTTGTTCAAGGTTTTCTTAGTGTTATTCAATGTTTTTACATTTAGTTTACTATTACGCTGTGCATTCAATGGTATAATTAACTATATTTGTGCTTAATATCTTAAAAAAATATATATTTACATACAGTTCATATAGTCTGGAACGGATTAATTGTATTTACATACAATCCTATGGGGAAAATTACTTCGGTTCCACTGTATTACTGTCCGACAAAATTACAGGCATTTTACAGAAATACAAACGAGTATTACTGAGAGAGAAAATTAAAGGCACACAATACAATGACACATATTACAGCCACATACAAGGTCCCTTGCCATTTAACATAGACTGTTCCTACTAATGTTTATGCACTACTGTTCTAGCGCCCGTTATTTTAACAGGCTTAATGTCTAGTTTATATATATATATATATATATATATATATATATATTGTAACAGAATATGATGCTTCTCGCACCCTTGCACCCTCAGACACCACGTCAGACACTAGGTAAAAGTCCAATACTTATATTTATTTTATAATAAAGTGCACAAAGCACCCTCTACTCCCAAATACTCCAATAAACAATAATCAATAACAAATCCTCCACTCCCAGACGCTTAGCCACCCTGCCTCCCAACTCAGCTCACGTCTGGGAGCTCCCATAGTCCTTTTATATTCCCTGACCCGAGGTGTTCTTTCCCAACAGTCCACAAGTCCTTATTCCTTCCGGGTCAGGGTAAATAATGTTTCTCACCCCGAAGCCGTCGCTCTTCCTATGACGAACTTCCGGGTCATAGGGCATGAAGAACTCTTCGGTCCTCCCTGCAGCTCCCTCTCGTGGCCCCATGGCATCCAGCAGGGCGGTGCACAAAAACTACATGGTCCATAATGCCCTGCTGGTCTTCTGGGGACCTCCATGCTGCAAGGAGGGCTCCACCTGGCGGCTTGGGGGATTGGCCGGGTACATGGCCGGCCATATCTTACAATATATATATATATATATAGCTGTGTGTGCTCAGAAACATCAGAGAGGTCAAGTGGGCCGATTCAAGAGCTTCATTTGCCTCAAGTGCTAACCGTACGCACTTTACAGTTCTGCTCACATTACGAGAGGAGATCAAACACACGACAGGATGCTTCTCTATGTGTGCAGACAAAGAAAACTAAGAAGAGCCACGTTCACAGAGGTTGAATAACTTGGGAAAGTTCCAGAAGACAAAACAACAAAAGAAAGCAGCAGCAGCAGCATCAGGGAGCCCTGGAGAATCGGCCCACTGTCGCTCTGGTGCTCCTCGGTGTCCGGCGGCCAGCAGCATTGCTGCACGTGGTAATCATCTGTGGGGTCAGCTTTCTCGTTGTTGACATTTTCCTCAATGGAGACGTCAGCACTTTATTTGCTGCTGTGCTATTTTTAGCCCGGGCACAGCTGAGCTGCAACAAAAATCTCCCAATCACAGCAGCAAACTGGGTGGGCATCGTTGTGGTGCTTTTCAGTCAGAGCTTCTTCATGGAGTGTGTGGCCGATGGCGGCTGAGAGAGCTTACACACATGGTGGTCACTGACAGGAAAACTGCAAAAGAAGTGCAGGCTTGGGATGCTGTCATTCATCTTGAGGGATTTATGATTCATGGAGTCTGTTCCTTGTTATTTCTTTAGGGTATAAGTAGCAGCTTCTTAATAATGAGCGCCACCAAGACGTGTCCATCCATTCATCTATCCATCCATCCATTATCCAACCCCGTGTCTCACAGAGAAAACCAAAGAATCCAGCCAGCCGTCCATTTCCTACACCCGCTTCCTGCCTGGTGCCTGAATGACGCAGTGACATGAAGGAGGTGAGGCGATGCGGGACGCTCACACTCGCTTTATGACCTCCAAGCTGCGGACTTGTGGTGCCATTGGGTGACGGCTGGCAAACGCGATCTGCTGATGCTGATCCAAAGCCATAGCACTCGGTGAACGTTTGCTTAGATCTGAGACAGAGACGCTCGGCCACAGAAATATTTTTGAATTCCAAGTCTGAAGTATGTGCATTATGACACATATGACATTTTAAAACGTTAACACACAAACATTTGTGACCCCATTTTAGGGAATCTTCATTTATGAACTTTCATTTGTGAACTGTAATTAATTACAACATAAAACTCAGTGGTGTACTTCTGCTTTTACAAAATGTCTGAGATGGTCCCGTCAATGTGCTCCGGTGGGTCTGTGTATGGAGGGAGCAGCCCCCCGAACCCCAGTAGGCCCTGTGCTGTTTTTAGGTATTACTGTAATAACAGTCAAGTCTCTTCTCCTCTCCAGCATCTCCAACTCAGCAGACCACCATTATGACCACTGGTGTAGCCCACTGCAGCGGAGCCGACAGTCTGGTGGGCACATGAAATCACAGCAGCTGCTTTTCATCAAACGTATGCATGGTTGACGTCTGACTTTGTTCTTCCTAAAGAGATGCATTTCAACTTACAGCTGAGACAGTCAAAGTACCCAAAGAAGATAAGCGACCCAAACCCCACGTAGATGGAAGAAAACATGAGGTGGTCTTCCTGGGACCACAAAATAAGCAGAAAATACAAGCCAAGAGCAAGTCAACAAACAAGTGGGAATCCATCACAACAAACGTAAGGTTCAAGAGTGCCTAAAGATGGTGGTGCGCTTGGAGGTTTGGCAGCCTGGGACTGCACTTTAATGAAGAGCACTGGGGGGCTTGGAGGTCACTTCAGTGGGATATTACTGACTTAACGGACTGCCGGAGAGAAATGCAGCGAGGTCATCATTAAAGCGCCTTTCAACAATCCAAAATGGCTACAGATTGACAAGTGGGAGTCAGTGGCTACGGCGTGTGGGTACACTTAAACATAAAAGAGTAGCCTGCCTTGGGGGGCAACAGACGGCTCACCTGCTTGGCTGCCCCTTTCTCTGCCTTCATGACCGGTTACTATAATTTTCCTGTAAAGTCCCCAGTTGTAAGTCTGTCTGTTACGGCACCCCAGTCGCTTCTTGTTTCCAACTTTGAGAGATGAAGCCCACCACAGGCCCTTATACCCACCCATGGGCAGTGAAATGAACAACCTACATATTAAATCTTCAGAAAAAAAGGACTAATTTTGCCAATGAGTTGCAAGCTGAATTTATAACAAGAATGATCAGAATCAGCAGCTCAGACGCTCCACCGTTTGTACCTTTTCTCTTAAATTGGGGGGTCTGCTGATTTGCTGCCCGCTCACACACCTCATTTTGTGCTGTTATTCAATGTCATCTCGTTCATATCTTGATATCTTAGTAGGGCTTTGGCAGCGGCAAGCACTCCACCGTAGCATAACTTTGGAGAACATCTGGTAGACAGACCCCCTCCTCAGCCTCATCGCATTCAGATCCCAGGCAAAGCTGTCTGTGATGCCCACCCAAGTACTGTGAGCTTTCATATCTGGAGGAAGACCAGGACCTTTGATTCGCTGGGAATGGGTCAGTGGAGCTCCTCCTTAGCAACATTACCAGTGGGTGACAGGTGACCACTGCAACCAACACCAATAGACACCACCGCCCACCTTCAACAAGACCCCACACTCAGATGAAATCCAAGACTGGTCTCCTCACCGCAGCCTCTGATGTGAAGATGAGAGCAGATCTGGGCAAGATGTTCAAATTTCCAGACCACAACACACAAACACCACGCCAGCCAGACCTCCATGATTGTCTTTTCAGAGACCACGAAACACTTGGTCATGCTTGAACTCACAGCACCCTGGAAAGAAGGCATGGGAGAGGTGAAAGAAAGAAAGAAAGAAAGAAAGAAAGAAAGAAAGAAAGAAGTGCCAGATTAGTGATTGGCAGAATGTCTGTGAGCCGACCGAGGTGGGCTGTGCAGGCTGGTTGCTCTGCATGGTGTTATCTTAATTGGGGGCTGCAAAAACGAGGGCCGTAAGAGCTGTGGCAGAAGGATCAAGAGAACTGATCCATGGAAGGCTGCTGTTGGGGTGCCAGCTGGGATGTGATCAACCCCAGGTGGGCCACCTAGGTAAGAATGTATGATGTTGAAAGACCTGAGACATGTGAGGAGCCCGTGAACATCACTGATGTCATATCCCAGTGCACAGAGAAAGCGCATCTTGGAACTCCAAGGGAGTTGTTAGCCTGGAAAGGAGGAGGCCACAGAAGGATAAGCAAACACAACTCTGGTCTTCCTTTCTCCGGGTGGCACTAATCCAATAGCAGACAACAATGCCAAGTCACAAGGGTCCACAGCAGTGCACTCAAGGCAGAACTCCAGTTCGTCACAGACAAGCACACGCTTCTCACATGTGGACAGTTCAGAGTCTCCTGTCAACCTGAAATGATTTGGGATGTGAGAGGAAACGGACTTACCAGGAGAAAAGCCAGCCAGCCAAACAGCCAGAGGGAGGATGTGCCAACTCGGCAAACTGCAAACACAGGAACCCAACGGACACCCTACCCGGGCAGGCAAATCGAGAAGCAGGGCGGGTCATGTGCAAATCGTTCTTTCTGAGTGAATCGAATTCCTTATTCACCAGCCTGTACGTTACATTGGCTACTCACAAAACTCCCATCCTTACATTACTTTACAGTAACTTCAGCCGCCTCATCTTGGCGACGGCGGCACACGGAACAAAACAGAAACAGGAATGTCACCTACAACAAAGAACATTGACAAAAACTGTCAGGTGGCATTGCATTTTTGTTTTTTGGTTTGGTTTGAACTATTGAAACATCTTTGATCTCCACTCGTGCAACTCGCTGCTTGAACTATTAATGGCGTATCAAAGGCAGTGTGTTGATATCCTTCATGTCTTAAAGGAATGTGGCCTGGATAGCAGCTGAAGAGTAACTTTGAGCTAACAAGACACCCGTATGTCAAATCGTCCTTCCATCTCTTAAGGCCACATCACGTTACCCGACTGCCAGCGATTTTCAGTCGTAGCCAAAGTTGAAGGTAGACTGTAGCGGTCCGGTCAGAGAGACGGTGAATTATTTATGTTTTTAGTAGAGATTCCAGGGACGCACCCAGCTTTGCCCCGACCCTCATGCACTCATAGACAGAGACAAAAACAAAGAAAACCGGTAATCAAACAGCAAATAAAGAATGTATTAAAAGTGATAAATGAAAACAACGATCCCACCCCAGATCCCCTTACGGCGATTACACATTAAATACAACAAACCACAAACAAAAACTACACACAGTAAAGTCCATGAAAAAATGGCAACAGATGTAATGTAAAGATGAATTTGTATTCCTTGCTCTGCGCTCCAATAAACACACGTTATCGGCAATACACTAATAACCCAATTGTGCTCCACTCACTTAGAATCTGGAACCAATGTAGAAAGCATTTTAAGATGGAGAAGCTTCTATCTGTGGCACCTCTGCAAGAGAACCACCTCTTTCAACCTTCACAAACATATGCAGTTTTTAATATCTGGAAAAAATTTGGAATTAACTTGCTTAGAGATCTTTATATAGACAACGTCTTTGCATCCTATGAACAATTACATTCCAAATTTAACATTCCAGCTACACATTTCTTTCACTATCTTCAAATCAGGAAATTTGTTAAACAGAACCTTCTAGATTTTCCTCATCTTGCACCCACATCCATGCTGGAAAAAATATTGCTCAATCTCAAGGACTTAGACACCATCTCTACAATTTATAAAATCATTTTACAATCCCTTCCTTTCAAAGATCCAAGAGGACACTGGGAAAAAGATCTCTCAATTAATATATCAGAAAAGGAGTGGAAAGTAGCAATGCAGAGAATTCACTCGCACTCCATATGCGCAAAGCATATAATTATACAACTCAAAATTATATATCGAGCACATCTGTCTCGACTAAAACTCTCAAAATGTTTCCAGGGCGAACGTTGCAACCAAGCTCCAGCCTCACTAGGTCACATGTTCTGGGCCTGCTCCAAATTAACATTATTCTGGACAAAAATTTTTAATTACCTTTCAGACAGCCTTGGACTCACAATCCCTCCTAACCCATTAACAGCTGTGTTTGGGGTCCTTCCAGAGGGGCTTAAAGTGGAGAAAGACAAACAAACTGTGATTACATTCACTACACTGTTGGCACGCAGACTTATTCTGATAAACTGGAAGAACCCAAACTCTCCTCTTCTAAGTCAGTGGGAAACTAATGTGTTATATTATTTGAAATTGGAAAAAATCAAATACTCAGTTAGAGGATCCGTACAGACTTTTTTCAAAACATGGCAGGATCTAATCAGTAATATTTTAAAATAAGTTTATAAAGTACAGAGAATTTATTAATTTAGGTATGTTTACAAGCCTTAAATTTAACGTTATTTGGCTTGCTCTCTCTCTCAGGGGTGGGGATCGATCTGTTCTTAACTCAATTCTTCTTTTTGTAAAAACTTGATTGCTTTGTATGGATTGTAATAAAATTAATAATAAAAAAAAAAAAGTAATAAATGAAAACAACGATCCCACCCCAGATCCCCTTACGGTGATTACACATTAAATACAACAAACCACAAACAAAAACCACACACAGTAAAGTCCATAAAAAAATGGCACAGATGTAATGTAAAGATGAAGGTAAATAGTCCAGAGATCCGCACGTTGAAGGGGGAATGTATGTAGAATGATAGTCCTAGCGGTCGTTCCTGAAATGGTGAAGACGGGTGGACCGGTTCAAGAGCGCTCCTTTCTTCACAGTATGGCCATAAATCCACATACAGTCCTCATGTAACAGGCAGACCCGACCCAGAAACGCTCCAGGACAAAAATGAGAAAGCAAAGGGATCAGACAAGAACTTCAGACACCTCTTTTCTTGGTCTCCCCGGCCTCCTTGAACCCAACAGCCCCTGCACCCACAAAAGAAGACCAATCAGAGCCACTGCAGGGACTGCTGGGAGTTGCAGGTTCAAGCCCCAGTAGCGCCACTACAACACAGCAGTCGGTCCAGTCACCTGATGTGACGAACCCAATGACAAGGCCAACTAGTCTGTGACTAGGGGGTTCTCTTTGTCTGTAGCTGTAAGGGTGGGCTCTGTGTGCATGACAGCTGACAATCAATGAATGCTCAAGCAGAAGTACAATGCGCAGGATATGGCGACGAGGAGTAAGGATTGCGGGCGTCTCAGGCCTCACAAACAGAAGAGGGGCACACCTGGCTTATGTGTCGTGCTTTACATTCCACCTTAGAATTGAAAAAAGTGAAGAGACTGAGATTGTGGCTCAACTCGCCATACCCGTTAACCCTTCGTAAAGCACCGGTTCTGTCAATCAGCACGCCATTGGCTGTCATAAAAGGGGGAGAGGGCAGCCATGCTGAAGGGTCATCACGTACTCACCAAGTGTGACAGTCATTTAAATCGACGTGGCCCAGCCAAACCAGAGCAGTTGTTATTTTTACGCTGTACGTACGATTTCTCAATGGGTTCAATGGGTTTTATGGCAGTTAGTATTTTTAAAGGACTAAAAGCTAAAAGGCTGCTGCACCAGTTTGTTGGTCACCAGCAGAAGGTGCCCAGTTACCAACATGATTGGCCTGCATGTGGAATTTCCAAAAAGATGAATGGACAAAGCAGGCACCCTCAATGAGAGAAAAAGATGACAACAATGAGAGACTAGACGGACAAAGAAGAGAATGGATGCCACAGCGGGTATCATACTGTCAAGACAGCTGGGCCCCCTTGTCAGAAGGATCCATTGCCGCTTTACATTTTGTGACAGATAGGGGGTGCTATCGCTCCCTTGAACCCTTGTCCAAGACGTCAGACACCAAGTAAAAGTCCAAAAGTTGACTTTATTCTTATGTAGCAGTGCACAAAGCACCCTCCTCTCCACTATACTCATAAATCACAATACAAATCACTAATAAACAATCCTCCACTCCCAGACGCATTACCACCCTTCCACCCAGCTCAGCTCGCCGTCTGGGAGCTCCCACAATACTTTTATATTCCCCTTTTCTTCACCCTGGAAGCACATCATTCCCCTTGTCCATGTGACTCAGACGTACTTCCGGGGCGTAAGGCAAATAACCATTGTTCATGCCCTGCAGCGTCTCCTAGTGGGCCCCATGGTATCCAGCAGGGCTGTGTATAAAAACTCCAATGTCCAGGATGCCCTGCTGGTCTTCGGGGCACCTCCATACTGCAGGGAGGGCTCCACCTGGCGGCTTGGGGGTATTGACCGGATGAACGGCCGGCCATCTATCACAATTTCCACGACTAAACGGCATGATGGCACAGTAGGACACACCAGCGCCAGGGTTTAACAGCCAACCCCACCTTCGTGGCTTTGGCGTGTCCTCCCTGAGTTTATGAGGAACGGGTCTGAGGGGGGCATCAGGTAAGCCGATGTGTCTTTTCTATTAAAGCACATGAAGTTATGCAGTTTAACATGGCACCAGAGTGTGGCGATGTCTAGCAGGTGGATAGGGCGTGCAAGTGGCGACCTCACCGTACTCTGCACATGTGACATTACTGCCACTGCTGCTGCTGCTGTCCACTGCCATCCCAAACACATCGAGATTATTATTGGATGTGCTAGTCTATGCTCTGTGCTCCAAAGGGGCCATCATCTACTCACGGCTCTGTACTGCTGAGATACGCAACATGAATGAATTTCTGCTTCTATTTCTGTCACTTTAAAGCCTTGTTGACTAAACTTGGTATTCATCTCATGAGGGTAATGGAGTAGCAGAGCAGAGAGAAACAACAGGGAGTGAGTGCGGCGCATTGTCAGCATTTTCCACTCTACGTTCCTGAAATTCCCAGGGGTCTTGTTAGCCCGCTTCCCTTATCCCTGGTGCAACACTCACATCTCCACCAGCACCAAAAGCAGTGGTCTTCTGGGGGATGGCGATGTAATCCAAGCCACAGAGCTGATTGCTCAACAGTTTTTGTTTTGTTTTGTCCTATTTTTAGGGATTCTACCAACTCAGTAACAGCAACATAATGAGTCTTCATGGATTCATCGAGTAATGAAACATTCAAACACACCAATGGCTCACCAGGTACAAGCACATCGTTAAGCAGAAGCGAGCGAAACCAAGGGGAGCAGAATTTATTCATTTTTTTTTATAAATGAATTATCATTCTTAGGGTGCCTGCTCAGTTTTGTCCTCCTTGTGTGAGGCAGCCATCTCTCGACAAGCAGGAATGTGCGCTTAGAAAACAGACCGGAAAAAATGATGGCTTGTTACACATACAGGCGTATTTTTCATATTCTGTGTATAATCAGATCGCTTACCCTGCCATCCACTTCTAAAGGCCACAGATGTGACCTCCATCTTGGAATACAGTTGTGTTCTCACTGTACGAGGTTTAGCTTGACCAACATAGTGAAGGTGGCGCTTGCCTTTTCCTGATGAGCGTGCTTACATGCACACAAAACCGGGATGAGGTCGGTAACCCGGCTTGTTAAAAACCTCTCTTTACACGTGCAGGACGGTAGCCAAACATTCAATGATCCCGCGCCACTTGCCTTTGGACTAAAGGCTGACTGGCTGCTTTTTTTGTCCCAAGCCTTGTATTTGTGAAAGATGTGGTGGAAATCGGACATCACCGTTGTGTTGTGTGCTTTGCTTTGCTTTGCTTGTCTGTACCTTCTGGTCTCCCCTGTTTTGTTTGAAGGGGCAGCAGTGAAGACATGGCAGATGTAACATTTATATTTGTTCCATAACATAGATTTTTTCTGTATTAAAATTGTCACTGTACAGTATGTGACTCATTTGCTGAAGAGTGACCAGGGTTATCTGCTTGCAATCAGAAGGGTGAAATTAGTCATTGAAACCTTTTTGTGCAGCCATCATTTAGTCATCAAGTACTTACTACAGGTAGGAAGATGGGAGGTCTGTCAAAAACAAGTGTGACGTGAATCAGAATTTCTGTAAAATCCGACAAGTCTGCACTTATGGAGAACATAAGCCGACTTTTACTTGTTTTTGATCTTTGTATTTACGAGAGCTCATTGGGAAGATGGTGGGCTTCCAAGGTGCTGGGTCAGCAGCGGGCCATCAAGCGTTAAGTGGATCTGCTGGCTGAATGGGCCTCGCTCTCACTCTCTTCTTTTCGTTTCCACATTTTGATGTGCAAATGTCATTATGGTTGTTCTGAAAATAAAAACAGATGGCACATTGTCTGTTGTTTTTTATAACTCAGATGTTACATACTGTATATGTAGTCTGTCAAAAAGGGAAAAAATATCTAAGATGGAGGTAACAACTACTCATTATTTATAGACATTCCTCACGGCTGACATTTCCAGGAATATATACTTTTTCCTCTGTCACTAGGTTTGAGTGAATAAAATAGGTTTGAGGTGACATTAAAAACTGAAATCTGCCCAAATATTTAATCTAAAGACTACACAGGGTTTGTTATTCCCCGGTGGCTCTAAACATGTCCCAACAGTAAAATGGTGCCAAGTAGCTTGATAAGGGGAGTTTGTAAGAGCCGTCCAGCTCTTCATGGCAGCCCCAAATTCCATCAATAGCCGTCTTTTTAATTTCAGAACCCCACTATACACTGAAATTGATGTAGCGGTACATAAGAATGTAAGCCACCATCTGGACTTGCATGTTCAACTTCCCGAACTAGGGTGTGGTTGCACTCTTCTGTATCACTGCAGTGCACTTTCTTCCCTCCAACTGTATTCACCACCCCTTCCTGTAAAATATCTTCTTCTTATATAATACGCTACCATGGCTGTTCGTTTGTCTGTCCAGGATTTTAAATCACCTGTAGCTCGCAAACCGTTTCACCTATTGACTTGAAATTTGGTACACGTGACGTCTACTATCTGCTTTCGGGGTGATGATTTTTATTACTTTTTTTAAAATTTTATTTTATTGTAGAATCAACTTTCAGCAGGGCGGCCGTGTGGCGAATGCATATGTGCGCCGTTCTCATTCCCTACCACCTTCGCTAATCATTCTTGAGGCAGATTGAAGACTTAAGTGCCAGCTTAAGTGAAAAATTAAAGAAAACGTACTAATTAATTGCAATACAAAAATTTTAACGTGAAAAGATGCCAACGAAAGAAGAGAAGCAGCGGGTGGAGAAAAGAAGAGCTGCTCAGGAAGCAGCAAGTGCATCAAACTCTGAGCAAATGAATGCTAAACAGAGACAGAGAAAGAGGAGGAAAACTAGAAATGTTCAAGTCAAGTGTATTCACTGCACATTATTGTACAGTACGCCGTTACTGGTACTGTATATGCAATAAAGCATTGTGCAAAAAGAAAAACAAAAAAAAATCGAATTGTTACTACCTTGCAGACTGCACTGCAGTACGCCATAGAAAGCACACCGCCTGGTTTCACTTAAGTTACATCAGACTTGCTGACTGCCGTCGCCGAGCTCATCTCCGGACCACATCGAGTTAAATGACTGCATGACGACTTTCCAGCACAGTCGTGGTCGCTTCTGTTTTTGTGGCTGTCGTAAGAGTGCTGTTTAATGGAGCTACTAGGGCTGTATGAAGCGTAAACAGGCATGGCAGGTTCAGCTGCAATTTCTGCCCCCTTTTTAGCCTTTTATTCCATTCTGTTGTGGTACATAAAACACAAAACATCAGACAGAAGAGCTTCTCTTGACCTTGCAATCGCCTGTGTTCCTTTATTCCTTGTTGCTACATTAAAAATGCTTTGTGGTTCACTCTGAGCACTCACTGGTCCTACAATGGGGCAGGTCATGGACTACTTGGAGTGATATGCTGGGTATGTCAAATTACACGGCACACACGACTACCTTTGACTTACTAAGATTACGTACTAGGAAGGTTACAATTGAAAATTGCCGGAAAAGTCTTCATTATTGTGATAAGGGGTCTTTAAACCCCAAAATCAAAATAAAGACTAAAATACACAGGGACAGGGTGATCTTACTTTTAACAATGCAGCGCAGGGACACCTGGTCATTTTTCATGCAACGTGCTATTTGTCACTATTGAGTTTGGGACCATACTTAATCACTTCATTGCCCTCCCCAGTGTGTCCCCCTTGGTCAATCTGACTTGCAGATACGTGATTGTTCAATCAAGCAGGTCCTCCTTAGTTATTTCAGCTTTCAGATACTCAATTGTTTCATCAAGCAAGAGCCCTTTCGGTATGGAGGGGTGGGTTCTCTTGATCATTTTGGTGCACTGATTCTCCAAACTTTCATCTGATGTTTTTTGGTGAAGAGACCCCTTGCTTTTCTGGCGCCTGGGCGCACACCCAGAACATTCTGATGGTAGATTCGTCCCGTGCCCAGATGTTCCATATTTCCTAAGACAGCCCCATGTGTCCACCCCAAAGTAGGTTTCTAGACTTAATTCTTCAAAATCTTTTTCTTAGATGAGACTTCTTTGTCCAAAGAGCAACTTATGGAGGCATTGCACTGGCCGTGTTTTCTCATGCAAGCTTTGCCACAATACTCTTCTGTTTGATCACCAGTCATAAAGTCCTGTTCCAAACAAACACAAGATATGGCCAATGAGATGTGCACAAGGCGTCAGGTTCACATCAGCCGGAGAGCTAGCACACTGTGCCAGGACGGCAGGCAGTTCTCACACAGGGAACAAGCAACTCAGTGCCTCCTTTTCATGTTTTCCACTTATGATCTACAAGGCAAGGGCGATAGTATTGACGTTCCTGTCTTAGCTTTAAATTCATCACGTAAAATGGTTTTAAACTCTTGCTCCCCTCAAAATACGCTGTAAAAAGGCAAGACCTGCTCCACGGCTTAATGACATCACATGGTAGCTGCACCGTGCCTGCAGGATGGCTGAACAACGGTGGAAAAGACAGGCTGACTGTATCTAAGCAGACTTTTAGGACTTCTCTGTGTAACATCCAGGAGGCAGTTAAGAAATGCAAACATGATTACTTCTCAGATTTAGTATCCTGTCATTCTAAGAAACCCAGGGTCTTAATAATGCAATTAATGCAGCTTTTTACCTCCATTGAGAGATGGCATTATGTAGCACTACTGTTCATTTATGTGAGCAGTTTCCTTCATTCTTTGTCAGCAAAATCGATACATTCTGCCCTGGCATTGTTCTAACTTGTTGTGTACTTCCTGTTGTTACTCATGGCATTGTTTTGGACTCCTTTGATGTTGTTTCACTTTGACAGCTGAAAAGTACCATTGGCACACTTAGACCTACTTTTTGTTCGATTGATGTTGCCCCTCCACGCCTCTTATTGGAAGCTTTTGATATCTTCAGTCCAGTATTGTTGGCAATTGCAAATGGTTCTATTAGTAACGGTGTTGTCCCCTCATTTTTTTAAACATGCAGTGCTGCGACCTAGATATTAAAAATAATTATTTATAATCAATTGGTTGATCTTCTTAACACCAATAATTTATATGAGATCTGCCAATCTGGCTTTAGGTGTTATCATGGTGTTGAGATGGCCCTCCTGACTTTTCTATTATTACTGACTCAGGTGGGGCAGTAAAAGTTGACACTTTCAATCATGTGATCTTGCTGTTGTGGCTTGAGCATCTGGTGGGGCTTAATGGGGCTGCTTCTGACTGGTTCAGGTCGTGTCTCACTGGTAGACACTCTTCAAGGACTTCCAATTCTTCCCATTAAATGTTGTGTTCCTAAGGGATCCATTCTGGGTTCTATTTTATTTCCTATTATCTCCATTCTATAGGTGCTATTCTTAGGAAGTTTAATGTTTCTTTCATTGTTGTGCAGTTGACATTCAGGTTTATATTCCTGTGTGTAACTTGTCATTGAATTGGCTGCACAATTGTCATGTACACCTACGATCCTGGATGGCTGACAATTTTCTCAATCTTAATCAAAATACAATGGAACTGCAGATAGTTGGTTCTGCAGCCAAAGCTCAAATTGGTTTTAAACGTCTTGGCTCTTTTGCTGACTTTTGCAAACCTGAAGTCTGCAGTCTTAATGTCATTTTGGACAGCAACCTCTCTTTTGAAAAACAGATTAATTCTGTGGTCAAGTGTTGCATTTTCCAGCTTTGTCTTTTAGCCAAAGTTAAGGCTTTTTTGTCTCCTAGGGATCTTGAGAAAGCTACTCATGCTTTTATCTTTTCTCACCTTGCGCTTCTGCATCTTGTTGTATTCTGGGATCAGCAAATCCCTGATATGCAGGTTGCAGTTGGTCCAGAATGCTGCTGCCCGTTTTTTTGGTCGAGGATAGAATGTTTGATTCTGTATCTGTAATTTTAGCCTCTTTACACTGGCTACCTGTTAGTTTCAGAATTGATTTTCAAATTTTGGTGCTGGTTTTTAAATCAACACATGGGTATGCTAATATCTATCTATCCGAATTGTGTGCTATATACCAGCTATCCAGAGAGCTTCAGTCTACTAGTCAGCTGTCTGTTGCTGAACCTCGTCTATGCAATTCTTTACCTCATTACATCCTCAACTGAGCTGCTTACCTTTAGACTGAAGATGCATTTCTGTTCTCTTACTTTCTGTGCCCATCAGTGATACTGATGGTATCCCTCCACTTTGTCATTTCTTTGTTTCAATTTACTGCTGGTTTATAGTGTGCATTACTGTATTTATTTGGATTTATTTTATGTTGTATATTTGATGTGGGTGGCACGGTGGTGCAGTGGGTAGCACTGCTGCCTCGCAGTTAGGAGACCCGGGCTTGCTTCCTGGGTCCTCCCTGCATGGAGTTTGCATGTTCTCCCCGTGTCTGCGTGCGTTTCCTCCCACAGTCCAAAGACATGCAGGTTAGGTGCATTGGCAATCCTAAATTGTCCCTAGTGTGTGCTTGGTGTGTGTGCGCCCTGCCTGGGGTTTGTTCCTGCCTTGCGCCCTGTGTTGGCTGGGATTGGCTCCAGCAGACCCCCGTGACCCTGTAGTTAGGATATAGCGGGCTGGATAATGTATGGATGTATATTTGATTGTAAAGCACTTACTGATGTTGTTTTAAATGTGCCCTATAAATAAACTGACAACAAAAGATATTTCTGGATTCTCTTATGGTAAACTACATCACAGATGTCAACATTGCTGACTCATTTAGATATCATTTTAGATTGTGCAGTCAGTGCTTTGTCCTTTTTCATTTTTTTGTTAATCTTTTGTTGGCTTGACTTGAGTGACACAGTCACCACGGTGCACAAGTAACAGAGCCTGTGATTGGAGTTGCTGTGGAGAGCCTGCTTGGAGATCTGTGGCGGTGTCGTAAATGTGAGTTATAGCCACATTGTCTAATTACAGCAATAAACCAAAGAAAAAAAATCTAATCACACCTAATTTTTTCAGTTCCGTTCACTCTGCTGACTCACGACTGTAGAGCTGCGTACAGCTCTTACAAATTTGCTAATGACACAACGGCGGTGGAATTCATTAGCTGTGGGGATGAGTCAGCTTACAGAATGGAGATACGACAACTGGCAGACCGCTGCAAGTGCAACGGTCTGTCCGTTAACGCAGACAAGATGAGAGGCGATGGGTTGTTGACTTCAGGAGGGCCTGTGGTGCCCACAACCCACTGTACATCAGGTTGTCTGCGGTGGAATTGGAGAACAACACAAAATCCATTGGTGTGCACCTGACCTTAGTTGGTCAAATAACATTACATTAATATTAGTCAAGGAGGCGTACCAACATGGTTTCCATTTCCTTCAACAGCTGAGTCAAGCAAGCCTACCTCCACCCTTTCTCACCATATTCTACAGGGGCCGCATTGAGAGCATTCTGACCAGCAGCATCACTGTCTGGTTTGAGATCTGCAGTGTCTGTCACCATAAGGTCCTACAGATCACTGGGACCTCTTTGCCTGCCATTAAAGACATTTTTATCAAGCAATGCATCTGCAAAGCCCACAGCATTGTCAAGGACCTCTCCCACCTCACCCATGATCTCTTTGTGCCACTTCCATCTGGCAGGACATCATGTAGCATCCGACCAGGTTCTACAACAGCTTTTTCCCCCATGGCTGTCCGGACCCTGAACTTAGTGCTGTTCCCTCTGCACCTAATAGCTTATTTAAATGCAGTCCATTTTTTACTACTTTTTTTATTAGCAGCAGTTGTCTTTATTACTGTTTATTTTAATTTATTACTAATTCACCATTTTCCAAAGTATTTATTAATAGTATAGTTAATTTGCCTTGCATTTGTCCAGTGTTTATGTATATGTTGCACCACTAAACTTTACTTCGTGCCACTGTATGCTGTCATATAAAGACACGTGACTTCATAGATTTGGCAAGTCATATTTACCAGCCTATGCTTGATGGCTGCTTAAAAAATATGATTTAAGTTGGTGTTTATATTATCATGTTTATTTTAAGATACCTAGAATATGATATTTGCAAGAAAATGTGAAAGGGTCATTGCAAAGAAACCCAAATTGCCATTTCTTAACTTGCTTAAATTGCAGAGCAGTTTTTAGATCTTCAATTCAAATTTTATTGGCGCCTGTTGGCACTTACTGTAGGCAAGCTGGGTATGGCAGAAACACCCGGTGCCCACATCGCCAGTATACTGTACACACCACCCCCTCTCTCTCTCTCATCCCAGATGTCCAAGGGGTTTGCCAGCTTTTGTTATTTTTAATCAGGATTACTGCAGAATTTCTTTTATGGAATTCCTAGTTTGGTAGACTAGAACAACTCTGACATATTGCGGTTACAGCTTTAACAATTCCACCCACCATATTACTTCTTACTTTGCAAGAAAATATTTTTTATGTAACATTCAATCACAGTGGATTCAATTTGTTTTTTTGATATTGATCATCAAAGACTCTTTAATGTCTCTGCAAAGTGGCCTAACAAAAACAAAAAGTAATTGATCTCATAAGTATTCACTCCTTTTAATGTGACACACCTGAAGCATCACTGTTGTATGATATTTAAAAACTTGTGGAGAACATTTTTTTTTTATAGAAACTGTAGTAATCCCAATATTTATTGCTCTCAGTGACATGTGAAACTGCCCACTCCAAAAAGTGGCAAATAAAATGAAATCTGAATAATTGTGTAGGCTATACGCCACAAGTCTCCTAGCAGAGACATCAGAAGCTCCTGCTTTTCATTTCAACGTCTGAAGATGCCCATGCGTGAGCTGGCAGTTGCACAGAAGGGGATGAAGCAGCCCCCACTTCCACCAGTGTAATAAGTCCAATCCCTTTGAAGACCAGGATGAAACAATTCTTGCTGCAGCATTTAACCAGGTGGTAAGGAAGATTCCCAGCGGCAATCCACTCAAGTCAATCACATCCAAGATTCCAGGAATTGGCAACGGTAACTATCATGGAAGGGCACTGCCTGAATATGAACTATAACCAGGGTACAAAGCAAAACTGTGTTTCATAAGACAAGGATGAGGTCGTGAGGGAAAAATTGAGCAACAAAACATGAATTTAAAATTCATTTTTAATTCATCTAAAGATGCAGGTCTAGATAGAGCGGATCGTGTAGTAAGTCAGAGTCAGACAATAGTTTATTGCAAAGATGAACTGATTAAGAGGCAGTGTGGCACAGTGTCTGGGCTGTATAAGAGCTGATTCACTGCCTGATCCCATGTCAATCACTTCACCTTGCTGTACTTCAAAAGTAAAAATTGTAATAACTTTAATGTACATTAATCTAATAAGTTGTCTTATGCAAACGTGTCTACCAAATAAATCATCAGAATACTTACACTGCATGGGCACATTATTAAGAGTTCCATCATTGATGCAGAATGGATTTGGGTAAGTGTATCATCAACCGGAAGTCCACTGTTATTAGTAAAAAATTTATAGATTTATATATATAAAATAAAAAAGACATCCTGCCAACAGCAGAGTTCCAGTCAGAATCAGACCACTGAAAAATGCCACCACCTCACCATTAACTTTCCCACATGCGATCCCATATCAATTTCTTCATCTATAAACCAGATAGAAAAATAAAGTGTGCTGAGAAACACAATCACTCCAAGACTGAAAAAGCATCGGCAGTTCTGATAAATGGATGCCCCTGTAGAAATACAGTGATGTGAAGACCAGGATATGGAGAAAGCTCCAGGTGTTCACAACAGGCCCATCCTGCCAGGTTTCAAAAATGAAGTTTGTCAAGGATTTGCAACGGTGTGGCAGGTGTTTGTCTTGGCACACACTTGGTCTGGAGATAGAAGCAGAGCCATTTTCAAATGTCACAAACATCAGATAAAACACACTGCCATATTCAGAGAATGGTGGTTGAGTTCTTCTTGGAATATTGTAGCGTGTTTTGTTAATTTACAAAAGTTATGGGGTATACATTAAACACCTGCAATCCTGAGACAGAATAAACTTACAATACCTCTTGCAAATTGTAAAAGGTGATTAAAGAAAATTGGTGTAATGAAAGATAGCAGGCTTTAAATATTTCTACTCCAATACCCCAAGACTTGAGTCACAATCAATAAAGCTAGCCAAACTCAGAAAATGGCCTTAGACTAGTAGAGAGAGAGTGAGAGATCTGATGCATTTGATCAGTTAACATGAGCCAGAATGCCTTGATTAGTCCATGCCCAGACAAACAGCTGGGGCTAACTCATTACCTAATAAATTGCACAAGCTAAGGTCATCTTAGTGTGGGTTTTGTTATTATACGTAGCAAGTGAATTGTTCAAAGTCAGTCTGCATTTGGGTCTAATGGAGAGGTAGTTTGCTTTTTTCAGATTCCAGTCATAGAATTGTGTATTGGTTAAAAAGTGCAAGTAAAACAAGAAGACTACAGCTGACTCTTAAATGGCCTGTAGTTTATTAGCAAGTCCCTAAGATTTTTTTGTGAGATTAGGTCAGAAATTTCACATTTCTTACTTATCAAGCCCATTATTGCTCTACATAACTTTTGATACCTGTCTATATTTTCATACTCTAGAAACCTATATTTAAAAGGACTGAAAAACCACTTGTTGATAAGTGGAGTTACAATGAAATATAGCAGAAATCAGATACCTTGAGGTTCTGAATATGACATTCTTGTTTTCAAGCAAAATATCAAAAAATATCAGGCAGAAGTAACCTCTGATCAGTAGCTCAATGGAAAGAAAAGGAGTACCACAGAACTCTATGAACCATGTTTAAGACAATCTATAATGAAATAAAATTACTTTACATTAATGTATTAAATGGACTAAATGAGGATGTGACCTGCTGCCTATTCTTATATTTTCCTAGTGCAGTGCAAGGTTTAGATTGTATTTGTCTTGCATAAAAAGGTGATTGCCTTTGACCTAAATTGTTGTTTTCAAAATGAACATTCATAAATTGTATTTTATCTGCCCGTCCATTTATTAGGCTTGTTTAATTTAAGGGTCAAATGGAGTCTGAATCACTCCCTGTGTCACTGGGTCCCTGTCCCAAACTAACTCTGCTTAGCCACCCCAACTCCTTTTTGACTGTTCAGTAGCCTTTCTTCATTTTCAAGAGAAAATGTAAAAGAACTGAAGCACGAAATAAACACTGAACTCTAAAGCAAACAGGCTTTGTTAAAGATATTCCAAAGTTAAAACAATACTTTACCATAGAGGAAAAATGATAGCTAACAAAATGCAAGGCTGTTGTTTCCCCTTGTGGAAAGTTTGCATGGTTTTGCATTGGTATACCCTTTGTTCACAAACATTTCCCACTCGGGATATTTGAATGGCAGTTTACGTGCGAGTCCTGTTATAGATCGCTATCCTATCTGGGGATAAAACCGGTTTAACACCCATTTCTGAAGGAATTCACTAACATATCTGAAGTGAAAAGACAGAGATGAAAGTCAAAAGATGCCTAAGTCTAAATTTATCAAATGGGAACAGCTTAACATTCACAAAGCCACTGAATCCAGTTCTGGGTCACTGGGGCCACAGCCTGTTCTGGTCAGGCAGAAACCAACGTGAAAGATGTCAGATCATCATCCTTTTGTACATCCACATTCACACAGGGACAATTTAGAATTAACACAAATCTAAGATAAAACCTATACTACTTAAAAGAAAACACAAAGCCCTTTGCAGAAAGAGCAAACTTGACAGAAGAAGCAATCAAGTGAGGGGTTCAAACCAGGATGCTAGACCCATGTCACAGTAGAGTTACCCATTTTCTTTAAATAGCATGAGTAAGCGACTGGAGTGGATGTACACAAGAAGCCACTGTGAGAACACTTAGAACCTTCTGGTCAAAGTCTGTGCATATACACAAACATGACAACTTACACATTAGTAAATCTTTCTATTATAAAAGAAAATCTTGAGATGACACAAGACTATTGCCAAAAGATTTTTTTTTTAAGTCTTGTCCTCCTCTCAACCATTTCTGGTTAATGGCCCACGCCCATGGTCCTCTCACCTCTCATTCGTGTGAAAGCTTTTGTCAGACAGTTTCTGCGCTCTCAGCTCTTATAAATTTTTCCGTTTTCCTCAATTTAAGTTCCCAATAAAAGAAGACTTATTGTGTTCAAATCATACTGAAGAATTTCATCCCGAAGGGTTATCAACAGAAGAAATGAGTACATGGGCAATCCTAGCACTGAGAAACGAAGTTAAACAAATTAAAGCAAAAATTGTCAATCAGTTAAACAGCAAATTGGTTAAATGCATATCAATAGACTATTCTGAAACAGTTGGTGGTGATGGTGTGGAAGTTGAAAACATCAACTTACAATATCCCGTAGAATATCCACAACCGTTAACACCGTCTGGTCTTCCACCAGCCGAATTACCGTCGAAAGAAGGATGTATCGTAATGTTATTGCGTAATTTATCTTCCGCGGATAACATTAGACGCCAAAGGAGATCTTGATATGCCATTCATATTAAAACATTTACAGTTTCACATTAAAATAGCTTTTGCTATGACAATTAACAAATCACAGGGACAAACATTCCAAAAAGTCGGTTTATTTATTAGAGAGAAAGAAACGATATTCACTCACGGGCAGTTATACGTTGCATTGTCACGATGCAACTCCAAACAAGGAATCAAAATTCAATGTGATACTGACGAAAAGTTAATTCCAAATATTGTTTTACAGTAAAAGTGTAAGTAGTATTTGCATGTTAATTTCAAAGCCAAACAGAACAAAAACATATAATGTAATGATTTCCTCTAACGCAACATGAAACAATTTTTTTCAATTTATTACGTTTTACTATTACGTTTATTACGTTAATTACTCACTATAATGTAAAATAGTTAGGTGTATTATGCATATGTAACAATTCCCATGAAAATAATCTGTTTAAATTCTACATCCACTTCCCCATACACATAGTGCATGACCAGGGGTTTGCAAATGAAACGAGTAGGGGGCAGAGCCTCCTAGTCATTTAAAAAAGCCACCTAGCAAATTAACACAGCAACCCAAAAGCTACAAAGACAAGGTCATTTTAGTAGCAGAAATTAAGTTTCTTGTGTCAGACATAATTACAGGAGTCAACATCTTTGCTTGCTGTTAGAGTATTTTCATAGTACAGCGGTTAGGAAATGATAGTCTATTAGAAGCAAATAAATTGAATTGACTTCAGAACAATTACCAATGGCATAAGCAGTTTTTAATTCTACCCCAAAATATGCAGGATTTAAAGAGAGTGCAGGGCAATGCAATGCCCAGCTATAGTGTCCTGCCTGACTCTCCAGTTGTATTGGCTCAGGTGTATTATTGTTTTCCTCTACCACTAGGAAAACAGCTGATGTATGGTTAAGGGTGTCTAGATCTACATACACATTAATAAACAGATTAAAATAAATGTTACAATTTAAATATTAAAGACCAAGTCAACTGTAGATAAACTAAACCAGATTATCAAGTTTTGCCTTAACTAAAATTGATGAAGAGTCCGGGCCATACTGCCATGACCATATGTAGACAGACAATGTAAAAATGAAAAAGACAATACAATCAGCAATAGACTCTTACTATTAAGAGTTACCTAATACTCTTCGATGTTGGCAGGATTTATTTTCTTAGCAGTTTAAAAAGAGTGGGAGTTACACCATATGTTACATAACCCTCAGAGTTTTACCATGTGACTCAGCACTTCAGTTGGCACAATTTCTATTTGGACTGAAGTAAGAAAGTCACTTACTGGCAAGACTAATAAATCTAAGCACACATTTCTAACATTGAGATGGCACTTGGTGAATTGCACAACTCCTAGCTCCCATAACTCAATAATAGGTGCCCTACCCATGTCTGGAGGTGGCTGGCCCAGCACTACTTCAACAGAAAACTGGAAAGCAACTGCAAATGTTACAATGAGAGAAATTATCAAGAACGGTTTTATTTAAGATGCATGTAACTAACTGTTCATTAACAAGTCATTACACTCCGTAGCTTCTCTGGAAATGCCAATGCCAGATTATCAGTAAAGAATGTTAACTCCACTTGAGAGCTGAACCTCAAATTCAACAGTAATGAAGACTTTGTCTTGTCCACAGAACGGTGGACCAGCATTTTGTCCTTAAAGATATTTGAGGGGTAATTGGAATTTACCACTCCTGTCTACATGTGCTTTATGGACTTGGAAAAAGCTAATAACCAAGTACTCCATAATACAACATGAAATATAGTTCAAGAATATTGGATTCTTAGGCAAATGCTACTTGCCAGCCAGTCTCTGCATTTGTATAAAGAATACTGTACTTACAAAATTGACATAAATTGAGTTAATTCAATATGGGCGTAAGAGTGTGTTAAATTCTTTCAACATAGGGATGCATCATTCTTTTTATTATTTTCATGGTGAAGAAAGAGAGTAGCTACTCAAACTTGAAGGGCTCATGTACCTCAGGGTTTTGTTTGTGCATATACTACTGATGGTCGTGGGATTGACCAATTAATTAGTTCAAGGGCAGCAGTTTTGCCAGAATTGTACCAGACAGTGGTAATGAAGGAGTCGTTAAGTGCTAGGAGACAAAGCTTTCCGCTTATTTGAGAGTCTGCATCAGCATCCTCACCAACTGTCACAAGGTGACCAACTAAGACTGTGAGTACATACAACCGAATGATGTTCCTGTGCAGCGTTACTGGGCTAACTCTCTACAGCAGGGTGAATAGCTTGGCAATACAAGTGGACATCAAATTAGAACTGCTGCTGCTGCTCCAGAAGAGAAGTTAGTTGATGAGGTTTGTACATGCAGTTAGAGTGCCCGCTTACCAATAGGAGAAAGCCCAAAGCACACTGAAGGGATTATAATGGCCAAAAGGCCTGTCCACCTCTGGCAGTACCAAGTGGAGTTGAAAGACTTTCTGAGGATTGGATGTACTGGTCTGTCCAGCTTAGCATGTTGCCATCACGACCTTCACTATAATAAATAAGGGATGGGCTGGGGGGGGGGGAGATAAATATAAATAATTTTGGAAAATATTACACATTCTTAAAATGTATTGCAAACCAATGTTAGAACAGTGTAATTACATGAATTTTAAGGTATTTTGCAGAATTAAAGAATCAACTGGTGAATGGCAAGAAAAAGTAATTTTAACACTCTTGCCTGCAGACCTTTCAATTTTAAATATCTTTCATCTAACTTTCTTACTATGTACTATCATTAGGAAGTTTAAACAAATGCTGTTTTTAATAAGCCACTGTTTTATTGTGGAAGTGTCCTAGTGTGACTCTACTCTCACTTTCAGAGTCTGTTACATAGACCTGAACAGATTGCCCCAAATTTCTAAATACAAACTGTAGCCTGGATGGATAGCAGCTCTTTTTGTGTAAATACTAGAAGAGCCATCCAATTATCTTAATAATCTGAATGATCTCTGATCCAGAAGAGCTATCCATGCAGAATGTATTTTGATAAGTTTTTCCTCATACTAATTATTTTACTTCAGTTTTAGGCAAATTAGGAATCTTGAATTAATGTTAATCTATAAAACATTAATACAGTGTAAACCTCTCCTGCTTGTTTTTGGCTCATAACAAGGTGGTAAGTATAAACATATGATGGCTGCAGTGGGGATTTGGGATGCTTTGGTCATAGTCTATGTACTGTAATAAAGAGTCTGCAAAAAGCTCCATTACACTACACGATTTTCCATCATAGCTTTTATTTACATAATCTTAAGAGAGTTGTGGTCAACCATGGTGACTGCCAGTTGTGTAACATGATTATACTTAAGCATTTTTATTTGCAGTGTTCTGTCTTTTTTTGTAGTGGTGCTCATTTTGGACCTTTGTTTGACACACAATGACACAACTACAATATAGCATTTCAGTTTCACATGAAATTATTTATATTGCTTTTTTTTCTTTTCTAATTTAGTCCTTCAGAAGTAGTGCATGCAATAATCCTACGTATTGTTATTTTTTTTAAATTAGCGTCAATTCTAAGTGGTACAAAATCAACCCAAAAACAAACAAAAAAATGATCCCCCACAAAAGTCTCTCAATGTTTACATGATTGTGTCAAGCAGAAACTTATCAGACACTGGAACTACTGTATGATTAAAAAAATAGGTAAACCCACCAGGACATTTCCTTTGTCTAGTTCTCATAAAATATACATGTATAAATATGTTTTTGCTTTAACTATAACATTATGATTTTATATTTTTTTTAATTTAAAAAATTATGATTTTCTAGACTAGGGCAAAAAAAAACTGGACAAAACAAAATATAATTATTTCTCCATTGTAATGAAGTGCATTAAATATGAACCTGTAGCCACCCACATAAAATGATCTGTCGGAAACAAAAACAACTTATTTTGTGGTCCTTTCTCAGACATCAACAACATTTAGCATTTATTCATACACAGAAAGTAGCTCGAAGTGTTTTACAACATATCAGAGAAAAAGTTATGAGAAAATAAAAACAAGTAAATGAGACAAGAATAATTATGAATAACTAATAAAAAAAATCAATATGAGCTTACATAGCACAGATATATAATTAGTAGAGAAGTGTAATATATAATGTCTAAGTCTGTAAAGATGAGCCTCATGATAAGGTCGGATGGCTGGGAAGACAGAAAAAAAAAAACAACGTCCAGTTAAGCTCCTTTAGGGTTTATATGGTAGGAATACCTAGAAAGCAAGAGTTATCTTGACCAGTGGTAAGGGTACTGCCAAGGTTGTACATGGCAGATAATATCCCATAATACACAGGCACAGGTTGTAGGAAAAAGCAATATTAGAAATGCAATGCAAGAAAGAGGGTGGCATCTTGGCTGGGAGTATGTTATCCTTTGCAGTATCCTCAAAGGTAAACCTCAAGATGTCAGGGTACCAATTCTTTTTTATAATGTGAGGGACCTTACAACTGCTAGAAGAGCTAAAGGTCGGGAAGTGGCAGCAGAGAGCTCATAGGCAAGTGCAAACTTGCTACTCAAGAGAAAGAGAAGACAAATCAAAATGATTTGGCTGATTTAAAGCTACTTAGAGCTCAATAACAACATGCCAGACCCACCCCTAGTTGCTGATCGCTTCTTGGTGCTCTTGGGAGTTTATTTTCAAAGTCTTTCAATACCCTTCAATATCTTTGGCATGTCAGTTTTTTATAGTGAATATAGAAACCTTGAACCCCTGCTATAACATCATGACATTTTTCAGTATTTCTAAAGAGGTTAGAGTATATCAAAATACATACACATACCACTAATTTTACTGTTACTACGGAAGACAAAAAAGAAATGCAAAAAACATAATGCTTACAACTGAACTGAAGCCTGTGTAATGGTCAGAAAGCTAGATGGTGTACTCCTTCTGAATTGTTTGTAGGTTGAAACTGACTGTGGGTAATCTGAAGCACTCTTATATTAGCAATAGGATCTGCAGTTTGAATAGATACATCACATCATTCCAGTTATGCACACAGCTTATTGCACAGAGAACTGCATTTGATCACAATTAAATCTTACGTAATTTAAAAAAAATTTATTTCTTTGAAGTGCCCATACATATGAATGATTACTACATCAAAGGTCTCACTTTGAATGTAAAAAAAAAGCATTTTAATGGGATTTTATGAACTTCATAAAGACTACTGATATGTTACTGAAATTAAGTGTGACCAGATATAAAATCACAAGTTTCAAAATTCTTCAATGTTTTGAAAGGCTGGCGTGTTAATGTATTTAGCCACAAATCACATTAGTAGAATCTTGTCTTGTGTTGTAACTAATTAATTCAGCCTGCCCTATGCAGGATAGTGATGGAGAGAATCTCTGGTGTACTAAATCAGTGAAGCCCAGAAAATGGATAGAAACATGATGTCACAGGAAAATCTAACTTTATCATTCTTCAGCACCATCTATAGTGGAATGCCTATTATAGTACTTTCCCATCACAATGTTGGAGTTGACTATGACAAAATTATCTAAATTCTTCATATCTACTTTTGACATAAAGCTCCTAGTTTCCATTATCATTATAACTATCTGGTACGCTACGCAGTCAGGTGTGGATTAAAATTCTAGTACACTATTTAAGAACATTTTTGATTAGACCAATCACTTAGCCAAAACATCTCATCAACCTTGGAATCAGGACTCTAATGAAAAGAGAAGCACTGAAACTATTAAAAAAAAAAAAAAAAACAACAAAAAAAAAAAACTAATGTTTTCCTAACACTCTCCATTCAATAAAATATGAAAAATCGATTAGAATTCACTTAGGAAAACACTACAACCCAATAGAATAAATCAATTTCATTCAGAGATCTGTCCAAACTGACACACAAGAAATTTATGTTGAGTTACATATTAACTAATAACTCGAAATATTACTGTTATATTTTGTTTTTGTTACATTAACTACTACTACAAATTGCTTCATTTGTCTTCTACTTACAATTGGTATTAAATGTTATTTTTTATTTTAAATAAAAAGAAATCCAATTATAAAAAGCAGGGTTAGTTGTTGGTCTGGCAATATAAAAATTTTACTTTATGAGTGCACCCTTCACTTGTTTTAACATTAATTTGTCTAACCAATAATACCTGTATCTCTTTTTCTAATGACAAGTGAGATGTACAAGTTCATCCACTGTCCCGAGTCACAAAAATAATCAAACAATAGGATGCTTGTGCCAGGTCTGCCTCAACAGATATCAGTTAATTGGGACATTATAATTTGGCAAAATACAGCCAAATAGATTTAAACGCTAAATAAACTGAGAGCCCCATAATCACCCACTGCCCAGGAAAATACTGTATACTGGCTATGAACTCAGTAATCTGAAACAGCAAGATATCAAGATTAGAATCTAACAGTTCTGAAGTGAAAATGAACAAGCCACCACAACATGGCAACAATATGTAATCTACACACACTGTACAACTTGAAGACTAGATTCTGGGACTGTCCAGTAGCAGCACTAATAACCATGTAGTCATTGTGGCATGAGGCCAGCAAACAACTGAAAAAGCTACTTTCTTCAAATCAGTTCTTTCTGCAAAAGGATTCTGCCCTTTTTTTCAAACAGGGATATCACACTGTTAGCTTCTTCTCATAAAGTTTAAGACTGCATGTAACGCTTCCTTGATGGCTTTTTCAAATTTGGCACTGTCAGGCAGTACTACTCATTGATAAAGATTCCACTCGCTCCCATTCTGATGAGCATAAGGTCATGTGCTCACTAAATTCCTGATATTGATCTGCTTTCTTTTTAAATTTCAAATTGCCGTGGCTACATACATATTTCTTTGCAGACTGGCATTGCAGAATAAAGGGTCTAGCTGTCAAGCTGCATCGCTAAGCTAGAAAGTTCAGACTACACATACACACACAATCTCAAGGGTAAATCTAGAACAGGACTTTCAGAGATACTTTAGCTGCACCAGTATGAGGACAAGTTTACAAACTACAACAAAAAAAATATATTTTTCTAAGAATTTTTTTCTGAAAAAACTACATTGAGAATATGGTGAGTTGCAATGCACAAAATTGAGGAATACTGACAGCAACCAACAGTACCAATAAAAAAGAAAGTTTAAAATAAACCACACATTTGGTTGATGTAGAAATTAAAACCCAAATAACATCTCATTTACTGATTCTAAATTTTATTCAAGACTATAATGCAATTTAGTTATATATACTAACAAACTGATAAAGTTCAAGAATGTGAGGTTGAATAGAGAAGACTATAATATAGTATGTACGAGAATTAAATCATGTGCTATTGCTTGAATAGCAGTTGTAGTCAGCATTCATCTTGTTGGACCTTGTTAACAACTTTTTAAGTTAGTTCATTTTTACACTCAAGAATCACTTCACCAATTTAACTGAATTGGTTCTTATGGTGTTCAAAAAATTAACATAACATTGCTAACATGGAATCATGTATAACGGCTATATCAGACAAAAGATACACAGTTGTTGCAAGCTAATGTTTGCATTTATCTTACAGCTATTGTTAAAATAAATTGTTCAAAGAAAAACCTGAAATCCTTTTAATTTAGAATACTGCTCCACTAACCACATCATATTGACTAAACTTAAGTTAAGCATTATTGGGAACTACATGATAAGCTGCTGCATTATGAACCTATAACCACTAGCAATATTGAGATACACTGCTGCTGGTTGCCAAGAATGAAAAGGGTGTACAAGTCGAAAAGCTGTTGGGGACTCGTGTAATCTGTGACCTCTTATCACTCCTAGTCTTTGGGTCTAACTAACATCCTAATAATAAATAGGAGTTATGTAGTGTCACACCATACTAACGAAACAATCCCCGTTGCTATCCAAACCTGATCTTTTCCTGAAAGCATGTCTGATAGAGAATTTTCAGATAGTTGAAGCTAATATTCCAATTATTTAATTTGGAAAAATAATTTGTTTCTAACTCTTAATGAAATTTCTTCAGATATCATTAAGACACTCAAACACCTTCCATAACAGTCCACGGAGGATTTCTGCATAGCATAAAGCATTTAAAATGCCAATTACCTAATTGTTTCTGACTTTAATAAACTTATAAGATTGAATATTTGTGTGCAGTATGCAAGTAAACACAACAATAGTATACAGTTTCAGATAACAATTATGTTTTTCTTGTACACTGCAATATAGATGTACTGTAATATAAATAAATAATGAAAAAACAAAGTAAATGCAAAAAAACACATCAAAATAAAATAAGCACACATTGCAATTTTAAAAGAAGGATTGCCTACCAACTGAAAAGTTGAACTGCGAATAGGTGAGAGATGGAGGGTAGGTAGTTATACTATTCTCAACTTTCTCTGTTGACGTTTTCATTTATTAATGGTGCAAAAGGCAACACAAAACAAAACAGTTGAGACATGACTGTGCCACATGCTGCATTCTCTCTCTGGAATGGAAGGTAACTTTGCAATTTTTTTCAGATGCAGCTTCCAAATATGGATGTTTGATGTGGATAGCGAAAGGCGGATAAAAAAAAAATTCAAGATTTGTAACAGCGGATTTTCAGATAGAGGCATTACAAATAGTGAGGGACTCCTGTACGGCTAAGTATTAAAATCCAGCAATGTAACTGCTGAATGAATATGTAGTGTTTGAAATGTTTTCAAAACATCAAGAAAGATGAAAACACAATAGAATTAATTGTTTTGAAACGGTGATTCCAGTCCAAATATTTTAGCATAAAGGCAACCATAAAAAAAGGGAAAAAAATACAACTTGTTTTCCCACTAGAGCACACCTACAATTACTACGTGTACAGAGTACAGTGAGATTCTGACCAATTCAGAACAACATAACAGGTTATGTCTCTCTCACACCATGATAAACAAGAATGTATTAAAATATGTAACTTAATTTTACTTAATAGTGCAGGTACTATGTCCTGTATTTAACATATGACACTCATAAAATAGACCTTCAAACTTGTATTTTGACTTAACTCTTTTAAATAAATTATTTAAATTGAATTACTTGTCTTTTATTACATGGAAGTAAAATATTTTGTTAGAAGCAAAGTAATTTCCTTTACTTGTAATTGTCTTCCTTATATCGGTATTATTACAAGACAACTACTTATGAAGAAACAGTTTCACAACTTTACCAGTGGCTTTCACAATACAATGTGTGTAGACAATTTGAAATAGCATTTGGGAGCAGTACTTTAAAAAAGAATACATAACTCAACAATTTCTGCCAGGCATGACATAATTCAGTTCAAATCTGTACAGCACATAAATCACTTGACTTAAATTGCAAAAACAAATTTACCTAGGATTAAACCTTGCATTAAAGAGATGTCTTTAAGCACCCACTTTCCTTAGCCACACCATCAGTCTGAGTCTGTCTCTGTCTGTCAGTTTATATCCTATGAGTATATATTTTTCATCCATTCATTAAGCATGTCTGGGGATAATATATTGTATATATTGCAAAGGGAACAAGGTATACTGTACTCATTAAAAGTAGAAATATATAAATTCTCTTTATACAGAAAAAGGTGAATCTTTGTCTTTTTCCTTATTTTTGAGCAATTCTTTTTTGTGAGTAAAGAGTTCAAAATGAGACCAATTTGTGAAAAATGTATTTAACAAATACTCCATTTAATGTGTACTCTGTTTTAACCAGTTAATCACAAATACATTGTTAAAATAATCTTCAGTTAAAAGTGACCTTCATAAGTTAGCACATACCAGTCAAACATTAAATTGTGTATGGCTCTTTTGGGCTTTTAATCACAGCTAGTCTAGAAATAGAATATATTGTAATTTTAAGAACCTGTTACTGTAAGAATGAAGAAATCAAGCTTTGTCTCAAACTTTTAGGACTCCACTTACTAAATACTGCCAAGTATGGACTGGTTTATTAACAAGTCGATAACATACAATAATGATCAACATTTCAGAAAGCATTTTATAAGGTGCCACATCTCAGGGTATTGTGTGTAGAAGGGTGCAAAAATTAGCTCCGACACAGGAAGCAGATGGTGCGAGGAACCCTACTAGAATTAGCTGATGTTAAGATTGGTGTCCCACAGGTGTCAGTGCCTCTTATATATACTGTATACATATATACTGCTCAAAAAAATTAAAGGAACACTTTTTAATGAGAGTATAGCATCAAGTCAATGAAATTTCTGGGATACTGATCTGGTCAGTTAAGTAGCAGAGGGAGTTGTTAATCAGTTTCAGCTGCTTTGGTGTTAATGAAATTAACAACAGGTGCAGTAGAGGGGCAACAATGAGATGGACCCCCAAAACAGGAATAGTTTAACAGGTGGAGGCCACTGACATTTTTCCCTCCTCATCTTTTCTGACTGTTTTTCACTAGTTTCACATTTGGCTACAGTCAGTGTCACTACTGGTACCATGAGGTGATACCTGGACCCTACAGAAGTTGCACAGGTAGTCCAACTTCTCCAGAATGGCACATCAATATGTACCATTGCCAGAAGGTTTGCTGTGTCTTCTAGGACAGTCTCAAGGGCATGGAGGAGATTCCAGGAGACAAGCAGTTACTGTAGAAGAGCTAGACAGGGCCATAGAAGGTTCTTAACCCATTAGCAGGACCAGTATCTGCTCCTTTGGGAAAAGCAGAACAGGATGAGCACTGTCAGAGCCCTACAAAATGACCTCCAACAGGCCACTGGTGTGAATGTCTCTGACCAAACAACCAGAAAGACTTCATGAGGGTGACCCAAGGGCCCCATGTCCTCTAATGGGCCCTGAGCTCACTGCCCAGCAGCATGCAGCTCGATTGGCATTCGCCATAGAATACCAGAATTGGCAGATGCACCACTGGTGCCCTGTGCTTTTCACAGATCAGAGCAGGTTCACCCTGAGCAGGTGACAGAAGTGAAAGGGTCTGGAGAAGCCATGGAGAACATTATGTTGCCTGTAACATCATTCAGCATGAGCACTTTGGTGGTGGGTTAATGATTGTCTGGGGAGGCATATCCATGGAGGGTCACACAGACCGCTACAGGCTTGACAAAGGCACCTTGGCTGCCATTAGGTATCAGGATGAAATCCTTGGACCCATTGTCAGACCCTATGCTGGTGCAGTGGCTCCTGGTGCACGACAATTCCTGGCCTCATGTGGTGAGAGTATGCAGGCAGTTCCTGGAGGATGAAGGAATTGATACCATTGACTGGCCTCCACACTTTCCTGACCTAAATCCAATAGAACACCTTTGGGACATTATGTTTTGGTCCATCCAATGCCACCAGGTTGCACCTCAGACTGTCCAGGAGCTCAGTGATGCCCTGGTCAAGATCTGGGAGGAGATCTCCCACAACACCATCTGTCGTCTCATTAGGAGCATGCACCGATGTTGTCAGGCATGTATACAAGAACACGGGGGCCATACAAACTACTGCGTACAATTTTGAGTTGCTGCAATTAAATTTTGGCAAAATGGACTAGCCTGCCACATAATTTTTCACTTTGATTTTTGGTCTTTGAATTCAGGGCTCTGTAGGTTGATCATTTTCATTTCCATCAAACGATGTGGCATCCTTTCGTTCCTAACACATTACCCAGTCTATATCAGTATAGATATCCAGGAGGATTTCTTTTTCCCATTGAGATCTGATGTGTTTTCAAAGTGTTCCTATAATTTTTTTGAGCAGTTTATATACAGTATATGTATATATATACTAATAAAAGGCAAAGCCCTCACCGACTCACTCACTGACTGACTCATCACTAATTCTCCAACTTCCCATGTAGGTAGAAGGCTGAAATTTGGCAGGCTTATTCCTTACAGCTTACTTACAAAAGTTAAGCAGGTTTCATTTCGAAATTCTACACGTAACGGTCATAACGGTCGATAACAGACAACAACGTCCGCCATGTTGAACTTTCTTATTTATAGCCCCATCTTCACGAAATTTGGTATGCGGCTCCCCTGCGCTAACTGAAACCGATGTACATACTTATTTCGATGGTATGACGCCACTGTTGGCGGCCATATTGAAGTTTCCAATGTCACTAATTCTCCAACTTCCCGTGTAGGTGAAAGGCTGAAATTTGGCAGGCTCATTCCTTACAGTTTACTTACAAAAGTTAAGCAGGTTTCATTTCAAAATTCTATGCGTAACGGTTGACAACGTCCGCCATGTTGAATTTTCTTATTCATGGCCCCATGTTCACGAAATTTGGTAGGCGGCTTCCCTGCGCTAACCGAAACCAATGTACGTACTTATTTCGGTGGTATGACGCCACTGTCAGCCGCCATATTGAACTTTCCAACAGTCTTTGTTACTTATGGGCCCATCTTCAAGAAATTTGGTACGCGGGTTCCCAACGCTAACTGAATCCTAGTTACGTACATATATATGTCCATAGCCTGCAGCTCGGTCACCGTGTGAGACGGTGTTGGGTCCCCCATCCCAACGCCTCCCACGTTGTTGGCTGCCTGCCTATATAAGGCCGTCCTTCGCTCCAGTCTCTACATTCCCTTCCTTGCTTCGCCACAGGATTCACGTCTCCCTGCTGATAACTACAGCCTTTTTATTTAATCCACGGCTTCTTTGCTGTTTTATTGTTCATTTATTACGATTATAGTTATTGTGTAGGTATTTTAGACTTACTTCACATTGTTCAGGTACCCATTTCCTTTATCATTCCAACCGTACCCCCATTAACATGTCTATCGAGGTGATCACCATCGATCAAAGTACTGTCACTTACAGAGTGGTTTCCATGCCCGGAGATGGCACCTACCTTTTCCATTCTCTTTGTTACATATTGCACGGCCATATCAGGCTCACTCTTGATATCCGGAGGAACATTGTGTCTTATGTATTGAATGACTGGGACAGGTTCAAGGTGTGGACTGATGACGGTACTGGAAATAATTATTCTACACAGGAGCACTAAAAGAGTGAAATGCTTAAGCCCTTCACCTGTGCATCTGCATGTCAATTGATGGCTGCCGGTGAATTGTTCGGTTGTTGCTTTCAAGTGTACGGAAATGGCCAAATATTTTACACCTTTCGACAACCGCCAATGCCTCTTAAACATCTAAGATTGACAGGTGACGATTTCAGTAGTGGACACTTTGATGTTTATGAATGTTTAAACTCTCAAAAGCTGGATGTGAAGTTATCGATGAAACCGGTTATATACTTGCAACGCTTGACAGATGCCGAATGTCTCTTCAACACAAGTCCTACAAATACTGTCGTAATTGAAACAAACCATAAAACTCAAACCGATTATGACAGCAGCAATCCAAGCTGTGAGATTTGAAACAAGATTATTGTTCACAAGGCCAACTGTACGTTGCATGCTCAAGAATAAGCTCAGCGTACAGCTTGGTCATATTACAACCGGAGGGCCGAACTCACAATGTGGTATACAAAGAGATCCTTAACAAATAATTATTGGTACATTTTCCCTCAGTTTAAAAAGGTTTAATTTTCTTCTTAATAAAAATTTTAAGGCAGTAATTCGCCGCTATTGCTAGTATATATATATATATATATATATATATATATATATATATATATATATATATATATATATATGATATGATATGGATGGGAATACGAATAACAAGCTGGTTATACTTGCAGATGATACCAAGATGAGTGGATTGGCAGATAATCTAGAATCTATTGAATCATTACAGAGTAACTTGGACAGCATACAAGCTTGGGCAGATTAAATTTAAAGTAAAGTAAGTTTTACACATAGAAAGTAAGGATGTTAAGTTTAAATACACAATGGGAAGTCTGAAAATTGAAAGTATGCCTTATGAGAAGGATTTAGGCATCATAATGGACTAAAAAATATCAACTGTCAGACAGTGATCAGAAGCTTTTAAGAAGACTAACCGGGTGTTAGTTTATGTAGCACTCTGATATGTGGAGTACAATTCCAATGAGGTGATGCTGAAGCTTTATATTGCACTGGTTAGACCTCGCCTGGAGTACTGTGTGAAGTTTTGGTCTCCAGGCTACAAAAGGACATAGCAGGACTAGAAAAAGTCCAAAGAATACGAATAGTCTGATTCCAGGGCTACAGGAGATGAGTTATGAGGAAAGATTAAAAGAGATGAGCCATTTCAGTTTAAACAAAAGAAGATTAAGTGAAGATATGATTAAAGTGTATAAAAGTATGAAGGAAATTAGTACAGTGGATATTTTAAAATGATTTCATCAAGAACATGAGGACACAGTTGGAAACTTGTTAGGGGGGTATATTTTGCAAAAACAGTAAGTTTTTCTTTACACAGAGAAACACAGACACATCAAAAAAGTTCCCAAGTACTGTGGTAGACAGTAGGACAAAAGGGACTTTTAAAAATAAACTTGATGTTATTTTGGAATAATTAAATGGATGAACCTAGCAAGCTATGTTATACTGAATGGCCTGTTCTCATCTAGATTGTTCTAATGGTAGCAGAAAATACAAATGGCAAATCAAATATTTCAGAGAGAATTCAAGGACACTATCTATTTTAGTCCTTTGTCTCTTTTTTTTTAAAGAATGACAACAACTTGCAAATAGCAGGTGTTTCTTCTAGGTGACATTACATACAAGATGAGGAACAACAATATAGCTGATAGAATACCTTAGAAGAGACAACAACTTCTTTAAATATTTCACATGGGACTTGCAGTGCTCACATGGTGTCACTTATATCTTGATGAACTTTAATGCTGATTAAACAATATTGTATTGCTTATGTATTGTGTTTTCCACCAAAAACAAGCAAACTGAATTAAAGTAATTATGATAAACTAATATTGTGCCATGTTTAAAGGAGAAAGGTCAATACATTTTATAACAGCTCACTATATAAAGTAAAACCTACAATCTATTTATGTTTAAAAATTAAGGGAATAAAATCATTGTAAACAGTTATGTTATTTAACACTTTTTATTATTACTATTATAATTATTGCTCACAAGCACTAATAATTATACTGTTTTCCATAAAAATAATTTAGCAGTTATGAATGATGGATAAATTGCTTTATTTATATATCTACATTTTATTTCATTTGCATTTCTTTGCTACATTACTAAAGTATGAATTTTCAAAAAGAAATAAATTCTGGTAAACACAGGACTTTATGAATGTTGTAAATTATTGGGGGTGAAATAAAAAGAAAGCTATTAAAATAAAATGAAGATAAACTGTATTTTCTAAATATTTCTAAATTTTGAAATAAATGTTTTATTTGTTATTCCTAAATGTTTTTTTAATGAAATATGGAATGCAGCAAAAAGCAAACTCATGTTAGTTTGCAAAATTTATTTACATTCCTGCTGGTTTAACACTTTTGTCCTAAACTAGTGCCAGATACTTACATCATTAATTTGACCTTTTACAATTGAGGAATATAGATATTTAAAGCTTTAGCAGTTTTATGACCTGCATTGTACTGTTTAAATATGACAGCACCATTTGTGGAATATGAAGCTTTGTTTAAAATTACAAAATTTATTCTCCTTTAAAACGTGGTGGTCTTTTCTCTTTGAATGCATTTAGACCTTCAATTCTGTCCTTTGTTGGGATCACCTAAACATAAGGAAAAGATGCATTATTATTTATTTCTTTCAAAAATATCTTCCATAAAAGAAAAATCAAAGATTTTATACAGCACCTCTCACAATGAGTTACATGAAAAGTAATTTTAAAAATCAAACAATGATTTAATGAAAGCATTACAGAATAAAGGGTAAAAAAGAGAAACAAATTATAAACCACTGACAAGAACATAAAGTCATTGAACTTTAAAAACAAATGTATTCATTTTATCGCTCAATCTACTGATTAGGCAAGTACAGATTAAAAAAAAAACTATCCACATGAAAGCACACAAAAATGAGCAAAGGACAGGTTGTATAAAAAAGGCAATTAAGAGAACTGTATTTTGGAATGGTAACAACAGTAAATGAATAATACAACTAGCAAAGGAGTATTGTGAAAGCAGCTGGCAGAACATTTTAAGGCCCTGCAACTTTGTCCATAAATACCTGAGCATAACATGCTTCTTCAATTGCTAAACCCGTTGCCAAGTCAACCTAAGAATAAAGAACAACATTTCAGTTTAATGCTTACAATTTTGCTAACTGGGGGTCAGTCTTCCAACATAATTATGTAATTGCTGTCACAAGTTAATGGACAGTTTTGGTAATTGATTTTCTCTCTTTTACGGCCCCATATTCCTTTGTTAAAAAAAAAAATTAAGATTGATTCAACTTCCAGAAATATACAGCAAATTGCTCCTGACGTTCACTCTACATTGCAGAATAATACAATTTTTTTAAATACTTTTCCTTATTTGCAAGAGTAGCTAATGTTCAGCCATTCAGATATATATTAGTTAACTGCCTTTCTGAATAAGCCAATTATATTGCTCATCTCTTCCTTTGTACCATGTTATTAATGTATGGATTGCAGTAATTGAGGGAAAGACACCAAATGTCTCTTCTGCCTGCAACAGTTCATAGGCACTTATGTGAAATTACCAAGCACTCCACAGATATATATTGACTAAATTCTAATAGTAAGTTAAAGTCCACTTAAAACTTTGCTGGTGACATAATTTTATGTGAGGTCCATGTTAATCACATGAATCACTCTTAGAATTAACTTTTTTATAGACCCTTTCAAGTACCACAAATACCATATGAAATTTAATTAAAACAAATGAATGACAAACACTGCAATTTTCTATAATTTTTCAATTTGAGAAAAATTTCAGTAATGAATGATGGACAAAGTGAATCAATTTAATTTTATACAGCTTCTTTAATCCACATTAATAAAACGGTAAATGTCTGTGTATCCAGTTTCTATGTCTGTCATTCTAAAAGATGGTGATTCACAAAAATTTTCAGTAATAAAATACAATGCATTTTATTTTATTCAAATATATGGCACATCACAAATATTAACACTGCTTTTATGAATCCCATACCAAATGGCATATAACAGAAACATAAGCATTGTATGGGGCACTGCAAAATTTAGTCCATCTTGATTACTTAGATTTCAAACCGGGTAGCTATTTATAAGTAATTCTACAATACTGCATCTTCAAGAATAAACATTAGAAAAAGCTTATAGTGAACAGCTCACTGAAGTTATAAGAATTCTGCATACAATTATTTCTGACATTTATGTAACATTAAAAGTGCATTTGATATAATTAGGTGATATTATAATTGCTAATACTATTGGTAGGAAAGGGACTTGAGGAAACTGCCAGCTTATACATTAACAGAAATCACAACAGCTCATTCTAAACATAGAAGTGGTGGTATTCTGTTGACAAGATCACAAATCTTCATTCAGTAAGCATCAATCAAGGCAGTCTTAATCTGGGTAAACATAACTTACTGGGCGTGTACAATATTCAGATATACAGCTACACAGAGCAGAAATATGTGAAGAGACAATGGTAACACTATTGTTTGCAATAGTTAAAGAGAGAGAAAGATGAACATTAAAAAAAAGACAGCTCAATTTTGTAAATTGCTCAATAATGCAATTGTTTTTTATTAGATGCTATCACAAGAACAATGAACACGTAGAAGCAGCAATCCCAGGTTTTCCTTTTTACATATTTTTAATGCAGTACATTTAGTTTGACTAAAGGCTTGAGGGAAAAAAGGAGCATAATAGAAGAAAATGAATTTAAACTGTCTCCGTTGTAGTGAAACTCTGTGTATCCACATGATAATTGCCATTTTAGTCCTTTTCAATTTTACTTTGTGTCTCAGCTTTTTTGGTCATATATGCCTCTCTCGTACACCATACAACACCTCATATAGTTTACAATCCATAATGGTCAATGGGTATCATAACTGTTATGACAGTTTACCTGTAGTTGACACAACCAAATCAGCACTGACCTCTCCATCCAACATGTTTATAAATTTACAGGGTCATTATTGTCATGTGTGCAGAGTAAAGTTAAAATGTATATTTGCATGTGCTAAGCAACATATCAACAATGTGAAAGGTGTTTTCTATTTTTTTTCAAAATAGCCCCGCCAAGTGTGCACATTAACCCAAGCAACAGATCCTCCTCTGCACAGCTATAAACCCAGTGGCCAAGGGATGCCAGTTCTGTCTGTGGTGCATTGACCTGGATTGTCCTGTATGAGGACAGGTCCAGGACTTGGTGGACCTGACTCAAAGCTGGTTCTGAGGGGGCACCTTCGAGCACACTGTGGAGAAGCTCACTTTTGACGCAGACCTGTCAGGGATAGACAAGGACCTTTGTGATGAGATGCTCCAGAATGACGTCCACTTGCTGTTAGACTTGAAAATGCAGACTGGAGGGTGCCCAAGCTACTTGGAAGTGGAGGGGCTACTCAGCCTTGGCCCCAACTTCGATCCAACCAGCACAGGCCCACCAGATGACCAATCACAGAAGCTATGGGCCCCAGCTCCCACCTCCAACTAGGGGTCGCCTCTCCTCAGGACAGCTGCTGCGAATCCCTGCCGCGACTCCTAGGCCAGCACAGGCCCTAGGGTCGCCAACACCACGAGTGGAAGACGCCATCGTAGGAACTCCATAGTGGGGATGAAGCACAGGTGCTTTCACTATGATCAACCAGGACATCTGGCTTAAGAGTGCTGCCTCCCACCTTCACTAATAATGGACATCAGTCTGGCCCAGGCATTCAGCTCATTAGTTTCCCCCAAGATATTAGAGAAGGACGATTTTAAGGTCCTATTAAGTTGGCTGGACATGAAATCCCAGCACTGTTGGACTCTTGTAGCGACCTCTGTGTAGTTCACCGTGACTTGCACCAGCAGACCCCTTATACGACCACAGACCAGGTGAACATCCACAACATCAATGGGAATGTTAAAACATATAAGACTATCTTTAAGGTTTGGACAGCAATATTAGACACTTCACCCTGGCCTCTTAATAGGGAAGATGAATGCCCTTTTCCCATGGGTGTTGGCCACCTGCAGAGCCCCTCCTTCTGTAGCAGAGAGAGAGCGCGGCTCACTGCTGACAATACCAATAAAGGAGCCAGGTTTTAAATTGAACCTATGTTGTCCAGTGAGATGGGAGACGGATCCTCGAGAGGACCTGGACAGCGGGTAGACTTTACTCCCCCGTCGCTTGCACTGGCAACCTCCCCAGACCGGATGCCTGCTACGGACCCTTACAAAGTAGCAGCATGGGGTTAGCACGATGCTGCATCTGGTGCCGAAGAAGCAGGGACTGCCATTCAGACCGAGTTTGCCTGTCTGCAATGAGCCAACAGCAACTTAGACTTTGCATTCAAACAAGACCAGGTCATGAATGAATCTTACTATCTGGGAAGGGAAGACCCGGAGTTTAAAACACCACACTTTCCAATTATGGATGGTTTCTTGTATCGGGAGATTTCTGATTGTATGGGGGACTGGCGGATCGAGCAGTTGGTGGTGCTAAGCGGGCAGGAGACGGTTTTAAAAATTGCTCACACCCACGTCTTTTTGGGGGTCATCTTGTCATGGAGAAAATGAGGGAATGCATATCAAAAAACTTTTACTGGCTGAATATGACCCAACTGTCAGATTGTTTCTGCTCATAGACCCGCTAGGGCTCCCCTTTCACCGATGCCTATTTTGGATGTTCCCTTTGAAAGGGTTGAGCTAGATATTGTGGGCCTACTCCCCAAGAATAAAAACGGTTTTCAGTATATGCTTATGTTGGTTGACTATGGGACAAGATACCCCGAGGTGGCCACCCTATGTAGGGCGAATGCACAGAGTGTCACTAAAGCTCTTTCAGAAATGTTCATGCGTATTGGCATCCCGCGCGAGATTTTAACTGACCAGGGCATGCCCTTCATTTCTCATGTCATGAAATCACTGTTTAACAGCCTTGCAATTAAGCAGTTCAGCATCACTGTTTATCATTCCTAGACAAATGGCCTGACTTAACAGTTTAATAAAACGCTGAAGCAGATGATACAGTGAGTGGCCTATGATGATCTAACCTCCTGCGATACAGTGTTGCCTTCCCCGTTTTCTGTTCTGGAGTCACCCTAAGCATCCACATGGTTGAGTTCTTTTGAACTGCTGTTCAGCCCGTGAGGGTTTCTTTGCAAGGCACCTTGCTGGGGGAGATCGGTCAATCGAATCGTTTTGCTCCAAGAACAGATCTCAAAATTGTCCTCTATTAGGCTGGAACATATGCAGTGTGAACAGGAGGCACAAAAACGTAATTATGATGAGAAAAGCAAACTTGGGTTCGGGTGCTGTTGTTGATCCCTTCAGACCCACATAAATTTCAGGCGAAATGGCTCAGCCCAGCAGTAGTGGAAGAACGGATTAGTCCAGTGAAATATGAAGTCAGAATTTCCAGTGGGCAGAAACCCATGCAGGTTTTGTATATTAATCTGTTGAAAGAGTGGCAAGACCCGCACAAGGCCCTGGTCACATCCACAGCAGTCACTCAGACTGAAGCCGCTATTGGTGATGATTTGACAGATTATGTCTTTTCGGCCTTGCTTGGCCAGACATCAATTGTGGAACACAAGATTGTAACTGCACCCGCTGTTACTGTACCTGTGCCCCCATATCGTATTCCGGAGACAACTAGGAAGGTGATACTCAGGAGATGAATCAAATGCTCAAACTAAGGGTAATCTGCGGAAACAAAAAGTGAGTGGCGGAGCCCAATTGTTTTGGTTTCAAAACTGGATGGCTCGGTCAGGTTTTGTATAGATTTCTGTATTGATGCGTACCTGATTCTGCGTACAGATAATTTGCTGGTGAAACTCGGACAAGCCTTGTATATGTCCAACATGGATTTAACCAAAGGGTACTAGCAGGTGCCCCTGGAGGAATACAGTTGTGAGAAAACCACATTAAACACCCCAGATGGGCTGTTCGACTGATGGAAAGTGAGGAGTCTAGGGTGAAAGAAAAAGAGAATATAAACCTGATGATTTTTACTTTTTCAAACCAGGCCTAGGGGGTAGCAGTTCACCAGACTCCCTTTCGGTCTTCCACGGGGCTCTGTTGACCTTTCAATGGATGATGGATCAGATTCTGTGTCCCCATTCCATACACGCAGGAACATATCGCGACGATGTGGTAATTTTCAGTAATGACTGGAGATTTCACCTCGGCCACCTGCAGGTGATGCTTGACAGCTTGTGGCTGGTGGGGTTGATGTCAAACCATAAGAAGTGCAGGCTGGGTATGTTGAAAACCCATTATGGGGAATGGTCTGCTCAAACCTCAGACGGACAAGGAGGGGGAGGTGTTTGAACACCTGAAACACACAGGCAGGTTTGTGCCTTCCTCGGGCATGCTGGATACTACAGGTGGTTCATTCCCAATTTTGTGAATCATTCCCAGTTCTGGAGGATCTGGACTTTTTAAAGGAATTGATTCTGCAGACGAATACAAGTGCTTTCGGTTTAAGGGTTGTGTTTTGTTGGGGAAGAACATCCCATTATGTTTCTCAGCAGAAAACTACTTCCCAGGGAGAGCAATTACTCAACCATAGAGAAGGAATGTTTACCAATTGAGTGGGCAGTGGAGGCCCTCTGGTACTACTTGTGGGGGAAAAAGTTTACCCTGGTGACTGACCACACCCAGCTTCAGTTGCTCTACTGACAGAACACCACAAATGCTTGGCTCACGTGGTGGTTTGTTAGTTTATAGCCATTTGCTTTTGATATTTGCCACCGTCCCAGGGCTGCATCAACGTTGACAGTCTCTTGCACCTGGCTGAGCCTGGGATAGGCAGCTACTTTGCCCACAAAGGTGTTGACAAAGCTAAAGGGTATTTATTTATTTTTTTTAACTCCCTTGAGACTCTTCGCAATGTGGTGATATGTCTTGATTGACACGTCTGTCGAGGGCTGCTTGTCTGTCACTGAGGCAACTGCAGGTTCACAGCACCCCCTCAGAGGCAACTGTAAGTTTACTCTGTCCTCATGCAACGCATTTGTCGCCCGATAGGTGATGCAGAAAACATGATATCTTCGTCACTTACCTGACCCTGGCCCTGCCCATTTGCTGTATCTGTGTATATAGTTGAGTGGTAGCTACCACTTCAATAAATAACCTTGCTGTTCACGTAAAAATTGCACTACAGAATAACAGCATGCATATTTAAACATTTTTGGCATTCATTGTTATCAGGCGAATAACAGAAATAGTTTTTAGTTTATTAACACTTTGCTTAAAATTGCATAAATAATAAAGTAAGTCTGCATGATACATTTCAGTGATTAACTGTTTAGTTAGATATTATAATAAAAATGCCACTCTACCTACTTAAATTTTGCATTTTAGCACAATTCATGCACCTAGAAGGAATGTCTGTTACTTGTAAACTACACTGAAATGTCATCAAGTCACAAGAAATGATATATCATAGGAATACTGTAGTTAGTACTCATTATAAAAAGTTGCACTAAGCTCTTTTTTTCCCTGTATGTATGTTTTCCCCCAGCGAAAGCCAGCTTTCTCATTTATAAGCTTACTTGAATTTCTTGAAACGTTTACTTACTTTAATTATATTTATTTCTCAATGTTTTGTGTATTAAGAAAGACATTACCAAGTTACTGTAACTGTAACTATATAAATTTCACCATTAGGAAGCATTTTTAGGGCAAAAATTTCAACATCAGGAAATCTAATCAGTCACAAGAGCATTTTCCACTGAATCAGCACACTCGACCAGATAGCTAATGTTAGTTGATTTCTCCAGCACAGCATAGAAAATGTCCCTGAATAAATATAAGCTTTAATACACTCTGAGCCACAGAAAAACATGGTACACACAGAGGATTACCAGGTGTTTGTAGAAATAAATTAGAATGAAGAATGGTGACCTCAAAAACATGGTAGTATAATTGTTATTGCTTCTGCTTAATTGATCCAGCATTCTGAGTTTGAGTTTCATGGCCAGCCATAAAGAAGTTCATGTAGAGTTCGTAATTTTCTCACCACTTCTGCATGGGTTATCCACTCCATTTTTTCCTTCCACATCCTCAAAAACACAAAGGTTAGAAGAACCAGCAATTCCAAACTGACCCTAGTGTAAGTATGAGTGTGTGAGAGACTGGGCCCAGCAATAGATGGCAAGGGCTGGGCCACCTGTCTGGTGCCTAATGCTTCCAGGATAAGCAGAGGCTACTCATGCTCCTGAATTGAATTAAGAGCATTTGATAATGATTGACTAAAGAGAACTCTGAGAAAAAATGTTTTACTATGGTTCCATAGCTGCAATTTTTTTTTTAAATAACTTCATTTGAACAGGAAAGCACGCTGTAGCTACTCAAGGTGTTCACTTCAGTGTTTCTGATGTAATTTAATAAGATATAAAATGTCAATACTGAATAACCACATGTAGGGCCAACAAACGCTTCTCTCATGAAAAGAAACTGAATTAAAATTTTCCTTTGATAAATGTCTGATATAAAATAGTTTTAATTTGTTTTATATTTTCATAAAAATACACATATCCATCCATCCAAGTTATAAAGTTCATGGCCACAGGGAACATGTGCCTATTCTGGCAACACTGGAAATAAGACACAATCAAGCCTAGATAGGATGTAACCACAGTACAGGGCAAACACTTATACTGGTATTCATTCATACAATTCCAATTTAGAGTCAGCATTTGTGTTAGAATATAGAGGGTTGGATAATGGATGGATGGATGGATTGCACCTCATGCAAACTTCTTTAGGATGTGGAAGGAAAATCACAAAACTAAGGTGGAAAATCCATGCAGTCATGTAGAGAACATGCAAATTCATCAGAGACCAAAATATAATAATATGAAAAGCAGCAATTTATTATATCAGATAAATTTTACCACTTTCAACGTATTCTGAAAAACATCAAGTGTGTACAAATAAAAAAGTGAAGTAACAGCTCCTGAATGAATTTCTCCACAATCACAAAATTGTGGCACAGAATGATGCATATACTCTAATCCAGGGCTCTCCAACCTTTTTTGCCCCTGAAAGCTACTTTTACAAAATGAAAATAGCCGAGAGCTACTCATGTTTTCTAACGTTTATTTTTCATAGCTTATTTCAACCCAAACAAACTGAATAAGCTTGTTTTGCATGAACATTTACAAAATGTTGGTGTCCACAACTCACATTTTGCATTAAAACATCACAAAAATATTTAGTTCACCTGCAAGTGCATTTTGTATGTCTGTATGCATTTTCTAGTGTATCTCACACTATTGAATTAAAATGTGAATGCTGTCAAAACAAAACAATGCAATTCCAAATATATTACTTATTCATTTGTCATTTTGTTACATGTCACTGTTTCACTTCATAAGAGTATTCACATGTCCAGTTGCATGTGTGATGTGTTTTTTAGTTAGTCAGGTGACTGACACTGCATGGAGTCAACAAGAGAGGTGTATGGTGGAGTGTAGCCACTTAGGTTCATTCTTATTGAGTCATTTAAATGTTCATCTGTCAGTCTTGTTCTAAACTTTGTGACATTCATGTCAGAAAAGGAAGACTCACAGAGGTATGTAAACCCAAACAAAGCAGACATTTTCAGAGCTGCTTGATGAAGATTCGCTTAGTTATCTGGCTCTAAGCTCCAGAAATGCTGAGAATGCTGTTGAGACCTTAACTGCACATTATTTTGAAGGTTTACTAATATACAATATATAAAATCCAATGTCTCTCAGTTTGTATGTCTATCTGCTTTCCACAAGAGAACTACTTAACAGATTTAGATCGGTTTGTTTTCTATAATTTGCTTGAGTATTCCGGTTGATTTTACAACTTCTCTCATTTCACTATGTATCACACTTTGCTTGCGGTACCGATTTATTTACGCAAATCCAAGAAACACGCAACAGGCCGAGAGGAGGGGCCTTCCTCACTCACTCGCCAGCTTCAGGGCGTTTCGAGAGAACTATTTAACGGATTTAGATTGGGTTTTTTTCTATAATTTGCTTGAATATTCCGGTTGATTTTGAGACTTCTTTCATTCCTCCATTTATCATAGTTTGCTTGGGGTACCAATTTATTTGCGCGAATCCAAGAAACATGCAGCGGGCCAAGGGCGCTTGCTCTCCTCACTCACTCACCAGCTTTGGGGCGTGTTCCTCAACTCCGCTTAGATAGCAAATTAAATAACAATTGAATTCAACTTTGTTTAATATTTAAAATAAAGTGTTACTTAGGTGACGAGTTTGAGACTAGATAGTCTCTTAAGTGTATTCCACATTGAAAAGATAGATTGTAATTCAGATTGTGGATCGTGATTTTGTGTTAAATGGATCGTGATATGGTTTTTTAGAAAGATCGCTCACCCCTAATTTGACTAATCAAGTTTTCAAATTTATGAAGGATTCATTAACTCTTCGGCGAGCTACTTAGCGACGTGTTGGAGACCACTGCTCTAATCTATAAAGACTTTTAACAATCAGTCTGATATTGCTCAATACAAAAATAAATTATGACTTACCTCAATTCCACGGTTAATTGCAAGCTTAGCCATTCTAACAGCTATAGGTCCCTGAAAAACAGATCATTAAGAATTATTTTTTTGTGTTCACTGATAAGAGTTAAATCATGTTTACTTCCACTTTAAATTAATCAGTTGATGTTTAGCAGTAAGCATATTTATCACAATATAAAGTTCAATTCAAATTCAGTTCAAATTCAGATTCAATAAAATATTCAAACCCACATTCAGATTGCTTTTATTATCCATGAAGAAGAAATCCGCACTTTAAGGTTCATGGGTGGAGCCAACCATAGACAGGATACCAATTAATCTCCAGACAAACAATGGTCCAAATTATAATTGTCAATTAACCTAACATGGGCATCTTTGAAGTGCGAAAGAAAACTTAAGTACCCATGTAAAAAATAAGACAGACATAATTAGAACCCAGAATCCAGGAGGCAGAAAAGATACTACATTGTCCCACCAAGCCCCCTCATATCTCTAGATAAAAAGATACAGCATGTTTGAGACTTTTTGATTATTTAACTGAATGGGGACTATTTACTGGAAAGCATGGTACAGTACCCTGTAAATGGCCTGAATGGGTAGACAATAGGAAGCAGCAACCCTATGGTGTGTATCTATGTAAAACAGTATTAATACAAGTTCACGTAACAAGTAAACGCATTGGGTGTTAATGTTCTTAAGTTGGCTTCCCTGACATCTGAATTGCCAGCAGGTCAATTACAAACTGCAACTTGAATTTTACTGTGCTGTTTTAGAACTTGATGTCTGATTATTTGTGCTTGTTTTGAATAAAGTCTTCCAGTTACATTATATTTGGAGTCTTAGCATTATATTTTCCCTACTTTGATAGTAGATTTAACCCACTTTTGTAAAATGTACTGTGAAACTGAACATCTACCCAAATTAGCACCTAGGTTGGGAAAAGGTGGATTATAACATACATGCTATTATGGTACAATTATAAAGTGACACATACTGGAATAGCTGTTACATAATCATTTACAAACAGAGGGTTTCATGAAACTCTGTTTGGTAATTCAAACTGTAGTCTAGATTTTTATACACACTTCTGGGAAATATTAAGTAAAGTCTGAAAACAGATGTTTCATAAGATGTAAAATTATGAAGATCAGCATAACTAATTATTGCAATACTGTGGATTAAATAGCCAAGTACTATAATTCAAGTGACTTAAACTTAGAGAAAAAATGTCATTTAATGAGGCTAAATTCAATAATAACAGTCTTTCTTTATATCAATTTTGTGATGCAGTTACAGATACTAAGCACCAATACTAAAGAAAAATAATTGTTGACAGCACATTCCTCATACAGTAAGCAGAAAATGCTTACTGGTGGTTCTTGCAGAAACAATAGCCGATTGCTGTCTGAGAAGAATATATCAATCACAACCATGCAATGATTACCAGAAAGGGGGAAGCCACTCATAGTCAAAATAAGTAAAGGATTGAATTCCACAACATAAAAGAATACGTTGCAATTTTGTATTATTCAACTTGTTGGTATAATAAACAATCTGTCAGTCAAATTATAAGATAAAATTATGCTACTGAAGAGCAACCCACTTTCAGTTTACATTTACTTCTGTGCTCAGGTTTGACACGTCAAGAAACATATGTTCTATTCTCATTTCTACTTAAATGAGACATAACAGCATATTTACACTTTGACTAGGGCAGGAAGAAAAGCTCCACTACTAAACAGAAGAAAATAAAAATCTTTTAAAAAAGTGGTTAAAACTGTTAATTTAAGAAAAACTGGTTACTAGAGTAACCAAGTACTCTGATATAAAGTATCATGTCAGGAATTTGTCTTGGATTTGTGTGAGTGAAGCATGTCTGTCTTTGTTATTTTTAATTGATGAATATTCCTGCCCTTTCCAAGCTATGGTGTGACAAAGCACAATTTGTTATGCAGGATGCATTAAAACAGACTTCAAGCCAACAATGTTGTAGCAGATAAATATGAGTGTGGCTCTGGTAACGTTGTAACATTTAATTAAATAGCGATGGTACGGAAAGACGGGCAAGTGTCCAACATCTGTATCACTCTATTAATTGTACTTTTGAAGCATGCTTACCGTTTTTGTGTTTTCTTCTCTTGATAAAAAAAAATTAAATAATCAAACAGTGGTGGAATTATAGTATGGACAATGAGTAAAGATTGCCAGGGTGACAGGATATAATATTAAAAACTTATGTCACAATACGGTAAGATAACATTTTTAAAATGTATTACAATATTAAGTACTGTAATTCAGTTATTCAGGATACAGAAATTTATTTTTCATTTTATCTGCTTTAAGTTAGAGTTAGAATCATATCCTTCTAGCAAAAATATGTCAATATATTACACCTTATAAAAATATCCTTGCTTTAATTTAATCCACTTTCAAGTAATTTAGCAGTAGTTATGCATTACCTTTATTACTTGTAATAGAGATGTCAAACAAAAATGGATATCAATGTGTTCCATATTTAAAATAGCCTTTGAGTATAAATCAGTTTTCGTTTAAAATTCTTGGAGCTTCTTAAATGTATATTGGCATATCGTACATGCTTTCTTTCCTTTTACTCACTGGGATTCATAGAAAATGAGTGTACATTTATATTTCATGTGGAGTTTAACTTTGGCCATGCATGACAGGAGCATAGAAAGCTCTCACTCCTGTTATCTGCAGTCAGTAAGATAGAGAGCTACTTCTTGTTTTCCTGAATGTTGAATTCTAATATGACAATACTTGCAAACTGCAAAATGCATATTTTTATTAAGCTTTTTCATTACTATGATATTGTAAAAAAAACAAGTAAAATCAAATAGATGAGCATTTGGTGCAGGTAACAAATAACAATAAAATGCATTCCTTTAATAGTTAACCACAAGCTGTAATGCATTATGTCTGCATCACTACAGAGAAATAAAACAAAAAAATCCTTATACTTGTTTCTAGTTCATCAGTTACTCTATATCTTGACAAGAAATATGTTTGTCCTCTGCTGTATCGATTCTTTCTCCTTATCCCCATCTACTATATATTATGGAAGGCAAGGTTTACCTGAGGGATGAATTCTCGTGCTAAGTCCAAAGCTCTTCTGTAGGCTGCATCCCCCACCTCATTCTGCTCCACCACATGATTGACCAAACCCAGTGACTTTGCCTCTACTCCATCTACTGTGCGTCCAGAAAAAATCAGTTCTTTGGCAAGTGCCATACCAATGACACGAGGCAATCGTTGAGTTCCACCTATAAAGAAATGCATTTCTGAATATCATTTTCAGAAGCAATATATATTTCAAGGCTCTACCTAAATGTAATTCTTGAATATTGATTTGAATTGAATACATGAGACAATGGATATAATATGCAAAATTCTATTCTTGGATGACCGATTAATAATAATAATATATTTTATTTAATAGGCACATTTCTTAGCACTCAAGATCACCTTACGAAGATTTAAACAACCACAATAAAGATTTAAGCAAATAGAACAATAAAATCAAATAGCAATAAGGGTACAGAAGTAGTAACAAAAATAAAAGATAGCTGGCAGTAACAGTGGTAAAATCATAGTTGGTATGGCAGTCTGAAAGGATATATTTTAAGAGCAGTTTTAAATTGTGTTATTGAGTCCAGCAGACAGATGTGAGAGGGAAGAGACACTATGAGAGATTGATGTGTGGTAAAGAAAGTAAAGCTGCAGATGAGGATCTGAGGGAGCGAGAGGAAGATCGGTGACATAGGGAGGAGCAAGATTGTAGAGACCTTTAAATGTTAACAGCAGTATTTCGAATTGTATACAATAGTAGACAGGGAGCCAGCGGAGTTTGGAGAGAATAGGTGTGATGTGTTCAGTGAACTTAGAACAGGAGATTATCCTAGCAGGAGACTTTTGTACAAGTTATAGGCATTGGATAAGTTTTTTTTAGGAATGCCAGATAGAATGGCACTGCAGTAATCTATACATGAAGTGACTAAGGCATTAACCAATACTTCAGTACTATATTGCGTAAGAGCAGGACGGAGTCTAGAAATTTTTCGGAGATGAAAGAAGGCAGTCTTAGAAACATTATTTATATGGGATGAAAAAGAGAGGGTGATGTCTAGAATGATGCCCAGTCTCTTAATCTGGGAAGAGATGTTTGTAATTAAAATGGAAGAACTGTTATTCTTAATGGCAGCACGGTGGCGCAGTGGTAGCGCTGCTGCCTCACAGTAAAGAGATCTGGGTTTGCATGTTCTCTCTGTGTCTGCGTGGGTTTCCTCCGGGTGCTCCGGTTTCCTCCCACAGCCCAAAGACATGCAGGTTAGTTGAACTGGCGATCCTAAATTGTCCCTAGTGTGTGTGTGTGTGTGCCCTGCGGTGGGCTGGTGCCCTGCCCTGGGCTTGTTTCCTGCCTTGCGCCCTGTGTTGGTTGGGATTGGCTCCAGCAGGCCCCCAAGACCCTGTAGTTAGGATATAGCGGGTTGGATAATGGATGAAAGTTATCCTTAACAAGTGCAGATTTAGAACCACTTAGGTGTACCTCGGTTCTTTTTTAAATTTAGATGGAAAAAATTATGGCATCCATGACTTTATGTCTTGGAGACATTCTGTAAGTATATTTGTTAGGGAAAACAGAAATAGATTTAGTGAATAGATAAAGCTGTGTGTCATTAGCATAACAGTGAAATTTAATGCCATGAGATATTGCTTATTGGAAAGATGTAGATGAGAAAAAGAAACAACCCCAAAACAGAGGCCTGTGAAATTCCCTGAGTAACTACTGCATCCTCCGACAAGCCCTTTGCTTGAACAAACTGCCTCCTGTCCGTGAGGTAGGAAGAAAGCCATTGGTGGACAAGGCCACAGATTCCAAAACTTGCTAGATGTTTCAAAAGAATCTGATGGGAAATGGTGTAAGATGCAGAGCCGAGATTAAGAAGTACAAGAACACAAGTCAGACAAACAGTTCAAAGAGGTTATACATTGAAAAATGGGACTGAAGTTGGGAGGCAACTAAATGGAAGACTTGAAATTGGCCCAATAATTATGAAGAATATAATTTTTAATGAGAGGAGGACCATGCCAGTGGTAAGGGAAGAATTAGTAGGTATCATGAAGTAAATATGTAGCAAACATAACAAGGCTTGTAAGGTATTGGATCCAATTGGCAAGTGGAAGAATTAGATTTTGTTATAAGCTCAGCGATATCATTTTCAGCTGGTAAACTGAACTCTGAGAATAAGTTGGTTGGTAAGAGAATATGGGTGATAGTGGAAAGTATGTAATTTTCTACTGGGATAGAAGAGGAAAGTTCCTGGTGGATGTTTTCAGTTTTTGTGTTGAAGAAATCCAAAAAGGCAATGGTATTGCTTAACAGTAAAGTTACGGTGAATGACACTTTCTGGTGGTGTAATTAGCCTATTTACTGTGTTTGGGAGAGCTCTAGTATTTTTTCCTTCTATATTAATGATGTTAAGAGTAGTATACAGTTTCACAGCAAAGAGAGCATTTTTGTATTGTAACATGTGATCTGAATACATTTCCTTATGTTCAACAAGACCCATTTTATTAGCTAGATGCTCCAACAGTCAGCCCAATTAATTTCAGCATCATATAAAAAAAAACAAATAGATAAAACATCTTGTTAAAAAATTATGCCTAATTTTATGCAAAACAATTTGCATTATAAAAATAGAACTTTCCTATAACAATTGTTAAAATGTAAAAACATGCAATTACATAAACATGTTCAGCATTTGCTCCGACAGATTATAGACTTAAAAAAAACAAACAAAAGTAGATATTTGTGCTAAATTCAACAGGGACAACCAATTGCCACCCCAATTAAGGAGATAAGTTTCAAAATGCCAGAAACAAGCTTTAAAAAGTAGCAAATTCTTATCACTGTGGTACTTTATAAACATAGTTCCCATGGACAGAACAGCACCTTGAAACTACTTTTGCACACATTAAAGTATCTGCATGGAAAAATAAAGACATGCAGCATATTGCTCTTAAGTGAGAATTGAGATACGTGCTTCAGCATGGTCTTACACATAATATTTATTAGGTATTCAGGACTGAGTCTGCTCAAACACAATCAAACAGAAATGGATACAAAAGAAAACAAATACAATGAAGGAATGCTACTGGATAATGGGGCACAATAGTAACAATTTGAGGTTTCTCTCCTGTGGGTTTCTGCAGGGGGACATCTAATAAACAAATTAAAATTACAGTAGTTCCAAGCTGTATGACCTTTTAACACACAGTGTTTGAAAATTGTTAGCCACAAGATATTAAGTTGAATGTGTATGTGGTTTTTATTGCCTATGGAAAGCATTACTTGGTCAGGCAAAATAAACATAATTAAGTCCACCAGTACTAGTGAGCGTCATTTAAACACTACTGCAATGGAAGAGATTACTGGAGCCATTAGTTTGATTAAAACAAATACACTGCTGTTTGCACAAGTGTTTTGTTTTTGCCAAAACTCTACATGTATTCAGAATATTTGCGAAAATAATCAAATTTCAGCTCTGCTTAAAGAGTATGCAGGCACAAGGGGGGAATTTTCCATGAAAAGGGTTTATACCAACAAACCAAAAAAATGTTGTTTTCCCCCGGTGCTTATCAGGTTTTTGGGCCAGATGGTATTATTTTGGCAAGATGAACCGTTTCATTGACTCCTTTCAGTTTATTGATAATCTTGTTTCTATCCATCATTTTAACGTCACTAAAAGCCACTGGGGTACAGAGTTTGGGGAAAAGGCAGAAACTAAATATGTAAAAGATAACCAAGACAACCATAAAGTCTTTTTTCCAATATTTACAATAGCAAAATGTATAGGATGCAGGCCTTAAAGTGACACTTTTGACATCAGGAATTGAGACTAGTTAGCCATTTTTAAAAATAAAGCAGAACCAGGAGATCTGTAGATTTCTGAGAATTAGAGCATTTACATTAGGAGGTAACTGCAAACAAATTAATTAATTGAAAAGTGGTGTACAGTTTGCAACTTCATGTCTCCATCTGCATTCTACGCAGAAAAGGGTAAATATGTTTTTTTTGGAATATTCCTCAGCATAATGGCTATACATTTGAGAAAATATAGCAAATCTGATTATTATAAAATCAAAGGTTAAAAAGAAAAAACTACACAAAAGAAAGAAGAACCATGAAAAAAAAAATATATATATTATAATATATATATAAACAAGAATCACATGGGACGTCATGCGAATTTTGTGGCTAGTAGTTATCTGACAAGTCATCTACTATCATGAACCTGATTACTTTTGGAAAATATGAACTTAAACTGTGATCCAAAATACTGATTAAGTGGCTACTTTCCTTCTGATTAAGTAAACATTAAGATTATGATGAAGAGACCAATTTCCACTAATCAAACAACTAAATTACCAGCAAGTTGTATGAAAAACCAATAATTACCTGCACTCCCCAGCCTACTCCCAACGATGTCTATAGTACAGCATGATTTAATTTCACATTGTTGTCTTATTTTGAAAGCTTCACTAACTTATGTGCAGTAGCTGAGGTCAAATAGAGTGAATACTGTTTTATTTCTTTTTGATTACTTCTCTCTGAAGCTCTTAAAAATATGCCTCTTATTAACACTAGAATTACCAAAGCCTACAAAAAAACTCATAAATCCAGCCCACCTTAAGTCCCTTTGCACCTCTCCGTCAGCTTCTTTTGTCTTGTAAATGTGTCAATCAAGACAAGCAGCCTGCTTTAACATCCCCGACGCAGAAACTGCAAAAAGTTCTCCCAGCTCAAGCCTTGATTAACTTGG